>NC_134568.1:191676352-191996352 GCF_050947875.1 Dermacentor variabilis | reverse complement strand
CATCTTGATATGCCTGAATCCTCAATTGTAGCACTGTATCTGTCATAATCCGTGCAACGAATTGCCCATTGTTGTATGTACCACGTAGGATAGCTTGAAGAGGTGTAGGCTGGTACATGGTCACTGCCATGACTTTCAATGTCTGCGAACCAGGTCGCCGTAGACATTAGGTGCGAGGAGATCATGGTGACGTCGAGTGCGCTGGATTGGTCTTTCTTGTAGAGGCTTGGTTGTCCGTCGTTAAGAACCGCCAGGGTATTTCGATGTGCTAGATCAAAAAGGCTTCGACCGCGGACTGAAGCTCGGGTGGCGTGATGCGCGTTGAAGTCCACAGTTAGTACAGTGAACTCAGTTGTACGAACGTCGGTTTAACGAATATTTCAGAATAACGAACTTTTAGAAACTCACCGGCAGTTTTTCTATGCATTCAATGCAAAACTTTTTCAGTTAAAGGAATTTCTAAACAGCGAGTATTTAAGTTGAGCGAACTGGATCAGTGGACCCGGCCTAATTTTTGTAATCAGATCAACGAAGTTTTGTGCCCTGCAGCGCTGGCATAGCCGATGCCCACCGCTCCCAAATCGCCCCTCCAGCGGCGGCTGTGTGCAGTGTGACAGTGAGCTGGTTACCTGTGCTCAACTATCAGATATGGAAATTGTTTCCAGTATTCGCCCCGAAGAAGAGGAGTGCGGCGAGGAAGATGCAATGACAAAGGCAGATTCAAATCCTGTAATTCTAGCTGAGGCTGTAGGATGCCTTGGAAAGTTGCGAGACTTCGTGTCTCGGCAACAAGCTGCAGTGTGCCAGATAAAGCGTACAAAAACATAGACTCCATGAACAGCTCTGTTACTTCTTACGCTTTAAGAGCACCAGTGCAAATGAAAATTAGATATTTTTCTCAAAATGAGATAGGCAGCGACGTAACTGTTACGCGCTTCGTATATATTGATGTACATAACTCCATAAATTGCATTTCACACTTTTGATTCGATGTCTGCTGTGCCCTATGCTGTAACGTATTCTAGTGAATATTCAGTTTAGTGTACTTTCAGTTAAGTGAACTATTTCCTTGGGTCGCTTGAAGTTCACTCAAGTGAGAGTTCACTGCATGTGTGGTCCAGGTGTTGTATCTAATATGTCCTGTAGCCTATCCACATGAAATGTAGCCCAAGGTGGTATGTATGCCGCAACATAGAAAGCAAGAAACAAGCCGAGCCGGCCAGATGAAAGAATACAATTTGACAATACAAAGATCATCACGGAGCTCTCAGAGTGCGTGCGCGCGCGCGTGTTTGCGCAAGGCGTGTGGACCTTGCAGAGCAGCAACATCTACGTCAGCGGGGAATCCATCTCGCAAACGAAGCTGAACGCTTGTCTACCGGGCAGAGACCTAGCAATGCAGTTTTGTATTTCAATTGTTTTTCGGCATAATACAAAACTCGAACCTATATGCAAAAAAAAAAAGAAACTTGAGCTGTGGCTAGTGCGTAAATGACGGTGACTGATATGTGGTGACAACTAGAAACATTAAAACCATTGGGATAGCAGCACAGGCCAGATCCTAACGGGAAGGCTGGCCATTGACATGGCTGGCGGAGCTTGAGGCAGAAAGCGGCTCAAACCCACTATCAGTGAAATCATCAAACTAATTGACTAGAGACTGAAGCGGTACTAGAAGACTGGAAGGGGTAGGCACAAGCAGCAATGCAGAATTAAACTGGATTTTGAAATGTTAAACTGTAATACATTCCATCTCATGCTTATGGGACGCATTAACTACCCGTAATTATGTGAGCTTAGAGCTCCAAGCAAATACAAGATAATGTTCTTTCTCCTGCCCTCCGTATTACCTGATGCGTATAGCGTTTAGTGCGGTGCTTGTGGCATTTGAAAAGTCAAATATGATAAAAACGTGAACAGTTGCACATGAGGAACTCAACTGTATGTGTCAGGAGACAGTGCTCCTAAACGTGGATTGCATGCGTTGCGTCTACATGAGTGACCTGGCGGGCATTACTTTCGCGATGCTGAGTTTGGCGTAGTATGTGAAGAAACACTGCGACGATTTGCGATGCTGTCGTCGTAGCTTGGGATATCGTGTGATCGTTCAAGACGACGACTCGCTGAATCATCGCTGAATGCTGACTCCCATGACCTCCAAGATGCTCGTCGACGTTGAACCTTAGCGCTGTAGACTCATGATAATGGATAATGTTGCGTTTCGCCTGCGACACGTGGTTTTGCCGGCGCGACTGCGGAGGGGCGGCAGACATTTTGGCCCGATCGTCGTCACCGCAACGCTCATCGGCAGGTGTCTCCAGGCGCGACTGCGGCGATGCGACCGCAACGGATCACCCTCGCATTCCAGTCATTGTGCCAGAACCAGGCGATGCGAAAGCAGGGATCATCCCCTCATTACAGTCATTGTGCCCGACCGGCAGCGCTACAACAGGGTGCTACGAGATCGTGCTCGACATGGTGCTACGGCAGCGCTACAACAGGGTGCTACGAGATCGTGCTCGACATGGTGCTACGGCAGCGCTATGACAGGGTGCTACGAGATCGTGCTCGACATGGTGCTACGGCATCGCTACGACAGTGTGCGTCACCATTAGCCCATTGTACATTCACGTGCTCGTCTTTTGAGGGGTTCCTTCTTGCCCTCAACTGCGAGAGTATAAAAACAGCTGCCCCCGGACGCCAAGAGGAGGGCTCCGATTTCTTCTGTTGAGTGAAGTGCTCTCCCGTCTCTCTACTTCGGTCAAACCTGACCGCCAACTCTTTGCGATGTTAAAATAAACAAGTTGTTTCGTTGTTACCAGTCGACTCATGCTTTGCCGGGACCTTCGGATGCTTCCAGTTGTACCCCAGGCCGCCAGGCCAACGCTACCCTTGGGGCTTGCGACCCAGGTACAACCACGGGCGTCAGCGCCGAGTTCCCAACAGATCGTACCAGCGGTGCGATCAAAACATCTGGTTGGCAGCGGTGAGATCGCCTCCGACTTCAAACAACTGTCTGCCAGCGGTGAGATCGCGACAACGGAGGCCAGCAGCAAAGAGATGCAGTTGACTGTATGCTGAGCAGCTCAACGACGATCCGGGAGCAGTGCAACGAGCCCTGTGTGACGACTGGTTGCCTGCAGCGGAACGACTGCGCGGAATTCCTGCCTGCGAGGTTTGGTGAGTGCGGGACTTTCTTCTTCTGAGCTTTGCCAGGCTTTTTGTTAGTGTCAGAAACAGAGCTGGTAATTGTGGTTGTCGTTGCTGCCGGGTTAGTTTGCGGCAAGACAATAGTAAGCAGTAGAGAAAGCAGCATTCAGAGCAGCCATGGATTTGAAGTCGTTGCGCAAACCGAAATTGTTGGAGCTTGCAAGAGAGTTGGGTCTGGATGTCTCGGACAAACTCAGAAAACCAGAACTGATAAAGGCTATTCTTGAGTTAGAGGCTGAGGATGACGAGCTGTCGGAATGCCTTGAGACCATTGAAGAGAGGGAGACTGCAAAAAGACAGGAGCGCGAACTTAAAGAGCAAAAAGAAAAAGAAGAGCGTGAACTTAAAGAACAGAAAGAAAAAGAAGAACGTGAACGTAAAGAACAGAAAGAAAAAGAAGAGCGTGAACGTAAAGAACAGAAAGAGCGAGAGCAACAAGAGCGTGACCGTCAACACGCTTTGGAAATGAAGCGTCTTGAGGTAGAGATGGAACGCGCTCGTAATGGAAGTCAGGCACACGGTGCAGGAGAACGCGTATTGTTCAAAATGACTGACCTGATGCGGCCGTTTAAGCTTGGAGAGGACATTGGTTTGTTCCTGGTTAACTTTGAGCGAACGTGCGAGAAGCAGGGGTTCTCTCGGGAAACGTGGCCACAGCGCTTGCTCACTTTGTTACCCGGCGAGGCGGCCGACGTAGTCGCTCGCTTGGATAGAGAGGAGGCAGAGGATTTCGACACAGTGAAATCGAGTCTTCTAAAAAAGTACCGGCTGTCTGCGGAGGCGTTCCGTCGGAAGTTTCGGGAAAATGAGAAAGGCAGAAGTGAGTCATATACAGAGTTTGCGTATAGGCTTATGTCGAACATGCAGGAGTGGCTCAAAGAAGAGAAAGCGTTTGGTGACCACGATAAAGTTCTGCAGTGTTTCGGGCTAGAACAGTTTTATAGTCGGTTACCGGAGAACGTGCGATACTGGGTCTTGGATAGGCCAGACGTTTGTACGGTGGCTAGAGCCGCTGAGCTAGCCGAGGAGTTTGTGACGCGTCGAGCTCGCGGAGCTAAGGACGGTCAAAAGGGTGAATTTGGCTCGAAGTTTGAGAGGCCGAAGTTCACACCCATGAGAGCAAAGGGGAACACGCGTAGTGCGGATGCGAGTGGAAGCAGTGCGACCGAACCTAAGGAGACGGCGGCAGCCGAAGCCGAACGCAGAAAGCGGTTCGAGATGAGGCAAGCGCGCGTTTGTTATACGTGCCAGAAGCCGGGTCACTTTTCGGCGCAGTGTCCGGAAACAACACCAAAAGTTGTGTTTTTTTCAATAGGCAGCACTGACGAGAACATGAAGCTTCTCGAGCCTTACATGCGAGACCTCCTCGTGAACGGGAAAGAGTGCCGAGTGCTTCGCGATTCCGCAGCTACGATGGATGTAGTTCACCCATCTTACGTAGAACCCCATATGTTCACGGGCGAGTGCGCGTGGATCAAGCAAGCCGTGGAAGCTCATAGCGTGTGTCTGCCAGTAGCAAAGGTGCTTATTGAAGGACCTTTCGGAGCGCTTGAGACAGAGGCGGCAGTGTCATCTATGCTGCCACCCCAGTACCCGTACCTACTTTCAAACAGGTCCGATCGCCTCCTGCGCGAGAAGGGGCTTTTGTTTGGTGAAGCTAGTGTTCAGGCCTTAACCAGATCGAAGGTTCGGGAGCTCGCTGCAAAGGCGGTAGTTGCGGGGCCGACGTTATCAAACAACGAAAAAGGGTCAGAGGCGCAGCAAGCTGATATTCCGAGCACGCCCGAACTGAATAAACTTGAGTCTGTAACGTTAAAGGCGCCAGATACTGGAGAGGAAATGCCCGACACGGGAAAGTTAGAAGAGCTATCTACTGATTTGCTCATCGCGCCTACGTCAGACGGACTTGATAGGTTGCTAAAAGTCAGCCGGACGGCTTTGATAGCCGAGCAAAAAAAGGATGGCAGCCTGGAAAACGTGCGCTGCAATGTCAAAGAAGGTATCGCCAGGAAAACTGCGCGTTTTGTGGAAAGAGGTGGAGTCCTGTACCGGAAGTATCTAGACCGCAGAGGTGTGGAGTTCGATCAGCTGGTCGTGCCTCAATGCTATCGTCAGGATCTGTTGCGCTTGTCACACGGGGGTTCGTGGTCCGGACACCTAGGAGTTAAGAAAACTAAGGACCGTCTCTTGCAAGAGTACTATTGGCCAGGGTGTTTTCGGGACGCAGACCATTTCGTGAGGACATGTGACACTTGTCAGCGGGTGGGCAAACCAGGGGACAAATCAAGGGCGCCGTTGAAATTGGTACCTATCATAACGGAGCCTTTTAGACGGCTCGTTATTGATACTGTGGGACCTCTGCCGGTAACAGCCACGGGGTACAGACACATTTTGACTGTGATCTGCCCATCGACAAAGTTCCCTGAAGCAGTGCCGCTTAAAGAACTCAGCTCAGTTGAGATAGTTAATGCACTACTGTCCATATTTGCGCGAGTTGGTTTCCCTGCGGAAATCCAATCAGATCAGGGCACAGTGTTTACTAGCGCTTTGACGACAACTTTTCTCGAAAGGTGTGGGGTAAAGCTGTTACACAGCTCAGTGTACCACCCACAGTCGAATTCCGTTGAGAAGCTCCACTCCGTCATGAAGCGCGTGTTGAGAGCATTGTGTTTTGAACATCAAACTGACTGGGAGCTGTGTCTGCCTGGGGTGATGTTTGCTTTAAGGACCGCGCCGCATGCAGCTACGGGGTTTTCGCCAGCTGAACTGGTGTACGGTCGCTCGCTTCGATCTCCGCTTCGCATGCTTCGAGAATCGTGGGAAGGTAGGGGCGACGACCCAGTCGTGGTGGAGTACGTACTTAAGCTCCTCGAACGCTTAAGAAGGGCACAGGAGTTGTCAGGTGAAGCAATGACAAAGGCCCAGCAGAGGGCCAAGGTTTATTATGATCGGACAGCCAGGGCCCGTCGTTTTGAGGTGGGCGATGAGGTCATGATATTGCGCACATCGCTAAACAACAAACTAGACGTGCAGTGGGAGGGCCCAGCACGAATTGTTCAGAAACTGTCGGACGTTAACTACGTGGTAAGTCTGCCAGGAAAGCGGAAAGCACAGCAAGTTTACCACTGTAATCTGCTCAAACCTTATAGACAAAGGGAAGCAGTGGTGTGCATGATGGTAAACGTTCCTGAAGAGCTTCCGGTCGAGCTTCCAGGACTAGGCTCAGTGACGAACAGGGAAGACACCGGTCAAGTCATTAGTGACCTTATCAGTAAAGCACCGCTGTCGCCCGAGCAGAAAACCGAACTACACCAGCTATTACAAGAGTTTCAAGGTCTGTTCTCTGAGAGGCCTGGTAGGACTTCTGTACTTACTCATGATATAGAACTTACCTCCCCAGAGCCAGTACGATCCAAGGCGTATCGGGTGTCACCCCGCCAGAGCGATATTATGGAGGCTGAGGTAAAGAAAATGCTACAGCTCGGTGTTATTGAGGCAGGTGAGAGTGATTATACCTCCCCTTTGATTTTAGTTGAGGTACCGGGCAAGGAACCTCGTCCTTGCGTCGACTACCGCAGGCTTAATTCCATCACTAAGGATCAAATTTATCCGATCCCTAACATCGAGGAGCGCCTTGAGAAAGTTAGTAGCGCTCAGTTTATTTCCACCCTAGATCTTGTCAGGGGTTATTGGCAGGTTCCACTTACAGAAGAGGCTAGTAGGTATGCGGCGTTCATTTCACCAATGGGAACATTCCGTCCTAAAGTGTTGAGTTTTGGTTTGAAGAACGCGCCATACTGTTTTTCAAGTCTCATGGATAAAGTGTTGCGGGGACAGCAAGAATTCGCTTTACCGTATCTAGACGACGTAGCGATATTCTCCGCCTCCTGGTCTGAGCATATGGCACACTTGCGGGCAGTGCTAACCCGCCTGCGCGAAGCGGGCTTGACAGTCAAGGCTCCTAAGTGCCAGTTAGCACAGGCCGAGGTTGTCTACCTCGGTCACGTGATTGGTCAGGGTCGTCGCCGCCCCTCTGAAATAAAAGTGGCCGCTGTGCGAGACTTTCCGCAACCGCGCACCAAGACCGATATTCGGTCGTTCTTGGGTGTCGCCGGCTACTATCAGAGGTACATCCCTAGGTACTCTGATATCGCGGCTCCCCTGACGGATGCTCTAAGAAAAACAGAGCCTCAAACAGTCGTCTGGGACGAGACAAAGGAAAGAGCTTTTAGCGCCCTAAAGAGTGCCCTAACAAGCCAGCCTGTGCTACGATCGCCAGACTATACAAAAGGGTTCATTGTTCAGTGCGATGCTAGTGAGCGAGGCATGGGCGTTGTACTGTGCCAACGGGAAAATGGAGAAGTAGAACACCCCGTCCTGTATGCTAGTCGTAAGCTGACCAGTCGTGAGCAGGCGTATAGCGCCACCGAGAAAGAGTGTGCGTGTCTCGTGTGGGCCGTTCAGAAATTGTCATGCTATCTAGCCGGCTCGAGGTTTATCATTGAGACGGATCACTGCCCTCTCCAATGGCTGCAGACCATCTCTCCCAAAAATGGCCGCCTCCTGCGCTGGAGCCTCGCTTTACAACAATATTCCTTTGAGGTGCGTTACAAAAAGGGGAGTCTCAACGGTAACGCCGATGGCTTAAGTCGAAGCCCCTAACGTAGGAATCAGCCTCAAAATTGTTTGTTACTGATGTTTTTCTTCCTGAGGCAGAATTTTTTTAACATATTGCTTTTGTTTAGTGTTTCAAAGTGATGATATGCTTTCTAGTGCAATTTTTCAATTTGTGGACGCGTTCTGAGTGATGCTAGACTACTGTAAGGAACTAGGCAGTGGTATAAAAAGGGGAAAGAGCCTGGCAGGGCTTAGTGAGGGTTGTGCCGTGCTTGCTGACTGAGCGGTTGAGTTTCAGCGTAGTTCTAACGCTTGCCGGGAACGAGAACAAAAATGTGAACTCTCCCGAAGTCACTTTGCAGTGTCCCGTGCGAACCTGAACGAGAGAACGAGGCCTTCTCTGTGCGCTGCGCTAAAGAAACGTCGAGGGACGCCCGACTTCGGTTATGAGCATCATCGAGCGACATCCCTCCGGACAGCGGATGCAGTCCCCTGTCCATCGGGATCTCCTTCCCCCGGCGGGGCGGTCTGTTGCGTTTCGCCTGCGACACGTGGTTTTGCCGGCGCGACTGCGGAGGGGCGGCAGACATTTTGGCCCGATCGTCGTCACCGCAACGCTCATCGGCAGGTGTCTCCAGGCGCGACTGCGGCGATGCGACCGCAACGGATCACCCTCGCATTCCAGTCATTGTGCCAGAACCAGGCGATGCGAAAGCAGGGATCATCCCCTCATTACAGTCATTGTGCCCGACCGGCAGCGCTACAACAGGGTGCTACGAGATCGTGCTCGACATGGTGCTACGGCAGCGCTACAACAGGGTGCTACGAGATCGTGCTCGACATGGTGCTACGGCAGCGCTATGACAGGGTGCTACGAGATCGTGCTCGACATGGTGCTACGGCATCGCTACGACAGTGTGCGTCACCATTAGCCCATTGTACATTCACGTGCTCGTCTTTTGAGGGGTTCCTTCTTGCCCTCAACTGCGAGAGTATAAAAACAGCTGCCCCCGGACGCCAAGAGGAGGGCTCCGATTTCTTCTGTTGAGTGAAGTGCTCTCCCGTCTCTCTACTTCGGTCAAACCTGACCGCCAACTCTTTGCGATGTTAAAATAAACAAGTTGTTTCGTTGTTACCAGTCGACTCATGCTTTGCCGGGACCTTCGGATGCTTCCAGTTGTACCCCAGGCCGCCAGGCCAACGCTACCCTTGGGGCTTGCGACCCAGGTACAACCACGGGCGTCAGCGCCGAGTTCCCAACAGATCGTACCAGCGGTGCGATCAAAAGAATAACCAACTAGCTGAATCAGCCAACCGGCTAAAGCAAAGGAAGCAAGTCCACAACCTATAGATATAGTCGTTCTAGTGTCCGTTTCAAAACCGAAAGGATCTTGGTGCGATTGCCCAGCTGTAAAAGATATATGTAAGGGATGTAAGGCACGGGTAAATAACTCGGAAAGGTTGAAAGAAAGAAAAAGGTTTTTCTTTTGTTTTTGTTTCTTCAGCATAGAGAAAGTGAAAAATAAAAATAAAATTTCCATGTACAATAATACCATTCTCTGCTATGCAGCATACGATTCTAGAAGCAGCGACGACGACGACAAGGAAATGTCAGCGCAGTTTTCAAGTCTTTTCATTATTTGCTTTAAGTTCCGCTTTGAAAACGCAGCGTAGGTTTCGATGGTATAGGAATACAGGACGCCCGCTGAGTTTTGATCCAGACTTGGCGTTTGGGACTCCGCGTGGAACGTGGAGTCCCAGACGCCGTCAGCCTGATGGCAAGGCCTTTGCACTAATCAGCCGCTGACATGCGTAGCTTCTAGGCTGTTTCAGATACCTTCGCCATTTACCAGATGTGAACGGAACTGGTCTCGTCTAGGTACAAGAAAATTTGAATGTGGAAGCAGCCGCGACCGATTCTAGTGATAATGCGTCCAGTGACAGTAACTCGGACACTGAGTGATCTTTTTCGAATTTTTCAGATTAGGAGCCTTTCGTAGAAGAAAAAAAGGCGTTCATTTCATTGTCTTCATGTTCTCTGCGTAATTGCCACATGCATCTAATTATAATTCTTTTTTTTACTGTTGGAATAATAAATATAAGCTATTCTGACAGGAATGTCAATTTTTCTTAAAATTTTCCAACTTCTCAGGAAAAGAAACGGAAAGAGATCTTTTTCCCCCCGCTCAAAATTTTCGGCATTTTTATATCCCTACTCCAGCTAACAGGGGCCTAATCCACAAAGCTTTCCTTTCGTAATGGCTTTTTGCCATTGGCCTGCTGACTTCGCTAATAATATCCAGGACCAGGGTTGACTGAAATTTTCTCCTACGAATAATTCTAATGGAGGACGTTTTTCTGAATACGATCCCAGGAGTCTAATACACAGAGCTTGCCGTTTGTAAACGTTGTTTGCCATTGGCCGCCCCCCTCGATAATACGTCCAACATGATGATTGGCTGGCATGCTCTTACGAACAGTTTTATGCGCAGGAACATTTTTGTGGACACGGGCCCAGATTTTATTTGCAGCGTAAGAGCGTGTACAAGCGTGTGTGGACACATATTTGAGTGTGCAAATTATGTTTACAAGCGTATTGTTCTGCTAGCACCAGCAGCACAGAAGCGCCGCGTCATGTTTTTTTTTTTTTTTTGTCTTCACTCTGTTTTGCTCCACGGGAAGTGTGTCACGGTACAGAGGTGGATCATGGCCATTAATGGCCATGTTTCTGAACGCACAGCTTTCTTTGGAAGCTTCGCTACCACTTGTACATATACTATGCTATGGTGGCAGCGTGTACACGTAGTTTGCCGATGCCGTATATATTACTACACTATGTCGGAACTAGAGAAAGTAGACGACGCGCTATAATATGTTAGTAGCGGTTTGCGGGTTTGAATTGGATTGAGAGGTTTAGCGTCTCGAAACTACCCATTCTGCTATGAGTGGCACAGTAGTGGAGGAGTCCCGATTCATTTTGACCACCTGGGATTCTTTAGTGCACCTAAATTCAAGTGCACGAGCGTTTGTTCATTCCGTCCCCATCGAAATTCGGCCACCGCCACCGCAAATTAGACCTGAGACTACCTGATCAGCAGCAGAACATGACCACGCTGAGCCACCACAGCGCGTGTTTTGATGTTTGTACAATGCGCATAGTGTCTGTGGCGTTTAGTGGGCTGTTCAAAACAGTCGTATTTTGTATAAGGATGGCATGGCGAGCTTTCGTAACGGCACCGCCTGCTGTCACCCGGTCAAGTTCTTAGATCTGTGTACACGCTCACGTGCTCAATTATCCCGTAACCGACGGCATGTTTCTGTGAACGCTCCTCAACTGGTGTCGTGCACGCTTTTTACCCGTATAGCTCTGTCTGGAATGATGGCCCGCGATTCGCTCTACCACCGCACGTGTCGCCGGCGCGGTGGCGGATCGTTGCCGCACGCGTGCTCGTGGCGCGGCTGGTCCCGGAAGCGCGTGTTGGCCACCCGAGCGGCCGTCGGCTGCCGGCTGCTCGCCGTCTGACGTGCGCGACCTTGGCCGTGAAACTGCTGCCGGCAGAGTCGGCAGGTGGCGGGCTCGGAGCCCCAGGCGCTAAACGGACACGAGCTGGCGCGTGCCGGACAGGTGGTAGACACGGCGGCAGCTGCTACTCTGTACTACGCCGCCTCCTTCGTACGAACCCTCCACTCTCGTGGCCTTTATGCGGCTTTGCTGCCGCACGAGGGAAGTACGTGCGCCAGAAGTATTGCTTGTTTTCTTTCATTCTTTTGTCTCACGCTTACTCGTTGCCACTGATAGCTCTACGCCCCTCCTTTCGTCAGGCGGCAGCATTCCACTGTTAGCAGATGTAACAGATACCCGGCGTCACGCTTTTAATGCTCAGGCGGCTTCTGTGTGGTGTGATCGGCAAATAAGATATGATCTAAAGTTCATAGACGCCAACCGCCAAGAGGAAATTCTACGCACATCAATTCCACGCGAGAAAGGCTTGCCGCATTCAAGACGAAGCTTTAGCACGAAGCCAATTCCGATTTCTGCATTCAGATGCACGTGCATTAACGAAGAAATGCACTCATCAGACAACCGCTGAACAGATTTCGGTGAACTTTGTTGCATTTAAGACAGAGAGGCCAATTATACCGACTATTGGAAGAGAAAAGCCCGAAGTTGTGTCATTTTACTAAAATTGAAACATGAAGCTTGCAAATCCCTAACTCTACACCAAAAACAAATATGTTTCAATAAACAAAATCTGTTATTACGTGTAAGGCGGACAAAGGCGATGTTAGGTCACAGCATACATAAAATTATGAAATTTTTTTCCGCGAATTCTAATACAGTTCGACTCACAGATTTATGGTAGGTTTCAGAGCGGTATATAATTAGGGTAAGTTCAATGTCTCCTGCTCTGAGTTAAAAAAGAAAAACGCCACCTTTTTTCACTTTTATCTAGAGGGAACATTTTTAAAATTTTATTTTCAATGACAACATATTTCCAATGCAATATCGCCAGTCTCTTTCGGTGCATATTTTGTCACATAAGGGTGCACCGGTCTTTTTCGGAGCTTATTGAAAAAAAAAATATATATATATATATATATATATTCCTTTTTCTTTTCTTTTTCATGAATTTCCGAGGTACAATATGTTAGGGCAGTCTGTAAGGGCCGTCCTTTACAGTTTTTATCGGTGTGAAATTAACGTAGTTATAAAAAGAAAATGGCAACATAGTGGGTTTCGTGTGGGGCCGTGGTGAAGCATGTATGCAATGCGTCTCCTTTCCAGGCATGCAGAACTTTTGGCGATTGTCTTAAGTTTGCCCAAGTTAATCCTGTAAGCCACATCAGTAAATTATTGTCACAGGTCCTCATTCCACATGCAGTGCGCTTACTACGTCCCCGAATCCGGCCCTTTTCAGCACATTTCATATATTAGTGCCGCCTCATATACGTTTACTAAATTTACGTTTTGAACCAGGCCACCGCTGAAGTGATCTTAACGAAATGGATGATTCGCTTGCTGTTACGCTTCTTTGAATGGTTCGGTGGTCCCGGTGCTTGCGACTACCGCTTATGTCACGGCACCAATTTGCCTAGAACCTAGAAGGAGCAAGCATACCGCTCGAAGAATTAACAGGTTTTTTTTGCATGTAACAGGCAGCGCTGTAACCAACCCGTCAAATTTGGCTAACCAGACAGCGCTGTCGTATGACACCGCTAATTTTTACTTGCACAGGTCACAAGGTGGAGCCGATAGATTATTTAATTTTTATTCTTCCGGTGTTTTTTTCAGCAGGCTCCACTTCGCAACCTTGAGCTCATTGTCATCATCATCGCTTGCAGGTTCTTGTCGGGCAGCTCGGTAAATGTGCACGGTGGTACACGGTTTCAACGCAAAGAGCACAACTAAAAACGAAAAAGCTCAACATTGGCTTCGAAGCCAGTGGTTGTCGTGAGGGAGGTAGGTGGACGGGCTCGTACGCGTCGCATCGCAAGCCGCATTTTTGCTGCTGCTGTGGCAAGCGCGCCCTGAGCCGCACTTCTTAGGGTGCGCAATCACTTGCCTCTATGCGCGGACCGCACGGCTCGGGATGGGCTGCCGATATACTAGCGTCACTCAACATGCAAAGCTGCAGAGCAACATTCGCGGTGACGTGGCTAAACAACGAGCATCGGAAGGCGTACGCGTGCGCATAACATTAACGCATTAGCCACAAGGTGAATCGATGCATAATCTTGGAAGGCTATAATTAGCGTGCTTTTGCGACGCCTATTCATCGCCTAAAGCGCTTGCCGTTCTTCTCCTACAAACGAGTGCATGCGGCTTCGTGGCGCGGCGTGGCTGCCGTTCGTTCAGAGGCGAACAGCTGTAAAGCAGCAGCGTGGTTCTGCCGAGGTCCTCGAGTGCGTCTGGGTCCGGTCATGGCGGCAGCGGCCAGCAAAAACAAGCAGCGGCCGCGCCGCAAGAGAAACAAACGGCGGCGGCCCCCGCAGCTGTGCGCGCGCCGCGACGGCCAGCTGCGGCCGCATCTGTCCTCCGCGCCTTCGGTCCGCTACGAGCTGATACTGTAGCAGAAGGCTTGGCGCTGCGAAAGCAAACAACGATGCCGAAGGCGCCGAGCGGAAGACCGCAGCCGAACTGACCGTGGGACGAGAGCCGCGGCTGCAACGAGCGGCCGCACTCGCGGGGGGAGGCGATTCGGGCGCCGCTGGCTTTAGGACAGGTGCGTGCGGGCCGGTGAAAGCCGCCTGCCACCGGCGTGACGTAATGTGGCGGGCTGCGAGAATGACGAGACGACGAGCCCTCGTTGGCATTCTAACCTCGTGCTGGCGCAGCGAGGAAAATAATTCCAAGAAAGAGAAATGCGCCACTGTAACGATACAGAAACGGCGTCGTCAACGACCGGCTGAAGTGAACCTTTTTCGAGTGATTCCCGGGGATCTCCAAGCCTGACGGTCGATTCATGCAGAATCATGTGATCCAGATTATGTTTTTTGGAGGCCTTACTCGCCTCCTTTCGCAGGCCAATTGTGCCAATCGTGAATGGCTAGGAGCGAAATGTCGGTGGTACCTCTTCGCCCGCTGTTGACACAGCATTCGCAGTATTCTCATCGGTGATGCCCAAGTGATGAGCATGAGGTGTGCCCCACTGCCGCTAACGGCTACTGTTTCGCGACACTCTTCCGTTTCGGCTTCTCCGCCTCGATCTAAACGCCACAAATGGGTGGCTCTTTCGTGCACGCTGAAGTGAACGCCAAGAGCGCTTCAGGAGCGAGTCTCCTATACACAGGCACGAGAACCAATTTAATAGGCACCTCAATGGCACCTCTTAAATGCGCCCAGATTTAACAAAAATAATAGAAACAGAAGATTGTGTAGAATCCGTGGCGTGTGGAATGAAAATTAAAAGAAAACAATCACAAGACAGTTGTGCGCAACACGGTTCTGTGTTGTACGTAATATGAATGTTTAAGCGTTAGCTTTGCTGGTGGAGACTGCACTCTAAAAAATTCCACGCTTAATCTCACGCCAAACTTCAAGTTTAAGCGCGACGCGCATATAAATGAGGCGCGAATGACGTTTCAAGCAGCACGTGACCGAAAATAAGCGTGACATTCCTTCATGTAAGCGTGAGGACAAGACTGCCGGCAATGGTTCTGTCTTGTGCGAGCATGAGCGATCTGCGTATGCGTGAAAAACGCAAATCGCACGCATAACCTCCCGCGGAGCGTTTGCGCGGGAACCTTCCATCACGCTTATAGATATCCGAATACGGTATCTGTGATATATCACGTGATCTGCGCGGTGTGTGGGCGAGGGAGAATAACACTCTGCGTCTTCTCACTGCCCTGCGGGGAAGGCGAAACTTTTCTTGAAGACGCTGGAGGAGACCGCGGTGTTCTGAAGACTGCGCTCGGCCATTTTTGGTGTTGCTTCTTCGGCCTACTGCCACGATCGACGCTCGTTCACTGCAGCACAGAGCTTCCGGTCTAATTGTCAGAGTTGGCGTGTATCGCCATGTTCACTTCTACAGACATTCATGGCGTACAACGCGGGTGGTGTATGCATACATCGTGCACGGTGCAAAGTTTACGAGAGAGAATCCACCGCGTGCTGACGGCTCCAGAGGAGCATTTTCATATGGATAAAAGATATGTCATGGTCCCTCACCTGCTATTTATGGACGATTGAAATATAGAGGTAAGAGCATTAATTATGGTTCGCTTCTTTTAAATAGCGGCTAACTGCCAGTTTGTCATGATTTCGGGCATGTGCTTGTACGATGTGTGGGGCAAAATTTGCCATGATGGTAGATTTATTGGAAAGCGAGAACCTTTTACGCGAGCAGTAGCGTTGATCGAAATAGAGAGCAGTCAGCCTCGTGCTTTATTAACAAGCTTTAACACCGGGCTGTTGAAATACTCTGAATTGTTCAGTTTATTGTGCTGAAGTACAAAGCTCCTACTAACCCGCCGTGGTTGCTCAGTGGCTATGGTGTTGGGCTGCTGAGCACGAGGTCGCGGGATCGAATCCCGGCCACGGCGGCCGCATTTCGATGGGGGCGAAATGCGAAAACACCCGTGTGCTTAGATTTAGGTGCACGTTAAAGAACTCCAGGTGGTCAAAATTTCCGGAGTCCTCCACTACGGCGTACCTCATAATCAGAAAGTGGTTTTGGCACGTAAAACCCTAAATATTATTATTACAAAGCTCCTACTATTTCTGTTGTTTTTATTTTATATTCGCCAGCTTACTGTTCTCTCTGTGCCCGCTGCGATTTCGCCTCGGGCAAGGGGGCTGAGCTGGGAGTTGCAACTCTGCATTTTGCACCGTGCTTCTTCTCATGATTTAGAACTCTGTTAGTGGCGCATGAATGTGGTATGCCGTGTAATTGCCACGTATGCCGCTCATAGTATACCATTACCTATGAAGTGAAAATTCATAATTCTGTTAGTTATTTGTCGACTGACAGTAATCTGCATCTCCGAAGCGCTGCACGTGAGGTTGCAACCACAGGTGATACTTAATTTACAACCTCAATTGCACTCTGAATTAGGATATCTATGTAGTGTAGCTCCGCATATTGTACATTTTATTCCCTGAAAGAGAGGCAGTGTGACTGTTCAATGAACATGAATATACTCTGCCCGTTGCAGCTCTTGATTTCCAGCTGTAAGCCCATCTATGTCCGCAGGGAGAGTACAGGTGTGATAGGTTCACGTAGAATGTCATTATTATCAAAATTTCCATCGCCATTGGTTTGGGAATTAAACGTAACTACGTTTTTCTAGCTCAATTTTGCCTAGGCATTAAAGGTTTTATCGAAAGCGTTGCCAGTTGTGTTCAAATTTTTAAACTTTATTTTTATGAAGAGCATGATGGAATAAAAAATTGCAGCTATGCGTCTTATACTTAAATGCGTTTTGGACATTGTTGTTTTTTGACGTCACATTTCAAAGCGAATAAAAGTTTAGAAGTAGGATTGATGGAAATGAACAAAAAATCAGAAATCTCCATCTGATCTCATCAAAAATAGTGAAATTTTCTGAGACTTCATACGTCGCTTTAGAAGCGTGCTTGCGACCTAGACTTGCAATCCATGCTTTCATTACTGCGGTGATTTGACCCTCTTTTCCATATCGCCTACTTCTAAAAACTTCCAGACCTCAACATTTTAAGGGCAGTCAGTGGGATAAATGTCAGAAGTGCAATCAGTGTTAAAGCAGTGAAAAAGCAAGCCGTCTTCGTTACCACATTTAGTCTAAAAGAAACACGTTTTCGCCTCTAAAGTGTTATACTTTGGGTACTATGACATTTTTTTTTTCAGATAGCTAAGTGACTTTCTGGGGGAAGTGACTGTCTGGGGGAAACAAGGCTCCTTATCTGCGGCTGTGAGCAGGAATGCACTGATATCAGTGATGACACATCCCTAGAAAGGGCACTAGTCATGTGCCTGTGCCTTTATTGCAGGTGATATGTAACATATCGGGCAACATATGGCCAATTTTGTGCAACCAAGTGAAACCGAAGAAAAAGCAAAGAAATATCATGGGTACAAACAAGATCAAAGGACTTGTTCACTCCGTTGCGCATTTAAATCAAACTATAAGCACTTACGCTTTCTCAGCGATGTGAAAAAGCTTTAATTCTATAAGTTTTGTTTTTAAGCCTCAACGTTTCATTGTATCATATATTCTGGGAATGAATATCATGAATAAAAGATTTGCCTCAGGAAGAAATATATGTGTGATGCTTTTTTCGCTGCCTAGAATATTCGTCTTTCTTAGAGAAAGACGAATATTCGATGAATAAAGACGAAAGGATGTTTTATAGCGCTCAGGTTTAACTACTACGTTCCTCTCGGATGCCCCAGGGGTGGACGATTTTCTAAGCGTATACTGCCGCAGCCATGCGTTCAGCGGCGCACCGAGCCACCGCCATCGGTGCTCCTGTCAAAAGATAAACACGAAGTCAAATAGTAAACACGCCGTAACCATATGGTTAACGCGACGCGGCGGCAAACGTTTGCGCTACCACCGACTCAGGAAGGGAAGGGTGAGGCGTGACTGCGCCGCGGCATAACTTCCACGATACTGCGGGCGCAATCGGTGGGTTCCGCCGCCTATGATTCCCAAAGGCTACACCATCTGGGGTTGTTGCAAGGAACCGAACTTTTGCATTACGGGACCGAACTCTCCTCTCTCGTTGGTGGAAGCGCACGCGTTATCACTTACGCTTGCACCAGTGGAAGCACCTTCTACTCGCACAGACTTCCAATTCTCTCGGTGCGGGGCCGACGTCTGCGCGAAACCGAGGAACGAGCTAAGAAAACCTGACGCCTTGAAATATAGCAAGGCTTCGGTTACGTTTAATTTATCCCGCAACATTTCCAACGTAGCACCCTTCACGCTTACGTTTACGCTTTCAGCCGCTGTCATAGCTATTTAACGATTTACCAAAAATAACTTGTTACCAGCCCAACTCCTACAGCCTATTACCGCGTGACTTCCCGCTTTCAGAAACAGGATGTCCCGAAAAAGACGAAACACGTGCGGACACCCATTATCATTGCAAACACATGAAAGTATTTCCCCTGGTTACATCTGCTCGCAGCTCTTAACTTGATCAAATCGGTGGCTTTAAGACATCTATTTTAGTCAGGCAGTAAGTTCATGCAGACTTCCTGGCTCCACATCTTGAACTCACTGACCCCTATAGAGCGACAGTTCCAAGGTGATGCTTCAGAAAAGGTTTTTAGGCACTGCGCAGGTTTTTAGCAACTGCAATCGACGTCAGGCTGAAAATTCTGACACCTCAGAAGGTGAGAGAGAAGATGAAGGAAAGCCACGGGTGTTTGCCAGAGGTGGATGCGCTTTGCTACCCGGAAATGGGGAAAAGGAAACGGGAATATAAAGGGAAGCAAAGGAAAAAGAGAGGAACGCAAATTGGGCACAACGAATGTGTAGCTCAGGGCCTCATCGTGGACCACGGTCCAGTCGATCAAGCGCTGTACACAAAGCCCTTGCCTCTCGGCCCTGTCAAATGGGTAGACGCAAACAATGTCGACGCTTCTCCATCTCCTTTATGTAAAGCTGTTGGCGGAGGATAGAAAAAAGATGGTTGTCTTTCAGTCGCCTTGGTAAAAGAATGTGGTGGCGGAGGACGCGGGGAAGATGGATTCCTGCCTGTTCTATTTATTTAGCAGTGTTGACGGAGGATCCATTGTGCTTGCTACTGGAAATTTGCGTCACTGCAACAACCTACTGATACAGGTTTTGCGTACGGTGCGGAACGATGGAGAGAGCTTGGAAATCTGGGGCCGCATCCAAAAGTTTTTTTTTTTTTTTTACGTAAGCGCTTTTGTTTACCGACCTCTTTGGCTAATAATATATCCGAAAGAGCGATCGGCTGACACCTGCCCTTACGAACAGTTCTAGGCATAAAAATTCGGCAGAGACACTTAGGACTGCTTACGTGTGGGAATGCGAAAGCATTATAGTCGCTTTGGTGAAATTTCTTTTTTTCTGCGCGTTCCTTGTCCGCAAAAGCTCTCGCCTGCGTTTTAACAGCGCCTCGGTGGGGCCAAATGAAAACGCGCCAAGCGTCTCAACGCGCTTGCTTGCCTGCAACGGGTTCATGACTCGAATGACCGCTCAGCGGCATTCAGTTGGGCATTAGTGTTTTTTCTTAATTTTACGCACTCATTTTTTGCACTCATGGCGCCGCCTCCTATCCTATACCCATTGGCTGAAACCTCACGTGCCCAACGACGCACGCTCTAGGCAAACATTTAGTCAAGCAGAACCGTGGAGCCGCCGTGGCCTTTTTTTTTTTTTTCTGTAGTCGTATAAAGAGTGTAGAGGCTGCTATTGCAATTACAGAAGACTTTTGTGCGGCTTCTGGTGCAAGCGTTAACTCTGAAGAAAGTTCAGGTTTTTGGTTCGGATCATGGGCCACAATGTCATCATATTACGCAGACATTAAATGGGAAAAAAGATCTGCGTCATTTAGGCGTACCTCTCTCACAGTATCGAAATAGCAACACACATTGGTCGGGATAAGTTGGAAAAATTGAACGTAAAGTGGATTCATGGCGAGGGCGGAATTTGTCAATGTGCAGTCGTGCTGAAGTGTGCAACGTGTTCTTAGCTTCCCGTCTTATGTATGTGCTGCAAGTACTGCCCTGTTCCCGACTTCGCAGTCAGGCACTGCATCGCGTATTTGCAACATTTATTTGGAGTTCGAGTTGTGCATCGATGCGGCGCGACAATCTGTTCCTCCCCCTTGAACGTGGTGGTCTAGGATTAGTCCACCTCTTCGTCAGGCAAGTTGTTTCTCGCTGTTGCGTTTCGCCTGCGACACGTGGTTTTGCCGGCGCGACTGCGGCGGGGCGGCAGACATTTTGGCCCGATCGTCGTCGCCGCAACACTCATCGCCAGGTGTTTCCAGGCGCGACTGCGGCGATGCGACCGCCTAGGGATCATCCTCGCATTCCAGTCATTGTGCCCGAAACAGGCGATGCCAAAGCAGGGATCTCATTCCAGTCATTGTGCCCGAAACAGGCGATGCCAAAGCAGGGATCTCGTTCCAGTCATTGTGCCCGAAACAGGCGATGCCAAAGCAGGGACCATCCTCTCATTACAGTCATTGTGTCCGACCGGCAGCGCCACGACAGGGTGCTACGAGATCGTGCTCGACATGGTGCTACGGCATCGCTACGACAGTGTGCGTCACCATTAGCCCATTGTACATTCACGTGCTCGTCTTTTGAGGGGTTCCTTCTTGCCCTCAACTGCGAGAGTATAAAAACAGCTGCCCCCGGACGCCAAAAAGGAGGGCTCCGATTTCTTCTGTTGAGTGAAGTGCTCTCCCGTCTCTCTACTTCGGTCAACCTGACCGCCAACTCTTTGCGATGTTAAAATAAACAAGTTGTTTTGTTGTTACCAGTCGACTCATGCTTTGCCGGGACCTTCGGATGCTTCCAGTTGTACCCCAGGCCGCCAGGCCAACGCTACCCTTGGGGCTTGCGACCCAGGTACAACCACGGGCGTCAGCGCCGAGTTCCCAACAGATCGTACCAGCAGTCCGATCCAAATATCTGGTTGGCAGCGGTGAGATCGCCTCCGACTTCAGACAACTGTCTGCCAGCGGTGAGATCGCGACAACGGAGGCCAGCAGCGAAGAGATGCAGTTGACTGTATGCTGAGCAGCTCAACGACGATCCGGGAGCAGTGCAACGAGCCCTGTGTGACGACTGGTTGCCTGCAGCGGAACGACTGCGTGGAATTCCTGCCTGCGAGGTTTGGTGAGTGCGGGACTTTCTTCTTCTGAGCTTTGCCAGGCTTTTTGTTAGTGTCAGAAACAGAGCTGGTAATTGTGGTTGTCGTTGCTGCCGGGTTAGTTTGCGGCAAGACAATAGTAAGCAGTAGAGAAAGCAGCATTCAGAGCAGCCATGGATTTGAAGTCGTTGCGCAAACCGAAATTGTTGGAGCTTGCAAGAGAGTTGGGTCTGGATGTCTCGGACAAACTCAGAAAACCGGAACTGATAAAGGCTATTCTTGAGTTAGAGGCTGAGGATGACGAGCTGTCGGAATGCCTTGAGACCATTGAAGAGAGGGAGACTGCAAAAAGACAGGAGCGCGAACTTAAAGAACAAAAAGAAAAAGAAGAGCGTGAACTTAAAGAACAGAAAGAAAAAGAAGAGCGTGAACGTAAAGAACAGAAAGAGCGAGAGCAACAAGAGCGTGACCGTCAACACACTTTGGAAATGAAGCGTCTTGAGGTAGAGATGGAACGCGCTCGTAATGGAAGTCAGGCACGCGGTGCAGGAGAACGCGTATTGTTCAAAATGACTGACCTGATGCGGCCGTTTAAGCTTGGAGAGGACATTGGTTTGTTCCTGGTTAACTTTGAGCGAACGTGCGAGAAGCAGGGGTTCTCTCGGGAAACGTGGCCACAGCGCTTGCTCACTTTGTTACCCGGCGAGGCGGCCGACGTAGTCGCTCGCTTGGATAGAGAGGAGGCAGAGGATTTCGACACAGTGAAATCGAGTCTTCTAAAAAAGTACCGGCTGTCTGCGGAGGCGTTCCGTCGGAAGTTTCGGGAAAATGAGAAAGGCAGAAGTGAGTCATATACAGAGTTTGCGTATAGGCTTATGTCGAACATGCAGGAGTGGCTCAAAGAAGAGAAAGCGTTTGGTGACCACGATAAAGTTCTGCAATGTTTCGGGCTAGAACAGTTTTATAGTCGGTTACCGGAGAACGTGCGATACTGGGTCTTGGATAGGCCAGACGTGAGTACGGTGGCTAGAGCCGCTGAGCTAGCCGAGGAGTTTGTGACGCGTCGAGCTCGCGGAGCTAAGGACGGTCAAAAGGGTGAATTTGGCTCGAAGTTTGAGAGGCCGAAGTTCACACCCATGAGAGCAAAGGGGAACACGCGTAGTGCGGATGCGAGTGGAAGCAGTGCGACCGAACCTAAGGAGACGGCGGCAGCCGAAGCCGAACGCAGAAAGCGGTTCGAGATGAGGCGAGCGGGCGTTTGTTATACGTGCCAGAAGCCGGGTCACTTTTCGGCGCAGTGTCCGGAAACAACACCAAAAGTTGTGTTTTTTTCAATAGGCAGCACTGACGAGAACATGAAGCTTCTCGAGCCTTACATGCGAGACCTCCTCGTAAACGGGAAAGAGTGCCGAGTGCTTCGCGATTCCGCAGCTACGATGGATGTAGTTCACCCGTCTTACGTAGAACCCCATATGTTCACGGGCGAGTGCGCGTGGATCAAGCAAGCCGTGGAAGCTCATAGCGTGTGTCTGCCAGTAGCAAAGGTGCTTATTGAAGGACCTTTCGGAGCGCTTGAGACGGAGGCGGCAGTGTCATCTATGCTGCCACCCCAGTACCCGTACCTATTTTCAAACAGGTCCGATCACCTCCTGCGCGAGAAGGGGCTTTTGTTTGGTGAAGCTAGTGTTCAGGCCTTAACCAGATCGAAGGTTCGGGAGCTCGCTGCAAAGGCGGTAGTTGCGGGGCCGACGTTATCAAACAACGAAAAAGGGTCAGAGGCGCAGCAAGCTGATATTCCGAGCACGCCCGAACTGAATAAACTTGAGTCTGTAACGTTAAAGGCGCCAGATACTGGAGAGGAAACGCCCGACGCGGGAAAGTTAGAAGAGCTATCTACTGATTTGCTCATCGCGCCTACGTCAGACGGACTTGATAGGTTGCTAAAAGTCAGCCGGACGGCTTTGATAGCCGAGCAAAAAAAGGATGGCAGCCTGGAAAACGTGCGCTGCAATGTCAAAGAAGGTATCGCCAGGAAAACTGCGCGTTTTGTGGAAAGAGGTGGAGTCCTGTACCGGAAGTATCTAGACCGCAGAGGAGTGGAGTTCGATCAGCTGGTCGTGCCTCAATGCTATCGTCAGGATCTGTTGCGCTTGTCACACGGGGGTTCGTGGTCCGGACACCTTGGAGTTAAGAAAACTAAGGACCGTCTCTTGCAAGAGTACTATTGGCCAGGGTGTTTTCGAGACGCAGACCATTTCGTGAGGACATGTGACACTTGTCAGCGGGTGGGCAAACCAGGGGACAAATCAAGGGCGCCGTTGAAATTGGTACCTATCATTACGGAGCCTTTTAGACGGCTCGTTATTGATACTGTGGGACCTCTGCCGGTAACAGCCACGGGGTACAGACACATTTTGACTGTGATCTGCCCAGCGACAAAGTTCCCTGAAGCAGTGCCGCTTAAAGAACTCAGCTCAGTTGAGATAGTTAATGCACTACTGTCCATATTTGCGCGAGTTGGTTTTCCTGCAGAAATTCAATCAGATCAGGGCACAGTGTTTACTAGCGCTTTGACGACAACTTTTCTCGAAAGGTGTGGGGTAAAGCTGCTACACAGCTCAGTGTACCACCCACAGTCGAATTCCGTTGAGAAGCTCCACTCCGTCATGAAGCGCGTGTTGAGAGCGTTGTGTTTTGAACATCGAACTGACTGGGAGCTGTGTCTGCCTGGGGTGATGTTTGCTTTAAGGACCGCGCCGCATGCAGCTACGGGGTTTTCGCCAGCTGAACTGGTGTACGGTCGCTCGCTTCGATCTCCGCTTCGCATGCTTCGAGAATCATGGGAAGGTAGGGGCGACGACCCAGTCGTGGTGGAGTACGTGCTTAAGCTCCTCGAACGCTTAAGAAGGGCACAGGAGTTGTCAGGTGAAGCAATGACAAAGGCCCAGCAGAGGGCCAAGGTTTATTATGATCGGACAGCCAGGGCCCGTCGTTTTGAGGTGGGCGATGAGGTCATGATATTGCGCACATCGCTAAACAACAAACTAGACGTGCAGTGGGAGGGCCCAGCACGAATTGTTCAGAAACTGTCGGACGTTAACTACGTGGTAAGTCTGCCAGGAAAGCGGAAAGCACAGCAAGTTTACCACTGTAATCTGCTCAAACCTTATAGACAAAGGGAAGCAGTGGTGTGCATGATGGTAAACGTTCCTGAAGAGCTTCCGGTCGAGCTTCCGGGACTAGGCTCAGTGACGAACAGGGAAGACACCGGTCAAGTCATTAGTGACCTTATCAGTAAAGCACCGCTGTCGCCTGAGCAGAAAACCGAACTACACCAGCTATTACAAGAGTTTGAAGGTCTGTTCTCTGAGAGGCCTGGTAGGACTTCTGTACTTACTCATGATATAGAACTTACCTCCACAGAGCCAGTACGATCCAAGGCGTATCGGGTGTCACCCCGCCAGAGCGATATTATGGAGGCTGAGGTAAAGAAAATGCTACAGCTCGGTGTTATTGAGGCAGGTGAGAGTGATTATACCTCCCCTTTGATTTTAGTTGAGGTACCGGGCAAGGAACCTCGTCCTTGCGTCGACTACCGCAGGCTTAATTCCATCACTAAGGATCAAATTTATCCGATCCCTAACATCGAGGAGCGCCTTGAGAAAGTTAGTAGCGCTCAGTTTATTTCCACCCTAGATCTTGTCAGGGGTTATTGGCAGGTTCCACTTACAGAAGAGGCTAGTAGGTATGCGGCGTTCATTTCACCAATGGGAACATTCCGTCCTAAAGTGTTGAGTTTTGGTTTGAAGAACGCGCCATACTGTTTTTCAAGTCTCATGGATAAAGTGTTGCGGGGACAGCAAGAGTTCGCTTTACCGTATCTAGACGACGTAGCGATATTCTCCGCATCCTGGTCTGAGCATATGACACACTTGCGGGCAGTGCTAACCCGCCTGCGCGAAGCAGGCTTGACAGTAAAGGCTCCTAAGTGCCAGTTAGCACAGGCCGAGGTTGTCTACCTCGGTCACGTGATTGGTCAGGGTCGTCGCCGCCCCTCTGAAATAAAAGTGGCCGCTGTGCGAGACTTTCCGCAACCGCGCACCAAGACCGATATTCGGTCGTTCTTGGGTGTCGCCGGCTACTATCAGAGGTACATCCCTAGGTACTCTGATATCGCGGCTCCCCTGACGGATGCTCTAAGAAAGACAGAGCCTCAAACAGTCGTCTGGGACGAGACCAAGGAAAGAGCTTTTAGCGCCCTAAAGAGTGCCCTAACAAGCCAGCCTGTGCTACGATCGCCAGACTATACAAAAGGGTTCATTGTTCAGTGCGATGCTAGTGAGCGAGGCATGGGCGTTGTACTGTGCCAACGGGAAAATGGAGAAGTAGAACACCCCGTCCTGTATGCTAGTCGTAAGCTGACCAGTCGTGAGCAGGCGTATAGCGCCACCGAGAAAGAGTGTGCGTGTCTCGTGTGGGCCGTTCAGAAATTGTCATGCTATCTAGCCGGCTCGAGGTTTATCATTGAGACGGATCACTGCCCTCTCCAATGGCTGCAGACCATCTCTCCCAAAAATGGCCGCCTCCTGCGCTGGAGCCTCGCTTTACAACAATATTCCTTTGAGGTGCGTTACAAAAAGGGGAGTCTCAACGGTAACGCCGATGGCTTAAGTCGAAGCCCCTAACGTAGGAATCAGCCTCAAAATTGTTTGTTACTGATGTTTTTCTTCCTGAGGCAGGATTTTTTTTTAACATATTGCTTTTGTTTAGTGTTTCAAAGTGATGATATGCTTTCTAGTGCAATTTTTCAATTTGTGGACGCGTTCTGAGTGATGCTAGACTACTGTAAGGAACTAGGCAGTGGTATAAAAAGGGGAAAGAGCCTGGCAGGGCTTAGTGAGGGTTGTGCCGTGCTTGCTGACTGAGCGGTTGAGTTTCAGCGTAGTTCTAACGCTTGCCGGGAACGAGAACAAAAATGTGAACTCTCCCGAAGTCACTTTGCAGTGTCCCGTGCGAACCTGAACAAGAGAACGAGGCCTTCTCTGTGCGCTGCGCTCAAGAAACGTCGAGGGACGCCCGACTTCGGTTATGAGCATCATCGAGCGACATCCCTCCGGACAGCGGATGCAGTCCCCTGTCCATCGGGATCTCCTTCCCCCGGCGGGGCGGTCTGTTGCGTTTCGCCTGCGACACGTGGTTTTGCCGGCGCGACTGCGGCGGGGCGGCAGACATTTTGGCCCGATCGTCGTCGCCGCAACACTCATCGCCAGGTGTTTCCAGGCGCGACTGCGGCGATGCGACCGCCTAGGGATCATCCTCGCATTCCAGTCATTGTGCCCGAAACAGGCGATGCCAAAGCAGGGATCTCATTCCAGTCATTGTGCCCGAAACAGGCGATGCCAAAGCAGGGATCTCGTTCCAGTCATTGTGCCCGAAACAGGCGATGCCAAAGCAGGGACCATCCTCTCATTACAGTCATTGTGTCCGACCGGCAGCGCCACGACAGGGTGCTACGAGATCGTGCTCGACATGGTGCTACGGCATCGCTACGACAGTGTGCGTCACCATTAGCCCATTGTACATTCACGTGCTCGTCTTTTGAGGGGTTCCTTCTTGCCCTCAACTGCGAGAGTATAAAAACAGCTGCCCCCGGACGCCAAAAAGGAGGGCTCCGATTTCTTCTGTTGAGTGAAGTGCTCTCCCGTCTCTCTACTTCGGTCAACCTGACCGCCAACTCTTTGCGATGTTAAAATAAACAAGTTGTTTTGTTGTTACCAGTCGACTCATGCTTTGCCGGGACCTTCGGATGCTTCCAGTTGTACCCCAGGCCGCCAGGCCAACGCTACCCTTGGGGCTTGCGACCCAGGTACAACCACGGGCGTCAGCGCCGAGTTCCCAACAGATCGTACCAGCAGTCCGATCCAAACATCGCCCGTTTTTCTTTCGAGACATTGACAATCCGTTCTAGCGCGAAATCTTTCAACTCCAGTTAGTTCGTTACCTTCCTAATATAGTAGTGTCATCAACTGCCAAAGATGTCCGACAGTCTCCTTGCGGCTTTCTCAAGGAGGTCGGTGACACATTTATTTTCTTGAAATTTAGATTAAACCTGGAGTACATGTTCACTGCGAGTCGGAAAGCAATTTCTGCGGCACCTGGTGGACTCGAATTTCTCAGATCCTTTGTGCCGTGCACCTTAATTAAGCCGACCTTATCAGGATGTACTTAAGTAGGTCCGAAAAATGTGTGTACGTCCTAGAGTATAAAAACATTTTTCTTTAAATTAGATGCGGAAACACTCCCTCTTAAAGCTTGGTTGAATTCGAGGGGCTGCTTTGTGCCATGGTCAACAAACTATTGACTCTCTCCACGTGCCGAGACCATATATCACTGTTTCATATATTGTAGGGATGCAACATTTTTAGGGACATTCTCCAACGGACGCTTAGAAAGGACATTGACATCACTCTATATTAATTAGGTTTCTATCGTTTAAGGTTAAGGGTGGTCCTCCCCATGACAAGCTCATAGCGCTTGGTTTATACAGCCTGTGGAGATGTAGACTGCGTGATCACCATTCCGAAAGCCCGCGATCTACAAAATTCTTCATTCGCGAAAGTTCTGCTGATGTGAGATGTGGGTACGCTGCGCAGGAACTTCCGCCAGACTGGATGCACTTGTTGGACGCATGTGTGTTCGCTCGAGTTTTGAGCGTGTAGCTGTTTCCGTTCTGTAATATATATCCAGTTTTGTTCCCACGTAATAATAATAACAATAACAATAACAATAATAATAATAATAATAATAATAATAATAATAATAATAATAATAATAATAAAGCCCCCGTGGCATCGGGAAACGTACTCGTCTCGCATCCCGGAGGCCCGGGTTCGATTCCCGCCCATACCGAAATTTACCAAATATTCTTTTCAAAGGCGTTAATTTACTTTGTTTACAGGAGCCTCCCTAAGAAATATGACTTCAGTTCGAGTATTTCTTTTTTTTTTCGTGGTTTTACTCTTTGCCGTGGGCCATTTTTGGTACCATCATTCGGTCACGCCGCCGACTTCAACGCCGGAGTTTCGCGTATGGGACATATAATGCTTTCGCATTAATAACTCCTTTGTGAATACCGACCATATACGAAATGACCCGCATTAGCAAAAATCCATTTATGCTAGGGCTGTTCGTAAGAGCAGGTTTCAGCCAATCGCTGCGTCGGATATTTTATTAGCGAAGGCGGCAGGCCATAGACAAACGGTGAACAAAGACCTTTGTGTATTCGATTCCTAGGCCTGTATTCACACACAAAAAAGCTCTCATAATAGAAATGTTCCCCGCGCTTTAATTTTTGTTTCTGGTTGGTGGTAGTAGGTAATAAATAAATGAAGGGCCCAGGCGTATCCTTGCCGGTAGAAAAGGCGATGGCAGAACGGATGCCGTCGCCTCCTGACTTCTTTCTGTGCTGAGTGATCTCTGATCATTCGCTTGAGAACCATCACGTCCCTTTACGGACACACTCTACAATACGTGGTGTGGCGCCGTTTACGGTGAGGGGCACAGCGTGTCTCAGGACTGTGTTCCCGCGAGCGTTAGGGTCACACTGTCGAATCGCAACATATACCCACTCAGGTGCTTGAGTTTCAAGCACTTGAAGCAGCTTCAGGACGAAAGGTCATAAGGCGTGTCAGTAACACCCGATCTTCACATTCAACAAAACACGGTCTCCTTTACACTGAAGCATGACACAGCGCGACAAAGTTGACAGTCAATTAAGTGTTCTTACGTGATTTGAATGCTAAAGCATAATGACTTCTTAAAGTTATCCCCTTACTTTAAAACTCTACCTTAATCCACGTTAATTCACTGGGATCTATTTTAATCCATCTTAATTCACTTTAGATAATCTAAATTCACCTTAATCCACTTTAATCCGCCTTAATCTACTTTAATCCACCTTAATCCAATTTCGGGAGTGGGCCAGGTCGGTTTTTTGGGTGTGGGCCACGGCGTGGCTGTTGACCGTGGGATTTCCCAGTGCGAGCAGGTCCAGCGCCGGGAACGTGACCTCATCACTTAGTCACGTGGGTTTTGGTACGATTGGATGACAATAACGGATCGCGGATACCACCACCAAGGCTACAGACTTCCAGTATGACGTCATTCCTTGTCGATGATTCCATTAAAATAGGTGTAGGTCTCCGTCACAAGTAGACTCGTCAGCATCGTAAGTAATGTCCGCAGTAGTGTCGCTATCCGCTGGTGTGTGTCGGGGGCTAGTTATCGCAATGATCTAAGATGAAGAAAACCTAGTGAGCTTACTCTTCACTTTTCGTCTCGCCACGCTCACAACGACTCAGTCATCCAACAGGTCCTCTTCAGAAGTATCGTACAGCATGCAAGGTTTCTTCGCCGTGCGCATCGTTTGGGAGGCAGTTGCACTCCCTCATTGTCGCCGACGTTCTAGAACCATTAGGACTTTCAGATGACTCCGCTCCCCTGGCCCCGGCGAAGACGGTGGTTCCTTCCTAAAACATGCGAAAAATGACCGGAAAATGCAAACGTCGCAAGATTGCGGGAGCGCACCATTATATTCTCCCTAAAAAGCGAATGAGCAGCTTTCATGGATAACAAGTAAGAATTCATACAACTTTAAAGAATCTCTGCCCGAATGAACGAACAAGTGAATGAACCAATTACAGCAAGATGACTTATTCGCTGATGTAGTGAATGGTGTGGCAGGAGCATAAAGAAGAAAAAAAAACAGAATAAAGAGCCGCATAATGGTTGCGTTCTTTTATAGACCCTCGTCTGCAGTCATTTTATTTTGATACGTTAGAATAACTAGATACCTCTGTTGTATCCGAAGTTTCCGGAAAAAATAACTGCTTTCTCGCGCCGTCAGAATTACGGAAACTATACACTTCTAGCTTTGAGATGCTCTATTAATGAAACGAATCATTCAGGACACTACTGTATGTCAGTTATTTGTTATTTCCTGCAGGAACTGCGTCGGAAACTCCAAACGTAAAAAAATAACTTTTTCTTTATTCACATGTATTTTTCTCCAATGAAATCCCCAGTGCGAAGGTGTGTACCATGTGAAAAGGCGAAGAAGAATATCCGCAATTACTAGACGGTATGTGCCACTAATATCTAGGCTCTACATCTTCGGGTACATCTATTTTACCGCTGGATATGACCCGCCCTTGGTTGTACACCCATAGAATTTCTCACTATAACACCTATAGGGAAATCTGGCGCCACCGTCTATGGGGGTTTCCTTAGGGGTACGGTGCTGGCATGGGAATGACGGTATATGTGCCTGCAAGGCTTTTGTTGGCTGGTGTTGTAAAAGGCTTCGTCTAAAACGTGGATATGGCTACACAAATAACGCGTTCTTAAAGTAAAATCTTCGTAAAAGGTGTTCATTCCCGCATATTACACCTTCCAGTGAAGTTTACTCACCTACCGTGCATAACCAACCGAAGAAAAGCAACAGACGACAAACTGTTCCAAAACGAGCGCGAATCTTGTCGTCTGTCCTCCGACTTTAGCAGCCCACTGATACTTTTTTACATTTCATATAGCTGTACGTGCAATAACAAGTTCTCATAATTAAATAAAACACGTTCTTGTGCAACAATAAAGCTAAAACAGCTTTTTACGTGCTGTTTTAGTAGAAAATGAATCATTGTGACAGACAGAACGGTGCTTGCCAGGCGCATCTTGAAGGTATCCTGGATCTCCGAGAAGGATGCCAATCCGAAGTCGCAATATACCGGCATTCCCATGCATACCACAGCACAGGAGCGCCAGATTTCCCTCTAGGTAATGTAGTGAGAAACTCTATGTGTACGCCCCTTCACTTCAGTAAATGCTAATTTTAACTATGTTGTTCAAGAAACGCGATGTCTGTACGTTGCTGCTGCTTGTTTTAGAAAGGATGTAATAATAGCTTGTGATTTCAAACTGACCCATGCATTGAGGGGTTTTCGAACTTATTCTGAGATTGGGTTACTGACAATAATTTATTATGTTTACATACTAAAGTCCCCGCTCATATTTATGGCCAGTATCGCTAGATCTGTTTTAGACCTTATATTCTGCAACTCTGGGTTCTCAGCATCATCTTGGAAAATAGCAGACGCAGCAAAGGCTAGTGATGACATTCCCATTCTTTTTTACATGCTCTGTACGTTTATTTTTTTAAATAAGCGCATATTCAACTTCGTAGACCATTCAAATTTTAAAGCCGTTTTACGATCGCCTTCGGAGTCTCAGTCACATATACTTATGGATATGCTGGCCATGTGACACGCCTTTGTTTTGAAAGATTCGCTGAAAAACTCTAACTCCTGATGTCAACAAGAAAGGCTGGCCCTTTTTGCCATTGGTTAAATTTTGAGTGTACGCGTGCATGCAAACGTCGGAAGGGCGCTTGGAAAAAAGCTCCAGTATAGTAAATGCAGAAATAATTGGAATTAATTGCTACCGGCACATTTAAGTAGACGATGTTTTAAGCAAAAGATGGCTATGACGAACAACATCACAACTATCTTTTAAGGAAGAAGGGAAACAAGATAGCCCTATGAAAATTCCTTCGATCTCGTAAAATGATTTCTTTACAAAAAACATTGACTCCATTGTTTCATGCTTACCTGAATTACTTGACTTTCTGGAGAGTATGGCTTAAAGCTTAGAAATCTGTGTCACATCATTACTGCCTTTTGCCGAAATGAAGTCTTCCAGTTGGAGAAGATTTCTAAACATAACTTGCCCAGGTCGATGCCTACCTCTTCCCCAGGTCATGACGATATTTCCTTGGTTATGATAAAAATGTTGTTTGATTTGTTTCCTCAGAATTCACATTGTGAACTTCTATGCTATGACTTCTTGAAGCCTAACTCCAATGCGGTCAGAGTGCAAAAACGCTCGGGTATCGTGCACTTGTTCCACGGTAAAGAACGCCGGGCGGTCAAAATTATCCGAAGTACCCCACCTTGGCGTGCCTCATAATCAGATCGCGGTTTTGGAACATATTGCCCCAGAATATTAAAAAAAAAATGAAGTCAGCGCTTGGATTTCTGGGGAGTGGTGACTTGCAAAGAATTATCCCATTAATTTAAAAGTAGGGAGCTGGTTGTCATGTGATTAACATTCGACAAATATCCCTTACATTTAAGGAAGTTCAGTTAATAGAAAGGGTTTTGAAGATTCGCATTACGAAATTCGTTCCTGATGAGTCGGTACTGAGCCACAGCCAATTGATATTAGGCCTGCAGATGCTCAATGTGGTGCGCTCACATAGATCTAGAGAGCCGCATTCTATACTTGCTCGGCGCAAACGACAGTAGGCTACCTTTGTAACTTCAGACATTGCGAAGGCATGTGACAGTGTTGAACATACTATCTTTCTCTATGCAGTACGAAGTAACGGGTTCTCAGGATACATCACTGACTAGATTTGAAATGTTCGAAAGCTCCGGAGTTTCACTGCCTTCCAATTGGTTTTCAACGTCAAAGTATGACCAGGAGCGAAGTGTTCCTCCAGAAGCAATTCTTTCGCATTTATTGTTCAGTATCTTGATCAACTCTGTCCCGTTAGATCAAGATGTTCGTGTATATGTGTGCGCAGATGGCACCGAGGTTTTTGCGTCACTGAGCGATATATATTTTCTCTATCAAATTCTACAAATGTACCTGTGTTGACTTTTTCATGGCTTGATGAACTTCACATGTCTTTGAATGTTAACAAATGTGCTCTCCTTACATTTATTTAACTGTTCCTAGACAAGCTTTCCTTGTGTATCGACAAACATTCCTTCCTTGTGCGGACTGCTCAAGATATCTATGAGTCATACGCGATGGAAATCTCAATTGGCGCCCTTCACATGGAATATGCAGCGTTAACAGCAGCGCGTGCATTAGCTATATGATTCGCAAGCGTAGCGACCGATGCTTTTGTTTGCGTAGGAGCACTAACGAGTGTTCCATGTGAATATTACAGTTTACAGCGAATTACAGTGAATGAAAATTACATTTTGGTCGTGTACTCTTGTCTGATGGCCCAGCGTACCAAAATTGTTCTCCTTGCAGTAGTAGAACGAGATGCTCTGCGCGATTGCCTCGATCTTCCTCATTTGTAGCAGATAATGTGCTTTACCAGGACGCGTGTGTGCCTACTTGCTTTCCGTCGAAACTCCTTAAAAATTTTTTGAGTTTCCTCAGAGAAGACTTAAATTGTGTTTACAAGTGAATCGAATTGATCTTATGGTACCTCAGTCGTCCTGATAGCACACCCCACAGTTTCTCATTGTTTAAGGGCGTTTAAGGACATTAGACATAAATCTGTAGTGTCTTTCCTGAAGTTACCCCTTCGCCAGCTCTCACCCTTCGGTTCCACAATATTTTATTCTACAAATAACTTGCCTAGGATTTATTTGTGCGACCTTTTGGAAGACCACACAAAGCATCGGCAGCCTAAATATGTAATTGCGACAGATGCTGCCCTGCGCGACAAGATAGCAGCAGTGAGAGTATTCTTTCCGAAAATTTTCTGGTCCTCCATTCTCCGCCTTCTTGATTTCGCGCCTATATTTCAGGCCGAATTAATGCCAATCGTCCGAGCGCTACACAAACTGAGTCATTTTTTTTCGTCATTTACAAACGTCATCTTTTAAAATAAATTTTTAAAACAAGACGTCATTATTAAACAAAACGCCATTTTTAAAACATAACAAATTAGTGTGCGAAGCACTTACTGGCGTAACAGACTCGGTTGATTGTATTGCGGATATTCCATTGGTTGGTTCCCCTACATTTACAGGTAGTCTACTTAATTTGAATGCCGGGTCGCTGTGGTCTATATTTAAATGGAGTGGCAGACTCGCTTGTCAGAGCATCCTCTGAATGGCTCTGTAGTTTTCGCTTCGCCGGTTACGGCATACGTCTCCTCACCAAGGAACCGAAAGCCCTGCCTATATCAAGGTTCTGCAAAGCAAGCTCGCATTATGACTTCCAGTATCTGAATTTTCCATGGAATTATCAGTGGTGTCCATCACGTATGTATGAAGTTATGTTTACACGATTAAAATAGCGCATTTCATAGTTTAATTTTTATTAACACAGGACAGTCCCCTCTCTGTCATTTTTGTAAGGAATTTGAGACAATCATTTCTTTTTTTGTTCTGTCGTCGAATCTCGATATCTAAAAGAAAAAAAAAAGACATATCGAAGCTCTCTTGCGTCAACTTGATCTTTCCTTGACTTTCCTAATTATTATTTTTATCGGGGCCTTGGCTTTGCGGTTCAGTCACAGGATTTTTTCGCCTTACGGTGTGCACTTGAATTTGCAGCACAAATAGATTGCTGCGCTAATTTCGCATCAGCCTTTCTTTTCATTCTTTGCAAAATCATGCAAACTCCGAGTTTTATTTCATGCATTCGAGTAACCCTGCACGATTTCTCTTTCCTTTCTTTATCATTTTTTTTCCCTTCCAGCTTCGAGTTCTCTCTGTTTTTCCATATAGTAGACTGACTGCTAAACGCTACGTTCATCTACGGATTCCTCTATTCTTAAGTAAATGTTGAGGTAAATTTTAAATATAAATATTTTTTAGCTTTATTATTTTCAATACAATATTGCTGCTCGCCTGTTGATTCGTCGATACTTTCTCAAGCAGCACCCAGACCAGGGTGTTACAAAAGGATCCCGTGTTCGTGTCGAGGCTTGCCTCGCTGTGCTAGTGCTCTGCTGCTCAAGTTAAGGGCTGGCTCTGCTCTGGTGTCTCAACGTTTATACCGGCAAGGGCGCGTAGACAGTCCGCCGTGTGTGCTTCTTGTGGTTCCTGCGAAACACTTGAGCACCTTGTATTGGAGTGTCCTGCTTTCCTTGCACATCGGACGTCGCTACTAAGGGACTATAGCCTACTTGACCTGCAGTGTACGACCCTTGATCGTTGCCTGGATCGGCTGCGCTTCTCGACGCGACCACACTCATCGCACCGTGCTTACTTTTCTACGAGAAACTAGCTTGGCTTCGCCTTTATCATAGACTTTGTGAGGGAGAGAGAGAGAGAGAGAGAGAGAGAGAGAGAGAGAAATAAACTTTATTGCTAGACCGGGCTTCTTGAGCCCAAAGGTGGGTAGCCATGGCTCGCTGCCGCTGCTCGACCCCTGTTCACCAACCGTAGCTGATTGTCAGGGTCTTGCGTCACCAGCAGAGCCACCCACTGGTCTTCCGATTCTTTGCGAGGGAGGAACTTTTTTTTGCTAGCTTACGTTTTGTACTTTTTACGTTATCTTGTATTAGTGCTACCTGCGTGCTTTCTTTTTCTGTTCCTGCATGTATGTTTTGTTGCTACTTGTGCACCCTATGCCTTGTCGTTTAGTCCTTGTGGCCTGTCATCTTGGCTGTTTATGATGGTGATGCTGATGATGATGAAGCCTCAATTAATGGCACAAACCCACTATGGGGGATAGGCTACGAATCGGGTGGTAATACGATTGAAAAATTAAATAAATTAGTTAATAAATAAATAACACAAAAAAGGACAATAAACGTATAACCCAAGATGAAAAATAAACTGTTAATACATGAGATAAAGCAGTGATGAATACGATAGTAAGCCTTGCATTGATAGGAATACTAACAAAACTTGTTACTGAAATACATAAAGTAAAGGATATACTTAAACATGAGCAAGTTAAATTTTCCCTAATAATATTAATAATAATTTGTGCTTTTACTTTTCGAATTTTCTGAATCGAAGTAGAAGTAAATCAATTGTGAAACCTAAGAAATATTAATAAGGCAGTCTGTGACACACAGGAAACCATAAATGGCTAGGCAAACGTTCCTGCGCCTGTATCCTAACACCGCTGCTCCAAGGGAGAGTATAACAGTGCTGTTTAAGGCAATCCTACACTTCGAAGCTCGTTACTTCCCTTCTCCTTATCTTCAACTTCCTTTTCTATCCCCTCCTTCCTAAAGAGTAGGCAGGCATTGTGCCCCTCTCGTTAACAGTTGCCAGCCTTCTCTTTCCTTATTTCCCTCTCTATGCATTGTGCGTGTTTTCATATGAAATAATAATAATAATAATAATAATAATAATAATAATAATAATAATAATAATAATAATAATAATAATAATAATAATAATAATAATAATAATAATAAGCCATTTATTAACCGTGCCCAGCAACAACCATGATGTATGAGTGCTGGCGCGCGCATGTATTGAAAGCCGAAAAAAACACAGCAGGGGAATATAAGTAACAAAAAATATGAATAAAAAGCATAATCTTGAAAAGTGTACATAAAGCAATGCGCAAGGTGAATACAAAAGAAAAATGAGGAGAAAGGCAGCTGTACGATATGTGAAACTTTGACACAACAACGCAAAGCTCGGAAAAGAACAATGACAGTTATGAAAAATATGAAGATCATGAAAATAAGCGTTATAAAGACTCTGTATTCTGTGGACGGTTCAGCGTTGGTGGTTACAGGCAGGAACATGGAAATGTCTGTGTTCTCTGCTGAGCTTGCGCGGAATACGAAACATGATACAACTGAGGAGTTCGTGGCAGGTGAGGATACCGTGAAGGAGTTTGAAAAGAAACATAAGGTCAGCGCGATTACGTCGACAGAGAAGTAAGGTCAAGGACAATAGCCCAAAAGTGCTAGAAGAAGGTTCAGTATCCGTGTTAGTAAAGCGGAGCTTCGAAATTTTTTCTGGAACCGATCTATAGTGCTAATGTCGGATCTAGAAATGCTATTCCAGACGACCGACGCGTATTCGAGTTGAGGAAGCCAGGTTGGGGTGTACCACTTGCGGAATGGTGTAGGAGGATTAAATTCTCTCGATGCCCTGCTTACCGAGCCAAGAGTGCGCATAACGCGTTTGCGCAAGCGTGCAAGACGCATAATGCAAGAGTGCGCGCAACGCAACGCATTTAGTGCGAGCTGGAAAGTGTATGGTTGTATCAAAAAGTACTCCGAGATCATTTATCTCACAGACTTTACACAATGGTACAGAAACTGCAGAACAAGAAAAAAAATGCTTGCTGTTTTGCGTGTGAAATTCATGACCTTGGTCTTAGCAGCGTTCATGGTGAGGTTATTATTTCTGCACCATTTAGAAAAAGAAAACGGGTCAGACTGCGGGATGCGGTAATCATCAACAGTATGAATTTCCTTAAAAATATTGATGTCATCGGCATATAGAAGGAATGAAGAAATCCGAATAGCCGAAAAAACGTCATTAATAAAAATTAAAGAAAAGGAGTGGTCCTAATACTCATCCTTAAGGGACGCCGCTAGTTACCATGTAGAAAGAAGACATTCGGCCATTAACGTTAGCATAACATGAGCTATCAAGATAACTGCGCAAGAGATTGAGAATTGACGAATTAACACCAAAGCGCGTAAGTTTGATTAGAAGCAGTGAGTGGCTGAGTACGTCAAAAGCTTTGCTGAGGTCACAGTAAATGGTGTCAATTTGCCCCCTTTGAAGCACCGGCACGGAGATCTGTGTCATGAAACTTACGAGATTTGTGATATGGGAGCGAACGGTGAGAAATCCAGGATGATTCGGAATCAGTGATTTCTTCACAGTAAAAAAACAGTACGTTGTGAAGAACGAACTCAAATATCTTAGACGTGGCACAGAGAAGAGAAATCGGGCGATAATTCCATACATCGGTTTTACAGCCAGACTTAAATACAGGAAAAAGAGGAGCAGTTCTCCACATGTGAGGGAAAGTGGAAGTGTCCGAAGTATTCAAAAGTATTGGTGCGAAAGCATCAAATGGCCCATTGCGTGAAAAAGCCGGCGTCTGTAGCATCTAAACTGCACCTGAATTCCCATTGGCTGCGACGTCACGTCACGTGCGCGCCTCCACGGAGCACAGCGGGCGAAACGGCCCTGCGTAAAGGGAGAGGGCATCGTCGCGACGCCACGTCATCAGCGCGCGTTCACGGAGAAGATACGGCGATGCGACACCGCGGGGCGATATGCGTTGTCGTCGGCGATGCAGTCGCGTAACGCGTGCGTGCAGATGCCGCCGCTGTCTCGCTCTCAGAGGCTGGCGCGCGTTCCGTATCTCTCTCTGTCTCTCACCCTACTGGACTTAGCTGCTGCGCCTGCCTGCCGGCTTTGGTGGCCGCTGCTGCTTCCTCAGTCTCTCGTCGCGCTATAAGTCGGTGGCATGCGGCGTCCTTGATTTCTCAGCAATATCGTCCAAATGATTCCGGTCTGCAGCCAATATGCTTACGTAGAAATGGCAAAAAAAATTAATAACCCGCACCAGTTTAATGGCAAAACTCGATAACATGCCACGCAACCACACTCGAAAACATTATTGGCAGCGCAAAACTCAAAGGATCGCTCAGCGGCGTTCAATTAGGCATTAGTGCCTTCGCATTCACAATTCATAAGAAATGCTTAAGTGCCCTCGGAATCAATATATATATATATATATATATATATATATATATATATATATATATATATATATATATATATATATATATATCAATACCGGGGCAAATAGAGTGCCGTAAGCCTTTTAGGGTTGCGGAGAGATGCCATCAAAGCCGCAGGATAGGGAAGGCTTCAAGCGCTTAAGGCACTCGCTGATGAGCTTTTAATCAAACAACACAGCACTAGATGTAGGAACCGTCGTGTGCTGTTGACTGAAGCCAGCGTTGAGACCTGAAGTTTTGTATAAGGATGAGAAATGGGCAGCAAAACAATCCGCGACTGCTTGGACTTCTACTTCTCTAGAGTCGAGCAGGCGAAAACACTTTCGACATTTACGAGAGTGCTTGCGGATATACTTCCAAAATTCCGCCGGCCGGTCGGAGGAGTTCTTTTCCAAAAATGCAACATGCGAGTCGCGATTCCGCTTATAGAGGCGTTTGCAGAGAGTCTGAAAATAGACGGAATCTCTTCTCTCCTCCCATTAGGCACAGGACCTCTGGATTTACGGTCCGCGCGGTCTTTATACATCAGGGCATTTATGAGTTATTCAGTTAGCAAGAAGCGTATGGCCGATAAAAGTGATATTTTTAATTCGTATGGTTGTCTATCGCAGTTGATGCTTCGCCTTTCTAGCGAAACTGCGACTTTTTTATTTGTAAGAATCGGTTTCGTTTGTAATTTTGAGCAGAATTAGTTATGATTGTAACGGGTATGCAAATTTTGCTGCATCATTTATTGAAAAAGGTGCGCGTTAGAATTGTGCAAATAGGGCAGTTTTTTCCCCTATCCATCGAAATGTGGAGCCACCTTCCGTCTAACATTCGAAATGATATTTGCTATATGATACATTTGTTAAGGCAATCACCAGTAGCATACCTTGTGATTCATAGGACCACATATTGTATGTATGTATATATGCATATATGTATGTATTGAGAGCGTGTTTCTTTTTTTACGTATTCTTTGCACTTGTGCTTTGCTGTGTGCGTGGCAGCTTTATTCGTTTATTTTTTACCCCACTCCTGCGATAACCCCCTCATGGTTGCAGTATAAATAAATTAATTAATATAATTAATTAATTAATTAATTAAATGCTGCTGAAATAAACAGAAGGACAGACAGCCCCACAGCAGGCTGCATTTGTTCTCTATGTAATGGCTTTAATGTGAATATCTAAGCGTGTTCCAATAAATTGCAGGTGTATTAAAATCACCAAGAACAATTACTATTACTACTACTACTACTACTACTACTACTACTACTACTAATAATAATAATAATAATAATAATAATAATAATAATAATAATAATAATAATATCTCCCCGTCTTCTTCCTTATTGTTCGATCGCGCGCTTCTTGTAGGTATGGGCCATTGTCAGGGATCATCATCACTAGTTGCCTCGCCGGCTGATGGCCTACGGTTTACTTTGCCCTTCAAGAAGGCGAAATGTCCAATATGAATGGGTTTCAGCGCCCCTCGCAGCTCACGGTAAGCAGCCAAATGGTACCGCCAACGCCCCGGCTGCGCACCAGCGCAATGACTACCACCATTACCACATTTACTGCTACCACTACGAGCAGCTGCCTGCCGGTCCGTGCTCCCATCGCCCGTGGCTGCGATGCGACCACCCAGGAGACCGCAGTGCCGCGCCGTACACCGAAGACATGCTGCAAATAACCGCGCACTTGCCCAAAGTAACATCAGTTCGGGCCCCCGCCCAAGTCACTGGTTGTAAAACGTGGCCCAAGGACAAACTCAAGATCGAGAAGATTCAACGGATCCTTTTGTCTCACTCCCGGTGGCTTAAGTATGGTAGGCTGGACCATGCCATCCAACTTGCCGCAAATCACGCCCACAAGTTCTGTAACCTACTCACCAAGAAATATTGGCTCGACCTCAACAACTGCGTACTGGCCTTCGAAGGTCGCTACACGAGCCAGGAGCTTAAATCGCCCATGGCTGCCTTCCATAACGACCACGAGAAAGGCCCTAAGGACCAGAAAGTCAAGACAGATCACGTGGCCACTACCACTCTTGTCAGGCTGCACACCATCTTTGTGGAGAGTGTCAGTGTTATTCTTCAAGATATACTTCAAGCAGCGTGCATCGTACTTTGGCGTGAACCCTCCATGGATCGCATACCTGTGGGACTGTCCTCCCTCAATCATATGGCGTCATGTGACAACTCCACGGAAGACAGTCGGGAATTCTGGTTCGTTTACTACACTGTAGTATATCCCGTTAAGTTTGTACAAATTCTGAAAGCAGACTTGTCTACAAAAACTTTCTACGGACTGCTGCCCATTTTAACTTGCAAGTTCAAGTCCTTCAGAAATAACCAGCGTGATCTTAATGCCGGATATTTTTTGCACATTACCAGAAGTGTGCAGAATTGTCCGGTTCTACTTGGCGAGAAGTTCTCGAAAGAATACCAACAACTATGCATAAGAGTGACCAACGTTCTTTGTCCGCACATGCACAAGGACATATGCGTCGTCATGAGATCTACTAGGAAGTTCTGCTTTAGTAGTGAAGACATGTCCCGTTATTCGGTGGTCGGCTATCTTCATAGTTGCAGTACTCACTTCTCCTACCCGTGTGTGCCACATGCACGGTTAGTGCATCGTCTGCAAGAGATGTGCAATACGGACGAACGGCAGTGCTGGAAGAAGCCGGGTAAAAAGACGGCATCCATGATGATCAAGAGCACCAGCGAGCCACCGACAGAGAGCTTCCACAAGATCTATCACCTCGACCAGGATGCTGCTGGAAGCATTGGGCAGTGGGAATTCGCCATCATGATCACAACCGAGACTGCACATCTGGTACTCGGCTGGCCTTTACTTGTTTTCCAGAACAGTTTCCTGAGCGAGACGCCCGAAGGCACCTGGGGGCTTTGGACGTGCCTCACATGTAAAGTCACGACTCTGAACTGGCAACCACAGCTAAAGCTGTGGCAATTCGGCCAGAATAATTGCCAAGACTGCTTCGTTATAATGCTGACCTGCGTTGTCATTACTCTGCACACGTGCATCAAACTACTACATATCGGGACGGTGGGAACAGACGGGAAGTTCGTGCTCTCCGTCCTGCTCGAGGCACAGCACAAACAGGCCGACTTGTACATCCTGGTGGTCGTTCTGACCACAGACACTGACTGTTATCAGACTGAGCAGATTATGGAGTCTGGAATTTTCTGGCACACTCTCTGCAACATGAGTAACAACATGGCAAAAATGTCCAACGCTGCACTCGGCCGCAATCTCTGCCGGACCCTAAACAACAAAACAAGCACCGCCTACGACACCATGACGTCCAGAAAAAATTCTGCCAGTTTCCTTAATGTATTTTTTGTCGCATGCCCGGAAGAAATGATGCTTGCGAAGGAAGAGAAACTCAGTCTGTTGATTGCGGCTTGTGCTTGGAGCCTCTTCACGCGATCAAAGCTCTGCGCCTCACCTGAAGACTCCGTCGTCATAGGGCAAGCGGAGCTCAAGAATATCAAGGACGGGATGGAAGACACGATGAAATCTTTCTACAGCACCCTCGAGCATAATTTTGAACGAAAAATTAACTACCAAGCCGATGTGCGGGAAAATCATTTCATGGAAGGCTGCAATTGCGAGGTGAGCGTTATCAGGCTGGTGCACCAAAAGCTTTTCCTGAAGCACACTTACGAACCCGGGACGAAATTTATTATGATTGACAAGCAGCATCGCGCACTCTTTATGGTGGCTAGTGACCACGGCGCTATTGGCCAATGCAGTAACATGCGTCGAAAAACACCAGCGCGCTCAGCTCTAATGCACCCTTTGGACTTTGGCTTCTTTCTTTGCCGAGTTTTGTCAAGACGTGATGGGTCATGGCCAGTCGGACGCATACGACACGCTTTCTACATGGAAGGCAGCGGAAAACAGTACTGCCAGTACGGGCTGCCTCAAAAACAGGCACTGGTAGCGCTGCATCGTCTAGGCAAGCTCAACCGTTTGCTCCCGCGCACAAATACTAGCGTCTACCGCTTTCATGCAACCAGTAGCAAAGTTCTCCAGAGTGAAGTCCTGGCTGCATTCGAGAGTTCTCCACTGACCGCTGTGGAGGAGTGTTTTCTTTGTTCCAAGCAGTAAAACACTTCGCTTCCTGAGCCTGGAGGAAGGAGTCAAGATTTTTTGGATTATCCATAGACTTTTCGTAGCTACCCTGCAATCCTTTAACGTATTTAGCAGCCTGATGGTCCCCGCTTTCCTTGACCTGTGTGGTGTGAAAAGAGACTTCATGCTTCCGATGTGCGCCATAAAGTTCCCCGCATGCTGAAGCTTTTGGGCGAGTTGTCGTAATCACATTTCCCGCTGAGCGGCCTTACTCCAGCAGCATGCTCAACAGCTCACCAGAGAATTCTACAGGATGTGTGTGTGAACTTGGAGCTATGGTGACTGTGACCAGTTTTCGAATTGGACGTCTATGCAGTTGGTGATGTACTTTGTTCCCTCACTCGTATGGGCACTGCAAATGGCTTTCAGGCACTCCTAGCTTGCCGAGTTGGCGAAGCTCATTCGACGCGGCATCCTTACCTTCAGAGACTGTCTTGGTGACGTAAGCTAGAGTAGCGCATGACCACGACGATCCGGTGAAAACTTAATAGCTCGACCTTAACGGCATCTGTGACACGCTGTGTTTGGTTCTTGGTGCCCTTAGTTAGGTTAGAAAGCTCCAACGAGGCACGGTCCTCCATGACTTTGCGAGTGTGGAAGCTGGTGAGGATTATCTTGGCTGTTTCGTCCAATGCAACGAACGGTGACACGTATGAAGTGGCAGCAGGCCACTTATATTGTTGAAGACGTCTACGCCGCCAGTGGTGCCCTATGGCCTTCATAGCGCAGCTAGTCAACATGATGGTCGAGCTAGTTGATGGACTAATGGCCGCAATAAGCTACAACACTTTTGTATCCCTAAGAGCCCGGCATGCCTAACGCCTTGCTTTCCCCAACTGCTCGCATAAAATCACCATGCAGTCTCTGATTATGTGTTGGCGCCTCTCCTTTCAGCATGCAAATTTCTGCAAAACTTATATTGAAATGAATCCTGATACAGTTATATCCACATATTCGGTTGTAAATTTGGTACGAATTTGCTATTCAGAATGTTATGAAGTCCCCTTCGCACTTATAAATTTGTTTGTGTGTGTACACCCGGTCACAAACGCTTACGGACCACGGGATCTCAGAAAACATTCAATTCCCGAGCAGTCTGGCGCAGTAGCGATTAAAAGTGTATCCGACAATGTTGTTAGCATATTCTAGTCGACGCCCGAAATGCAAATACCAGGCTGCGTTGTGAGATTGCTGATATATTCAGCTTTTTCTCAGATTTCATGGTCCGTAATATTTTGTGGCCGGATGCACATATCGCCATTATGGTCACTGACCAGTACACCTCTTTTAATTTCGAAAGATAGAATTGTAAAACATTCTATAGTGACTACAGTACGATGATAAACGTGCAAAGTAGAGGGAGAAGGCACGTTATTGGCAGAAAAATGGGGGTGATGTCGGGGGCCCTCTGTTACAGCGTCCTTCGGGGCGCCGCTGAAGAAGACAGCAATGTACAGCCGTGAGCAAAAGTATACGGACCAGTGGTGGCGCGATAAAGTCGTTTTTTTTCCTCTGCCTGTGAACGCAACTTGAAATTGAGGACTGCAGTCCAAAATTGGCATTGCGAACTTTTCAGTGTGCTCATTAATTCCAGTTTATGTTTGTTAATTACAAAGAAATTCAGTTTCTTCGTTGACCCTGTGGTTCGTATACTTTTGCTCACGGGTGTACCATTGGTCTTTGTGTAACACGACTATGGTCAGCCACTCCGCTGGGCATCTTGAACTAGAGAGATACAGTAACACCCTCCTGCTGTGCACAGGTCATAGTAGAATGGCACGATTTACCTTCACACGATAATAACATGCCAGTAAACTGGTCTGTGAGAAAGACAGCTGCCTGCCAGCTAGACGCAGATTAGTTTCAAGCAAGCCATCAGATACTCACTCACATAAATATCCACCCATGTAGAATCGCGGGCCGATGCTTCGGTAATTACTTGTGCAGCTCAAACATGTGAAAGTCACAACTTGGTTAAGAGGAGAGAGGCTACAGTGAAAAAATTCGGTATATTTTCCAAAACGGGGGCCCTCACGTGTGCAGAGATTGCTGCGTGTGGGTGGTCTTACGCTGGTGCCGCTACCGGGACTCGGAATGACGAACTCGCAATCCTTGGTTGAATTCCCCCTTAATGAGAAATCCGTTGTCTTAATGTTCTTCCAAAGTTTTTGAACGTAAATACTCTACATATGGGTCGCATATACGCCATTTATTCATAGAGGTGGTAGATATGTAGAGTATAGATATGTATGTAAGGGTTAAGGTGTAGAAAACTGTGTCCTCTATACCACGCCACTCGCTTTTAATGTTTGCAACGTTTTGGGCTCGATAACGAGACTTCTGCACCTTGTCTCAGTTAAGATTTATTGTGTGCAAAAAAGTGCATTGTAAAAGTCGTCGTAGTTCCGCATTGTGGAAGGATTTTTATGCCTAATATAAAAATTTAAGTGAAAATTAAAAATATTCGGGGCACGTCTTGCGATTGTTCTCATCTGAACATACCCAGCTGACTCATTCACTGCAGTGGCGTCATTGCGCTTTGCCACTAGGCTGGTGCATCGTTCATGTACAAGGGGAGCATTTCGGATAACAGATGTAATTAGGGACCAATGCTAGAGATAGCTTTCCCCGACTAGTCTTCAAAAAAACTTGCTACACGCGCTCTTGCATGCTTGCTACATCATCATCATCATCATCATCATCATCATCATCATATGTCCACTGCAGGACGAAGGCCACTCCCCCGATCTCCAATTACCCCTGCCCTGCGCCAACCGATCCTAACTAGCACCTGCGAATTTCCTAATTTCATCGCACCGCCTAGTCTTCTGCCGTCCTCTACTGCGCTTCCCTTCTCCTTGGTACCCATTCTGCCACCCTAATGGTCCAACTGTTATCTAGTCTGCGCATTACATGACCTGCCCAGCGCCATTTCTTTCCCTTAATGTCAATTAGAATATCGTCTATACACGTTTGCTCTCTGATGCAAACCGCTCTCTTTCTGTCTTATGCCTAGCATTCTACGTTCCATCGCTCTTTGCGCGGTCCTTAAGAGGAAGCTTTAGCTCGGGCCCAACTCCTACGCGGCCTATTCAAATACATGTAAAACGCAAAAACGCTTTTCTGAGATAACCCCTGAACCAATTTTAATGAAATTTGCTGCATTCGAGAGAGAAAGTTAAATTCTAGTGACATTTGGAAGCGGAATTTCGATTTAGGGCCTGAATTTTGTAACAAGGATTTTCAAAAATTCGAAAGCTTAAAAAATATAGAAGCACGAAGTTTACAAATTAATAGCTCTGCATCAAGAAAAGATATCACGTTTCTGTAAATGGCATCCATCAGATCGTTGAAAGCGGACAAATTCGGTGTGTCATTTTATATCTTACGTGAATATTTGTTACATTATTTACAAGAGTTCTGCAAAAGCTGCATTTTCACATTACAAAATTTTTTTAGATTCATGAATAACATATCAATTTTGTCCGCTTTAGATGCACTATTAGATGATATTTACAGAATTGTTTTGTCAGTTTTTGTTACTGAGTTACAGAGTTGTAAACTTGATAGTTTCGTTTTTTTTAATTTTTGATTTTTGCCATTTTTTAATAAAGGAAATGAGGGATTAAATCGAAAATTCGAAACCAACAGTCACTAGATTTTTAGTCTGTCTTTTAAATGCAACAAACCTCGTCAAATTCGGTGCAGTGGTTGCCGAGAAAAACGAATTCTCCTTTTGCATGTATTTAGATAGGAGCATCCGAGCTAAAGCTTCCTCTTAACTTGTTATCAAGCTTCCTTGTCAGTCTATCAAGCTTCCTTGTCAGTCTCCAAGTCTCTGCCCCATGTGTGAGCACAGGTAAAATGCACTGATTGTATACCTTCCTTTTCAATGATAGCGGTAAGCTTCCAGTCAGGAGCTCACAATGTCTGCCGCATGCGATATAACCCATTTTTGTTCTTCTGTGAATTTCCTTCTCATGCTAAGGGTTCCTTGTGATTAGTTGACTTAGGTAAGCGTACTCCTTCCCAGACTCTAGAGGCTGACTTGCGATCCTATCAAGAAAGGGGTCAGATAAGAAGACACATTCTCAACATGCCGTAGCACGAATACGCATGCAGAAGCCTTGAAAGCTCAACCGCAACTCATTTCATGGCTAAAAAGAGGTAAGAAAGACATACTCTGGGGGTCACTCTTCTTTACTACAAGAAGCATGAGTTCACTATATAGTACGAGCGTAATTTTTATTTTATTATTATAACGAGACACATCGCTGGAATCACCATACATGGGTATTTAAATAGGCTGAATTTTATCACTTAATATAAAATAATGAACATGTTATTGCAGCAATAGATTTACCAATCCTGGGAAGGTATTCTATGAAATTTTCATAGAAATCGGCGACGATTGTTTCTTTAAAGCGTCTTTAATTTTCGCTATTCTTGCAATTTCACCATTTTGGGGATCTTATAACGATATAAATGCGCATTGTAGTTGCGTACCTTTTTTTTTAGTTTGCGAGAAAGCGCTTGAAGATTTGTTAGTAATATTTTTTAGCTTGATCGCCTTAGCTAAAATGGCAGGAAAAAATCCTTGATTTCGGGATCAGTCAGAGGCAGTTGCTAAAAAACCAAAGTTCGGCAATTTTTCAAAAACATACTGTGGGTGACAAATTTACCTTCCCCTGGGCGAATGGCACTAGTAATGTAGATTTACCGAAAAAGTTTGGTGGAGTACAATACGTTAATTTTAGTCTGATAGACCGTCGAATTTGTAAAATCTCCAAGTTGTTAAAACGCTCTTTTCCACCTCTAGAGAAATAAGCGTGTTCTTCTTTTTTTTCACGAAATGCGTGCTAAGTTTCGCAAAACGAAGGTTGGTTTCTTTCTACAGAGACATTTTCTCACCTCATATAAAAATACGCCCGCCGTGGTTGTTTAGTGGCTATGGTGTTGGGCTGCTAAGCACGAGGTCGCGGGATTGAATCCCGGCCACGTCAGCCGCATTTCGATGGGGACGAAACACGAAAACACCCATGTACTTAGATTTAGGTGCGTGTTAAAGAACCCCAGGTGGTCCGTATTATTCCGGAGTACTCCACTTCGGCTCAGATCGATAATAGTATCGTGGTTTTGGCACGTGAAACCCCATAATTTTTTAACCTCATATAAAAATTTCGCAGCAAAGTAAATGTAGTTGGAACCCCCCTTGGTCTGTCCTTATCTGAACGCGCCTTTTATTTATTTTTTCCACGTGTCAAAGTTATGGCGCAAAATGAGAAAATTAATTCAAACTGAAGGCGGGCTGGCACGTTTCGTGAGCACGAGAGCAGCGTTTTCGAAAGGGGTTTCAAAGAACTAACACATCTCAATGGCTGACTTCACGCCATTACTGAAGGTGAAAAGTCAGCATGGTCGCTGTTTGGGCTGCTGTTATCAGCAAGGAACCGTGTGACGCTGTGTGCTAGAGCAGTGCCCACCGGCTTGGGCCAGTGATAATAAATACGACTGAAACTAAGGGGAAAAATTTTTCTTTTGCATAAGACTAAGGAGTGGAAAATTAAAGAGAGGAGGAAATCGATAGACACAGAAGCCGTTGACTGCTACAAGATATAGGGTTTGCGTGGCTACAACGCATAATCAAACAGATCGCCATCGTTAGCTACACTGCATGTGAAAACTGTTGCGCCCTTTGGGGTGTATATTTGCTACACAACAATACGCTCTTAGAAAAGTTTACACCCTTTGAGTCGTATCTTGCCACAAAACAATAATCGTCATCTGTCTTGCCCGTATTTCCTTTCTTTAACGCTGCGAGCCCGGTACTTCCAAGTCACGAACGGCATGCGCGTTATCACCATGACAGAGCATTTTCGACAGGAAAGTAACGAGCGCAGCGTTTTCAAGAAAGGAAATGCGGGCAAGACAGATGACGATTATCGTTGTGTGGCAAATATACCCCCTAAAGTGTGTAAACATTTTTTTAGAGTGTACACAGCTTTTACACATTGCTTTTACTTATTCTCTCGCTTTTCTGATCATTTCTTCTGAAGTTCAGCTGCAGGGGAGCTATATGTTTTCTTTGAAGTCGTACAGCGCGTTTGACGGCGTCTTGTGAACTTTGCCTGTGACTCCAAAGGAGAAAAATCCAGTGGGGTCATATCTGGCTACCAGATTTGCCAATAAATGAGCCCATGCCTCCTTATCCACTGTTGTGGAAATGAAGCATCGATCTGTCATGTTTATTACTCTGTGGAGCCATCCTCGAGCTTGGCTGCTGCTGTGTGCTGGGGCAACATCATGGTGGTACCAAACCGCTGAGGAAGTGTCAACTGGTACGTGCAATATTTATACCACATATCGCGACCCCGTCAGTGTTCCATAAAAAAAATTTAGCCTTAGAATAGCTCCATCGTAAACAGCGCACCAAACTTCAAATGACCATATGTACTGGTGGTTCGTTCTAGCAACCCAATAGAAGTCTGCGTCGCCCCAGTAGTGACCATTGTGCGAATTTGCATGGCCGTCCCGCGAAAAGCTTGCCTTATCTGCCCAATCTATGTTTCCCAAGAAATCTGGGTCTTCGTTCATTCTGATCAACGAATTATCAAGGTCTATCTGGGATTGGAAACCTCGGGCATCAAGCACTTGATGAAGATAAATACGATAAGGATGAAGGTTGCTGCTTTTCCAGATTCTCCATACTGCAGACTTGAAGACCGCAGTATCAGCACTCACACTTCTCACACTGGTGTGCAGATTTGCGGATAACAAAGACAAAATACTTGGTCTGACGTCCTCGCCGATGAACACAGACATTTGCCGTTCAATTGTAAAGCTTCCATGCTGCCGTAAATTCTCGTAGTTGCAAAAGAGTGTCGTTGGGCTTTCTCACATTCCAGGTCACTGAGTGTGGAACAATGCCGCTGTGTTCCTTCTATGGCCCCTCCTAAGGCAACATTCGTGTTGACTTTTCCTGCGTGGAAGACATGTTCGTTCACCAGTTGTAGTCTCCAAAGGCTTCCAAACGCAAGCGCCGCCGTTCTAATTTGTGCATACCAACGGTCGTCAGCGAATGTTTGAGTCAATGGCGACGGATGAATTAGCATGAGCACAAGTTAATGGTACCATGCCTTGCTTGCAATCATTTACTTGGGAATGCCTTGTGGCTGATGCAATGGCAGGTGTACTTGCAACTTGGTCTTGCAACGCTACTTGAACAGTGCCTCTCGACAGCTATTCTTTCCCGGCTCATTCATAATCAATAAAAATGTTTTTTTTTTGCTTCTCTTCACCCGTAAATGGTACTTTTTATCAGTGCCTAAGCCGGTGCGCGCTGCTCTAGCAAATAAGGTCACAAGGCAACATGACTGCTTTATCGCAGCAGCAGCCAATAGGTATGCCGCCGCCTCGTCAATTTTTCACGGTCGCCACGTCGGCCATTGAGTTGTGTTAGTTCTTTGAAACGCCTTTCAAAGCATTGCTATAGCGTCTGCGATACACGCGGGCCCGCCTTCATATTGCACTTTTTTTTTTTTTGAAGCACGGAAACACTGAAACGCGGGAAAAATAACTAATGAGAAATGTAGCGAGGTGGAAGCTGTTCAAGCCACTGATCTCCACTAGAGGGCGCCAGCCATTTAAATGGCAATTTTAGTACAGGTCAGCGGTTCAAGCTAACCAACGATAGCAGCACCAGCTTGCCTGAGGCTGGTGTCCCCATCATCGTATATCTTGGCCTTCCTTTTTTTGAACAGCTTGGCTCGCGTTAGCAGGTGCACCCTGTATATCCGCAATCTTTTCCTGATGTCGAGAGACGCACGTTCTCGCAATGACTCTCAACTGTTGCTTTATTACTAAGGTGCTTCCTATCTTGAGCTAGGCGAAGGCGAAATTTTGATTGCCACGGCATCATGCATTGTGAAGCCGAATATAATAAGATTTCGGATTTAAGATGTCTGCTTCATAAGAGTGTCGCAAAAATCTTGTAACTATTATTGCTAAGTACAACTCATGCTGCTAGCTGTGATCTAGAAGTAATTTAGAAAACATGATAGTTGCGTGTAACCACAATGGTCAGCTCTTATAGTTGTGTGAGACAGCATTCGCTGGCGGCCGTTGCGCGCGCTGTTGCAAACTTCGCGCGTACCTGGCTTAGCACGAAAGGATCTCCTCAGACTTTCTTCAGTGCTTGCTATGCTCACGGGACTATGCCATAGCGTCATTCTCGAAGCGTGTTTTTAGTGTTGCGTGTTATTTATGTAGAATGATTGATCGAAACGCGCTCACCGGTAATTGTGACGGTGACAACCCAACGTTGAAGAAATTTTATTTACATGCATTTGTTGATTGGCTCAAAGAAAGTGCGCTTTCTTTCATGCCATAGAAAAAATATAGAAAGAGCCCACTACCAACTCTACCGCTCTACGCTAGCGCCAGACCTCGAAGGAAAAGAAAAAAAAACTGAGAAGAAACTGAAAAAGTGAGAAGACGACACAGTATACCGACAAAATCGTGTCTTTGGCAAATGGCATGATTGTTAGATTGCTCTTACAGCAACCACTTGACAATTAAGGCGATGAAAACTCGAACTATATTTTATAGTTTGAAACACACATCTGTGAAGGAAACGCGTACATTTCCCTACGGAAATGACGTGATCGATACTGTTCGCGAGGTTAAGGCACTCGGTGTTCGTTACCCCTTCAGAGACGTTGTCATGGAGGCAGCACGATGTTAAAGTCTGCGACAACTTCAATCATGTCGCTCGGCTGCTCAATAGGTACTGTTACACTTCATACTAACTGGCTCGAAGCGTGTCATATACTATAATCCTTCTTGTATTCACTTGACTACTACCACTTAGTAAGGCGCACTATACTAAAAGAAAATATACAGAGATTGTTCACATGACAAAAGCGTGCTATTCGTGTGATATAGCAAAAAGGATGCGTTCATAAGCGCTGAGCCGTGCTCCCTGTAGGAAAGTAGAAATAGCGCCTCTTTTCTCCATGACATCTCTCTCTCTCTCTCTCTCTCTCTCTCTCTCTCTCTCTCTCTGTATTCGTGCCATGGCAAATATTCCCTAACTGTGGCCATATGTCTCCCTGCATTTCAATTTTTTCCTGTCGATGGCGGGAAAAACGGGGTCGTGCTGCTGAGATCGAGATCGTGGGTTCGATACCGGTGGCGGAAGCCGCATTCCTATGGGGGCGGATTGCGAAACTTCTCGTGTACCGTGCTTTGGGTGCACGTTAAAGAACACCAGGCGTTCAACATTAATCTGAAGCCCCCCACTATGGCATCCCTCATAACCCACTGGGCAGTTTCAGGACATCAAACACCACAACTACATTTTTAAAATTTTTTCTAAATACTAAATGTAGAATCTATTTACACTCTCCAGCTATCCCTGTCCCGCGCATATCGCTTAAACAAACACGCACAAAAAAACCCCGAAAAACAGAACAATCATTATATTGGCTCATTTAATTTAGCACGTAGACACTTGAAGGAGAAAATGGGATCCCTGGGATGTACGATGACCGCTCACGTAAAACCACTGCTCCTACTTCTTGTGCTCGCGTCCGTACATGCTGGGAACACCCATTACACGTTTAAAACCAGGAATTTAGTTCGAAGTATTACATAGACATTTTACAGCGCCATACCCAAAGGCGATGCCATACTTGGTCACGTGACAGTGCCAGCCATTGAGCGCCTTCTGATCGGCGTTTGCTCGCTTGCTTATAATGACGGCTGCCCATGGCTCACCTTGTTCGCCTTGCGGAAAGGTGTGCATGATGAACGGTGGTAAATGCCGGCACTTCTTGTAGAGCCTGAGGCAGGTGAAGCTCGCACACAGTTTCATCCCACACCTTCTAGTCTCTGACGAAGTGTTTGGCCTTCACGACATGGCGCGTCTTCCTTCTGCTTTTACACATTTTAAATAGTATCATTGTACTAAGCGACCCCCCCCCCTCCCCCTGTCTGGGGAATGTTACTGTAGCGGCCGGCGGCTGCTGATGCGTGCTTGCTCTCCATTCAGAAGGGGTTCAAAGGCGGGGCACCTGAATGAATGAATTCTGGGGTTTTACGTGTCAAAACCAGGATTCGATTATGAGGCACGTGATAGTGGGGGACTCCGGATTAATTTTTGCCCCCCCCTCCCAGGGGATCTTTAACGTGCCCACAATGCACAAGACACGGCGTTCTTGCATTTCGCCCCCATCGAAATGAAGCCGTCGCGGCCGGGATTCGATCCCGCGACCTCGTGCTTAGCAGCGCAACACAATAGCTGCTAAGCCACCGCGGTGGGTGGCGGGGCACCTGTGGCGCCCCCTGGTGGTGCAGACTACTTGCTGCAGAAGGTGGATAGGGAGCTCTCAGCAAGGTCACGCAAGGCCACTTTCAATTGTTCGAATAACCATAAAAAACGTTTTATACCTACAAATCCGGCAAAATAATGCTAAAATATTAAACTAGACCTACTAATTCTATAATGCCCAAAGATCATGAGGATGCATGCTGTAGTTAATCAATGAAATTGAAAATAAAACTAAATATCCTGGTTTTGTAAGGAGTATGAAGTGATAAGCTAACGTAGGAGCTTTAGAATAGTCAATCTGTATTATCAACCACTATATTCGTTTCGCCTTTTTCCATTGATATAGAGCACTTGTTTTATTCTATTCGCACCGCGAATTGTTTGCGCCTCTAAAGTTGCGTATTCACGACAGAGGTGAATCCGAGTTTCAGAATGCTGTTGGTCTGAGCGCTGACAATTTCTTCACTTTACTTGACCCCTATTTGAGTAGCACTTTTATCTTTTTTGACACCCAACTGTTCTTGAAAAAGAAGGACATTTGTATCGGTTCCTGCGTAGCACCTTTATTGTGTTACCTGTTTCTTTCTGAAGTGGATAGAACCCTTGACTACGTAGACGACGTTTGAATTAGGCCGGATCAACAGTATTCTTTAACTTTCCATAACGAAATTAACAAAATTTTGAATCTTTTTAAACTCCACGGCAATCGCCTATCTTTTACGCAGAATGAGTCACAGTTTTTTTATTTAAACATTAATTTTTTTTAGGGAACTTGTCTGCTGGCGCTATCCACTGCGAGCCAGAAAACAACTGTTGCCCTACGACTCTTCCCACTCAAAAATTGTTAAAAGAGGTATCGCGACGCTCTGCCTAGGCTCCGCGCTTAGAAGGTCGTGTGTTCACCAATTCGAGTCTCGTTTCGAACATCAGCTCTAGCGGCTTTTATCTGCCGGATTCCCTCGTTCGGTTATCACGTCGGTGGCAAAACTTTGCTGCAGAAGCTCACACGTAGCAATAATCCCAAGGTGGGCGAAAGAGGTGAACAGGATTCCCGAAGAAAGGTACAGGCGGTGCCTTATTTCCACAGGGTGAGCCACAACCTCAAGAAGGTGGCGAACAGGTATGGGGTACCTGTTGTGCCTTCCGCCCCGAACAAAATGGCCCGCCTATGCCCCTGAATCACGGGATTTGCGGTGCAAACGTTCAAAGTCAAGCGCGCAAAACGCTACGTGCCGTGTTCCACTGCAGTGGTCTACCAGGTACCGCTAGGTTGCGGAAAAGCCTACGTCGGGCAGACCAGCCGTTGTGAGAACGACCGAATGAGGGAACACGCAAGCAATTAATAAAAAATAAAGGATATGATAGCACATCTTTCTGTACATTGCAGATCGTGCTGCTGTGAGCAAAGTTTTTCTCAGGTGAGGATCCTGGGCAGGAGTAGACATAAAACTGCACGGGAACTGCTAGAGGCAGATCATATTCATGTCAGTGGTGAAGCTTACGTTACTCAAACAACTGTTTCGTTATATGATGTGCAAATGAAATTATTAGGTTTGTCGCAGTCGTTTGCTCTTTGCCGCCCCCTGGTGTCGAGAGTGTGTGCCAGATATATATGCAGCAAGCTTTGTGCCTAATAAACAGTTGTGAGTGTAGCGCCGTCTTTCTTTCTGCTCTGTCTGTCGCTGTTAATCTTTCTTTTCGATATTCTTGCGCTGCAATATCATGTCGTTCAGCAAGCACCAACTCGCCCATGAAAGAAAGTCATAAGTGCGTCAGTTTCGAGGAGGATTATCTCGAGAAATAAATCACTTCCATGCGTCTAAGTTAGTGTAGTGATCCTGAAAAAATGAAAAGTCCCAGTTTAACTTGAACATCACGCGTATGATTATGCCGTAATAATCAGCGTTCTTTGTATACAAAGTAGAGTGATCAGTCGTTATCAATTCAGGTAGCAACACAACTTAAATCGTCCTGCCGAACTTGGCACAAATGTCAAAACTGCGTCCATGCGCACACTTGTCCCATGTTCATTATGCGTCCACTCTTTCTTGTGGGCTTGTTGCACGATGTTCGTGTTCCCTGCTGATTTCTTTTCGTCCTTATGAACCCTATCTTCCTTTCTTTTCGTCCAAATTTCATTTCAGTGTCGTGTGGACGACCTGTTTGTTTTGATGTGATGCATTGATGCCGTTTTTCAATGGTGTTGTCGTAGTAAACTTTCCCTGTAACTTTTTTTCTTTTTTTGCATTGTTACACTCTGTGTGTAATATTTAGAATTGCTATGTTGTAGTTCCCAGAGTGAATGCCTTATTTTACGCTTGCGATGTTTGTCTTCTTTCTTCAGACACATGTTGCTCTTGTTTGCATGTGCAAGCGCCAAGCTGCATGGGGGCGGGAGATCTGCCAAGAACCTACGCCTAGTTTTTGCTCGTTAATATCCCTAGTTTATATTTTAGAAATAACAAACCAACAAACAAATTCTTCGTTTGTTCGTTTTTTTCCCTTGCTTCCAATTTCCTTCATTCGAGGACACAAAGTATACCAAACCGAAAGACGGGTGAGGCCTGACTGTTCCGAGTCTCGTGATTTTGTATTTCTCTATGAATCCAGTCTCGTTTCTTTGTATATTATGCACGTTCTTAAAGTCGGCGTGGTGCCTGTACAGACTCGATGATAGGAAATAGGCGCCCACTGATTTCTTTCGTGCTGCTTTGCTGCAATGAGGCTATTAAGACGGTGAGCATGCGTTGGGTTTGGCGTTTCTATAACTCTTCGCAACTCGACATCACCACCTCCCTATACACGAGCAGTCTGCGCTCCTTGGCATCCCTCAATATGGGAGCCGTGCGTGGTTAAAAAAAAAAAAAAAAGAAGCTCATGCGCCGTGCTTCACCACCGTAGACACCCGGCGCCGCCGCAGCTGCGCGGAGCGGGTGCACGACCATCGGATGGCGCGTTGCGCGAGTTTTAAAGTGTAGAGCACACGAGATGACGCTTCGCCCGCAGAACAGACGACGCTTCGCTGGCGCCGGCCGTGAAGAACGGGAACAGGAAGTTTCCTTCGAGGGCGAGGGAAGAGGCGGCATTGGGGAAGAGGAGGAAGAGCAGCGGGGAAGCGCGGCGAGGAAGCGGCGCTCGAGGCAGGTGCTCGCTCTTTGCGCGCTCGATTCCACAATGGGGCGCAGGTGCGGTGGCGGCCGGCACGCTTCTTCTTTTGCTCGCTCGGGCCCGCGCGTGCTGACAGGCTCGGCCGCTGGCGCTGAATGGCCTCAAGGGCTGGAAGGAGCTGGAAGGAGAGCAGCGCGCTGGAGAACTCTGCGACAAGGCCCCAAGCTGCAATGACGCCCAATGGGAGAAAGAAAGAAAAAAAAAGAGGGGGGGAGGGCGTGCACGCGAGAAAGAAAAAAGGAACCACCCAGCATGTGGGATGAATTAAGACAAGGAAAAAAAAAACGTTGACAAGAACGGATGGACAGTAAGACATCTGAGACGAGAAAACATTAAAAAAAAATAAACGAGGTGCGGTTATAATTTGAGCATCGTTGTGCAACTCCATACTACCAGACGGGTTGTATGCCATATCAAGCGATAAAGGAGAGAAATATATAGCCTACTAGTAAACGAGGACCGAAGAATACAAAGCTTTCGTGCAGTGCGCTTTCCGCCTGTGGGATTAATATGTTTGTGCGCCAGACGAATGCGGCGTATAATAGCTCACAGCAGTTGGCTTTGCAGTGTGCAGACAGATTGGAGTGTGTCCATAAAAGGGTTGTAACGTTCAAAGTTTCCGTTCGGTGGGCCCGAAAAGGACATCTGGAGTAAATTCGCTAGAAGAACCAGCTGAAATGAATGGTTTTGTTTTAATATATGAGGAGTTAAGACACACCTTCGCACTGTATTAGACATGCACTATACTTCAGTATGTGTTTACTGCCGAGCGTGGCAGAAGTTGTTAGCACCGCCTCGGCTCTCTCTACTTATCTCGCTGTGACAATTTTTTTCGTGCTCGGGCATTTGATGTCTGCACCGACCTTAGTGCGTGTGGGCTCTTTATGCGAGTATACATGTCTTATGGTTGTGTTGGTGGACTGCTGTTGAATACACACATGAACTCGCAGTTGCGTAATGTAAAAAATTACATTATGGGGTTTTACGTGCCAAAACCACTTTCTGATTATGAGGCACGCCGTAGTGGAGGACTCCGGAAATTTCGACCACCTGGGCTTCTTTAACGTGCACCTAAATCTAAGTACATGGATGTTTTCGCATTTCGCCCCCATCGAAATGCGGCCGCCGTGGCCGGGATTCGATCCCGCGATCTCGTGCTCAGCAGCCCAACACCATTGCGACTGAGTAACCACGGCGGGTGTTGAGCAATGTAGCGAATCACTAATAATACAAAAAGAAGCGCGCTGCTCTGCAGCTCCTTTTTTTTTTTTTTTTTTTTTGCTGGGGTTAGTCTCTAATTAAGCTCGATTTTAGAACGTTTCAGTATACTTACCGGTAGAGTGCACTCCTGCCGAGTCGGAGCGAAGAACTGCATTTGGGAGTACGGAAAGTCTAAAAATAGACTGAATATGGGACTTTCACTTTCTACAAAAAAAAAGGAAAAACGAGAGAGTGTAAGAAAGAAAAGAAAGCGAAAGAGAGAGAGCTCCCAGCGATGCACTTGCTCTGAGAGTACAACGTAATGGCTATCTCTTGAGAGATTTCACCCGGATACGCTTCTTCTCGCCGCCATATACTCTGACGGAAGCCCCCTCTGCGGAGAACGTAAAGAAAACGTAATATTACAGAAGCGAGGGAACCACATTTCACCGTAATTCACCGCCTGGAAACATGCCGGCTTCAAAATTTATACCCAGCATTCTGCTTGCCCAGTTCTTTCAATGATAGAGAACCATCCGGGTGCACAGATACACGCCATGTTTCAAGAGCACAAATCACGACTTCCACGATCGGTTTTTTGGCACTCAGACCTCTGCTACCCACCACGGCTTCTACAGGCACCGAAAATATAAACGGCAATCGAAGGTCTTAAAAATAAAGGCGATGCTTCCACATTAGCAGCGAAACAATTAGCCTTTCACCAGCTATTTGACAAGTATACCGGCAGTCTATTCCCGTGTACACGGACGGTTCTGTAATCAGAGAAAGTTCAACTGCAGCTTTTGTTCTACCATCCTTACAGGTAGAATAGGCGTGTCGGCTAGGACGCACGTCGTCACCAAGAATAGCGGAATTAGTGGCAAATCTCCAAGCCACTTGTTTTATCAAGACATATGATACACCAAAAAAGTGGGCAATCTATACGGACTCCTCATCGGCTTTATATAGCATGCCTTGAAAATGTTGATGATAACCAACCACACGCACGAACAACATACGTACTGCGAAAGTGTTCAACTCGGGCTATGAAAGAAAACATGAAGTGATATTACAGTGGGTCCCAGGACAAGCTGGTATAGCAGGCAACGAATTAGTTGACTCATTGGCAAAATCGGTCCATAAAGATGCAGAAATTCAACTGATCCCTTTATCACCAATGGACGCGCAACGCATTTTGGAAGAACTAAAGAAGACTTGTGTATGTCAACCTGGTTCAATCAAACTACTAAGGAATCGATTCTTTACGAAATGGAGCCTCAACACAAATACCGGCTGAATACAGAACTTTCGAAAAGTACCGAGAGACACTAATTCATCGACAAGCGCCCTGGGACAGCATACACGAAACACTTGTTATATTGAATAAAGCGGGCTTCTTCCCCGGCTTGCTCCTGGCAACGACGATGAGGATGCTCGCCATCTCCACCTCGTATTCCCCAGACACGCTACGCAATTTCAAGACGGCAGCTAGAACAAGCGCTACACTCCATTGATCCTCACCGACCTTTCAAACTCGCAAAATTGCTCGACCCATGGCCATCAAAAATAACACAGCGAAAATCATTGAATGCGGTCGAACATTTTTACGAAGATGCAGGTATCCTTAACAAGTACTAGATATCGTACTGAACACACACACATTGGTACTACAACTTGCTTTTGTTACTTGTAACTATTAGCGCTTGTATATTACGTGTCATACGCTTTTGTATTCTGTGCTGAAACTCACTCTTGACTGTCATATTCTGTGCGTGTATTATTTCAACTCTGTAATTCCTCATCTGTTCACATACTCATCGCAGTCTACATCGCGGCCGCTTGTCTGACTTTGTTTGTGACTTTGTTTCAAACCTCATTGTGGTGCGACTTGCCCTTACCTTTCATATTTATATGTTCGTGGATGTATAGGATTGTGTGCTGTGGGTTTCTGACCCCGTGACGTCGTTTCTTTTCATTTTCCTACTACATATTTTTTATACATCGTTACTTCTGCTATGGGAAAAGCAGTAGCCGTCGCCATTATAGGGTCATTGCATCTGTTCCTTTTATTTTCATTTCCATAAAAAAAAAACGTGAAATTTTAAATTTTAAAAAGCCAGAGGGCGTCGACCGACATGCATCTGAACGGCCGACACCAAAACGCTCTCGATATCGGTTTCGTTCACCAAGTCGGCCGGAACGCTTCGTGCCGGCATCCTTCAAATAAGATTTTTTTTATGTGTTTCAAAAGCTGTATCGTTATGAGCTATTATTTTATGAACGAACCTCCAGTTGGCATCGGCCGCGTAATGTCGGCAAGTGAAATGTTGATTAACGAACCTTAGTTAATTAGGCTGCGAAGTTATCCGTGTTTCTTTTGTCCTGCCCCGTTATGAACCTCTGCCGGCAAAAAGGCAATTTCTGTGTCCCAAATTCGCAATTTTTTTCTTGCATTTAGAGACAGTTGCTGCTATACACAGAAATGTATGTGCGTGTCCGCTACACACTGCACGCGATGTAGAGTGAAGGAATGCTACGCGTCATCCGATCCCGAAGGTGATTTGGGCCAGTATCAAAGGCAGGCCTGCTCCCGATGGCGCTGCACCAAATATGTGCCAGATGGAGCGCATGCGCAATGGGGCCGATTGCAATCAAAGCATACTTGCATTAAAACCACTAAAATTGTTAAGGTCCAACAGCAATCTGGCTTCAGACACGTCAAGTGAGACCACAGGATAGTCACCCTGCGGCATCATGTCTCAAGAAACTTTCATATTGTCGCTAACGCCGGTTGTACACAGCTGCGACAGCAAGCGACATGAAAGCAGATATAAGAACAGGATGACACCTGCGAGTGAAGCCAGGTGCACCGGTGGCGGCAGGAAGATGAGATCATCCAATGGGCAGCGTACTCGACCTGGCGGTGGCCGCCTGTGCAGCTGCCTATAGTTCTTGGTATTCCAGACCGGTGCGCTCTCCTTTCTCCCAACAGTAACGGATATCTGAGGTTTCCCTGAAATCTTTGGGTGTGTCGTTTGCATCGCTGTGAATGTGTAATTAGCCGAGTCAAGTATACATATACGCATGTAGCCACTAGTTTGTACTTAGCGCAAGTAGGCCTGTGCCTTCGCACGGCCTGCAACTTGTGCTGTGGGCAGCTGCGCTGTCAATAAACGCACAGTGGGTATCATCACTCTTGCAAGTCGTCCAGTGACATCACAATCTGTGTTTAGTTTTTTTTTTTTTCGCTACAGATAGTGCTACTTGCTCTTGGGAAGATTGGTTCATGCAGAGGATCATTGAGATTTAGGGGAACACCACGTTATATTTCAAGCGCCCATATCAGCTTAAATTTCTCATGAGATACCCGCCGTGGTGGCGTAGTGGCTGTGGCATTGAGCTACTAAGCCCGAGGGCGCGGGATCGAATCCCACCCGCGGAGGCAGCATTTCGTAGGGGTTGAAATGCAAAAACACCCGTGCATCGTGCATTGGGTGCACGTGAAAGAACCCCAGGTGGTCAAAATTAATCCGGAGTCCCTCATTACGGCGTGCCTCGTCATCAGATCTTGGTTTGGCATGTAAAACTCTAGAACTTAATTTTTTTTCCCTGAAATCTCTCCTTGTCACACTAAGGATAGATTTCAGGTGAAAAAAAGAATGGCAACGAGTACTTCACAGTGGAATTCTTTTAGATCAACTGCAGGCCGTCCAGAAGTTCCACGATACGGCGGTAAGGTTCAACCTTACTTTCCCGACGTGGGAGCCGCCTGCGTCAACCTAAGGGTTGGTCTTCAGGACCTGAATAAAGTTCATCATACCATACCATACCTGGAATCTATCAGCATATTTTTTTCGTTATTATATATCCCCATTATACGCCATGTATGAGGCACATTTACCCCGCGCAGAGGAAATTCTGAAGTCATACTGCCCTGGAGGCGGAGGGAAGGAGGATGTATACGACTGGGATTCACTAAGATTGCTATATGAGCCGGTTGACGCCATTAGGACGCATAAAGTTGCGCGTAAAAGACACGGACCAAACCAAGGATACACGCAGAGCTTGCGCCAGTTGTACGTTATACGTACTACTGTCGTGTTTGCCTTAATTGTGGATGACTCTGTACATTGAGCGTTTAGAAGAATCGTTAATGCCCGCCCCGGTCGCTTCGTTGCAATGGCGTTTCGCTGCTAAGCTCGAAGACGCAGGTTCAATTCCGACCGCGGCGGCCGCATTTTGATTGGGCGAAATGCAAAATCCCTTTTGTAGTTAGATTTAGGTGCTCGTTAAAGAACTCTAGGTGGCCAAAATAAACCCGGTGTCTCCCACGACGGCGTGCCTCATAATCATATTGTGGTTTTGGCGCATAAGATCCCAGAATCTGCTTTAAGAATCGTTAAACTCAAGCCACGAAATCAGTAGCGTTTGCCCGTTCAGTTATTTTCTCTCCAAGACTACTTTGTGCTGTAAAGTGATATTATCACTGAATAAATGTCGAATGCCGCCACTACCTCTCAAGGAGATGCGGTTACACGAGGCGTCAGGTTCGAATCCCGGATCGGGACAATTTTTTCCTCAACTGCGAAGCTTTTTTCCGCAGAGAAACCCGTATTGGTTTTCTTTGTAGCTTCGTGCCTACTTTCGAGTATATGACGAATGAACGAATAAACTAGTTGTTGGTCAAGATGGCTGGTCTTTGGCTAGGCTGTTCTGCCTAGCTGAAGCAGTGAGGCGTTCAGTAAATGTTATATTTTCATACATAAACACACCGGCTAGGGCTTACGGACTTTGTCACGAGTTGGCATCTGAGTGGAGTAACACGGTGAAATGTCGGCCGAGCTGTTTCAAGGTCACACATATATCATCTGGAAAAGCCGAAGCGACAGGGCGAAGTAATATGATAGGAGGTCAGCGTTTCTCTCCCGAATACCCTTTGCTCGGTGTCTTCCGCTGGTTTCATCTGTGTTGTATGAGAGCGAAGCCGCAGCAAGCTTTCAGCAAGTAAAAACGTGTTTTTAAAGTAAAACTCCAATCAGCTGCGTGACTGCGCACTCGTGGCTGTGTACCCATTTCTTTTCCTTTCGCCCTGGCTGGCGATGACAGCTCGCAGGAGAGCCAATTTGCCTCGCAATAGACGCGCGCAGAAGCAGCCGAACGAAGGCGGCGGTCTAGTGCGAGGAACTCCGCGCGGCGCGTTACAGAGCGCTGAAGGTGAGGCGAAAGGCTGCGTGGCCACCCGAATGTGTTTTTGTGCTCGTCAAAAGCGCGCCCGAAAATTTGAAATGCTTAAAACATCGCACTTAGGAGGTGGAAAGACACATAGAGAGAGAGGCGCATGAAATATGGAGGCTCTTGTCTAGAGGCTTGCGCGGGTCTTTACAGTGATTTTCCTCTGCGCAGATTTGCCGCGTTCTCTCTGACGGAACGCAGGGCGTTGCGCTTACCGGAGCGCTGCCGCCTACACCAAGCGCGCCGCCGCGACGCCTGCCCTCGGCCGACGTGGCGTGCCAAGCCTCAATGAGCGGTGGCCAGCTCCGCTTGACGACCTTTCTGCAGGCACCTCTTCTGCGCGGGAGGAAAGGGCGCCGAGATCACGAGAAGAGCGCCGACTGCTTACGTGCGCGCACCATTACTGCGGCACGGCGCGCTTCGCGCATGCATCGCCCACTCGCAGGCGCATGAAGCAGCGTGGCACGGCCTCATCGTCCTCGCCGCCGCTAATCATGCAAAGCTCTGAGAATACGTCTTTTTGTTGTTGGCGATAATAGTCGAAGGATGCTGTTTACGGTAAGTTTTCTTTTTACATAGTGAAGGAGTGCGCGTCAAAAAACAAATATAAAGGCAAGCGGCCGCAATCTCTTCGAAGACAATTATAGCCCTCAGAGGCGCCGACGAATAGAGGTGAAAAGAAAATCGAACTTAAAGAGCGCGATGAATACAGGCAACGTAGTAAGTAGTATAGAGGCAGTGGTTGGTCGAAAGAAGAAAAAAGAAAACGGGGACCGAAATCACAAAGCTTTTCTATTCTAAGTACGCTAGGTCATTGGCTTGCCGCCTTCGCAAATAATATGTCCACTATCAGGATTGGTTAGAATTGGCTCTTACGAACTATTACGAAACGTACGAGTGTTTTGTGAATACGGGCCCAGTATTTCCGCTCTTGCGCACGACTGCTGAGTTATCATCTTGCACGTAATTCACTCAAGTGCATGGCTTCCATCGCTACTGAAGTAGCACTGAGGCTGTACAGCTTCATTGCTTGCCAAGCGTGCATTCTCGAAAATCAGTCGTACTTGTCTTGCGCAAAAGGCGCATCCAAATACCCACCATGTCGGTATGCGATCCCTGGCCAGAGCAGGAATTGGCCACTCTGTGGCTGCAGTTGACTAATATTTTTCCATGAATATTGTGCGGGCATGAATAGGCTGATGAAAATGCTGAAAAAAAGTTTTCAAATGTGCAAAAAGCTCTGGCGAATACGTCAACTTATAAAACTTGGAATCAAAGCATTGCTAAAGGAAACGTTGAACCTATGCCCATATTAACGAAGTCTCTCTTAGACAAAATTCACACCGGCGAGTGGCAGGATCGCCTGGCCAAGTTAGTCAAAAAACAATAGTGTCAAATGGTCGATTTGGTCGAAGAGCAATCACTTTCGTGAAGTCGCTCAGTGACCACTTCCTCAGATACGCGACTGGAGTCGCAAAGTTGTTGAACCAGTCAGCGTCACAGGAGCACGACGCCGAAATACCTTGGTGGTTATATTAAGTGGCAATAGCGATGCAAGCAGATGGGAAAGGCACCGATCGCAAGATATTTCCGTGTGGCGCCGGGCAGATCCCGTCCGCCAATGTGAACATCGGTCACCGTGTGTCGCGCTCTGTTGATCTCCACTTGTCCCTGTAATGCTTCCAGCTAGTGGCGGTCGCGGTCACGCAACCTCGTCCAATCAAAACGTTCGAAAGGTTCAAGAGGTTATAACGGTTTGGCAAAATATTGTAGTGGCGGGTAAAAATATTGAGGATGCTTAAAAAATTATTTTCGATACCCTCCCCCTCCCGCCCACCCCCTTCCCCAAATTTCATTTAAGAGCAACCTCATAACCGACGCTACTACAACGTCGGCGTCGTTGTTTTCTTCTTCACCGAACAAAATCATCGTCTTTTTTTTTTTTTGCACGCGTTGATGCATATTCACACGATCTGAGACAACGTTGCCAGAATATAAAAAAGCGGCATGTAGGCGGCAATGTCTACAGCCTGATTCACCGTTAAAGGGGACGCACGAGCTTGCGGTTGAAACACTGCTTGTAGTCCATGGGCGGAGAGTTTTCATTCTTCCGAGGCGGAGGTGGGGGGGGGGGGGGTGCGACCAGCTTTCCGAACCCGTGCATAGGCGAAGCCATGTGTAGGTTTTTGACACTCCGCCGTGACCACACTGCGGGTCAGAATGAAAAGCGGAGCATAAATCTTGTCGTAGGTGGCGAGGCACTACTACGAGCCATTTGCGGTCGTCATTGTGGTAGTTGCGGCGTTATAGAAGTCCATCGCGGATTGTGAAATGCTGCGCCTGTCGGTGTAACGCTCGAGGTGCCTAAGTTGCCGGAGGATTTGACAAAAAGCCTAATATCATGACGATTCATGGTTCTTTTCGCTGCTCCAATGCCATGTCCAGGATGTCAAGTAGTGAGATGTCATGTCTGTAGGTAGAAGTGCTGCTGTCTGAAGTAACTGGGGAGCGCCAGAGGGCATCGGCGTCAGAGTGTTTGCGTCCAGAGGGATAGACGACACGGATATCATATTCCTGGATTCGGAGGGTCCACCGACTGAAGCGGCCCGACGGGTCTTTTAGGTTGGACAACCAGCAAAGAGCGTGATGATCTGTCACCATGTCAAAGTGTTGACAGTAGAGATATGGACGAAATTTTTGAAGAGCCCATACGATAGCCAGGCGCTCTTTTTCTGTTATTGAGTAATTGGCCTCAGGTTTCGTGAGGGCACGACTGGCATAGGCGACTACGTATTCGGCATTAGTGTTCTTGCGTTGTGCGAGCACGGCACCAAGGCCGACACCACTGGCGTCAGTGTGAAGTTCTGTAGGTGCGCTTGGATCAAAATGGCGCAAGATTGGCGGAGACGTGAGTAGGTGACGAAGAGTCGCAAAAGCATCATCAGAGGCTTCCGACCAAGCAGAAAGTTCATTGTCGCCTTGGAGAAGTTGGTTTAGTGGTGCGATCGCAGTAGCGAAATTGCGAACGAAACGTCGAAAATAGGAGCATAGGCCAATGGAGCTGCGTAGTGCTTTCAAATTAGTGGGCTTCGGAAATTCGGATACGGCGCGAAGTTTAGCAGAATCAGGAAGAATGCCTTCTTTGGAGACAACGTGGCCTAATATAGTCAGTTTTCGAGCTGCAAATCGGCACTTTCTTAAGTTAAACTGGAGACCACCATTCCGGAGACAGGTCAAAATTTATGTAAACGCCGAAGATGGGTCGGAAAATCAGGGGAAAAAACGACAACGTCGTCGAGGTAGCAGAGGCAAGCATGCCACTTCAGGCCGCGTAGGATGCCATCCATCATGCGTTCGAAGGTGGCGGGCGCATTGCACAGACCGAATGGCATTACAGTGAATTCATACAAGCCGTCTGGTGTTACAAACGCGGTTTTAGAACAGTCAGCGTCAGCCATGGGCACCTGCCAGTAGCCAGAGCGGAGATCTAAGGAGGAAACAAAACTCCGCTCCTTGCAAACAGTCAAGTGCGTCGTCAATACGTGGCAACGGGTATACATCCTTTCGGGTAATCTTGTTAAGCCTTCGATGATCGACGCAAAATCGTATGGTGCCGTCTTTTTTTTTTAACTAGGACGACTGGTGATGCCCAAGGACTACTAGAAGGCTGGATGACACCGCGATTGAGCATATCGTTCACCTGGTCATTGATAATGCGTCTTTCAGTCGCCGATACTCAATAGGGACGCTGTCGAATTGGTGCGTGACTCCCAGTGTCGATAGTGTGCGAAACAGTCTTTGTGCGGCCGAGTGATGTTGCTTGGCAGTCAAAAGAAGAAGGGAAGCCTTGGAGCAAGCGAATAAGTTCGTCACGCTGCGTCGTCGTAAGGTCACTGGCAATAGCTGGCGTAAAAGAACGCGGCACTGACTGAGGAGGCGATGCCTCGAGAGCAGCAAGATAAGTGGAGTCGTCCATCGTGTCAAATAATGAAGATGAGGTCAATGGCTCTGCTCTGCCGAGGCTTTCACGGTGGCGTAAGGTAATTGGTTCAGCCGATGGATTTGAGACGCACATGAGAGAGGCGCCAGCTTTGAACTCGAGGACGGCGAACGGCAGTGGTAATAAACAGCGGCGAACTAAGAGTTCAGACAGAGCGAAGAGTACTGTGCCGTCATCTACAGAGTCACAAGAGATACTGACAAGAGTGGAAGACCAGTCAGGTATAATGGTGTCTTCTGAAACAGCGATTTTGCGACAATAGTCCTTATGGTCAGTGATAATATCGGTCGAAAACTGAAACAGCTCGATTTCGGCGCGGGCGCAGTCAATGATCGCATGATGTGTGGAGAGAAAGTCCCAACCTAATATGACGTCGTGTGAACATGACGGCAACCCGATGAATTCTATGATATAGAGGACCTCCTGAATTACGACACGAGCAGTGCAGGCGCCGGATGGCTTGACGTGCTGCGCGTTGGCAGTTCGAAGAGACAGTCCAGAAAACAGCGTCGTCACTCATATATATATATATATATATATATATATATATATATATATATATATATATATATATATATATATATATATATATAATTCTTGCACTTGAAGAAAGTTCGTGCGACCTCGAAGGATTGAGCGCTCATGTGACGGCGTTACATGAAGAGAGAGAGAGAAAAGAATACAGAGAAAGGCAGGGAGGTTAACGAGAGGTAGTTCCGGTTGGCTTCCCTGCTCGGTGGGAAGGGTTAAGGGGGATAAAAAGAGAAAGATAGCGGAAGGAGGAGATAGAGAGAGAGAGACGAGCCCGAACAAAGCGCGTACACTATAGAGCGGTAGGGGGCGGCATTCTTAAAGTCTATCGTGAAGCCCCGTAGACCGCAGGAACCTTAATAACGTGAGTTAGGGCTTCAACGCGGATGTTCTTTCGGAGCACTGACCTAAAGCTTTGAGTTCTGATAGTGGACGACTGTCCAACTGGTCCAGTACTCTGCACATCACTTGTCTCTGGGCACTATATCGCGGGCAGACACGCATAATATGTGCGAGCGTCTCATCGCTGTTGCATGTGTCGCACGGGGGCTGTTAGCCATTCCAATAAGGAAAGCATATGAGTTCGTAAATGCAGCGCCTACCCACAGACGGTACAGCATGGTCGGTTCACGTCGTGGTGACCCAGGCGGGAGGTGCATCCATACGTACGGAGACAACGAACGCGAACGACTCATGGTGAAAACCTTCGAGTCCCACAGGGGCAAAGTACATTCACGGGACATCAATCGCAATCGTCTGTTCGCGAAAGCGGAATGAAGACTTGTTGACCATTTTCATGCGCAGATCGGGTGGCTTCGTCGGCGTAGTCATTTCCGCTGATGTTACAATGTCATGGAAGCCATTGAAACATTATGTTGTGTCCCTTGTCATGGCTCTGATGATATATATGTCATGAACATATAAAAGACCTCATAGTAGGAGACAGTTCAATTTCACAGCCTGACTGCTCTCGGTGGTTTAATCTTCTTTCGTGTAATTGTCGTATACTTGGCTGTCACTAATAGTGCTTCGCCTTTCCGGCGAAACTGCAGCCTCTCTCTCTCCCCTCTCTCTCTCTCTCTCTCTCTCTCTCTCTCTCTCTCTCTCTCTCTCTCTCTCTCTCTCTCTCTCTCTCTCTCTCTCTCTCTCTCTGTCTCGCTCTCGTTTCTTTTTTTTTTTTTTTAGTTTGACCATAAGCGCTGCTGCGCATTCCTGCTGTTGATTCTGATTTCGAGTGAATCCGGCTAGGCCTCATTTCGGTTACTGAGTGAATTATGCAGTGTTCCCCAATTATCACACACCAAGATTTAAAGAATGAGCAGTTGCGTTACTTGAAGAAAACTTAGTGCTTATTGTTTCCGGTACAGTGGAGTAGCCGTCAGTAATTCTTCCGTTATTGAGATTTAATGCAGCAATTGCAATTAGTTATCTAACTCGAGAAGTACTGTCCTAATTTTCAAAGTGTCGATGAGGCAGTTTTAGGCACTCCAAAATGACATCTAAATGCGAGGTTTTCAGCGACGTACTAATTGCGTACAATATTTTTCCGAGTGACAAAGAAACTTCATGAAATATCAAAAATACCATGTGACTGTGCTCCCACCTGCATCATAAAGCAGCGCTCTCAAATAACTTGATTGAAATCAACGGCATTGCCTGTCGCAAAGCCGTACAGACAGCGCATCACCTTGATAAATATACGGAAGGAGCATCAACAGCAAGTTTCGCGGCTTCGCAGGTATTTCTTCCTCTCATTTCTACGTCGCACTTATTATCAGTCTCTCAAAAGCGAAAGATCACCTTGATAACAAAGGCCACTTGATAACGCGACCGAAGCGCCGCTCTGACCACGCACGAAATGCGAAAAGCAATGGACTAGGCATAAGATGTTTCAAAATCCCGGCATTGCTCGCACAGCATCGAAAGAGTGCGCGCGAAGTTATATTTCGTGCCAGAAACTTGCTTCGGACCAACGCCAAATTAAAGTGATCGTTTTATTTTTTATGAAAGTGCATACCTGCTGCAAAAAGAGGTTTGTGTCAAAAAATAAAATCGAGATAAAGAGGCTGGGAAGCGACCAACGTGTAAAGGCAAAACCGATGCGTTCAAGAAAGTAAATATAGAACTTCTAAATGAGCCGAATTGGCAATCAGGGTGTCTGCACAAAGAAAAAAAAACATCAGATTTCAGTGTGCCCTTATATCTATGAATTCGTAAGCTCCGTTGAACACCAGCCTAGGGGATGTGTTCGAATAGGTCTCCTTTTGCAGCTACACAGTACTGTATCCGTTTTATCCCAGCTTCAATGCCTTTCTTGATGACCGACGCCGGAATTCTACGGCAGACATCTGTTATCCTTGCCTTGAGCTCATTTGACGTCATCGTCTCGATCATATTGTACGCACAATCTTTCACATAACCCCAAAGAAAGAAATCGAGCGGAGAGAGGTCAGGGGACCTATAGCCGGCCAATTTACAGGCCCGCGCCTTCCAATCTATTGCGCATGAAAAGTTGCATCGAGCCAGTTTCGTGCTCAGCTGCTGCTGTGTGCTGGCGCCCCGTCTTGCTGGTATCACAGAAGTGGAAGACGTGACAGCGGGACTTCGCTGAGAAACTCATCCACCACTCCTTCAAGGATTTCGTTCGCGTAACGCTGTCTAGTCAGTGTGTGATCGAACAAGATGGGGCCGATTATAGTAACGACGTAAATTCCAAATCACACATTGAGCGACCACTGGTACTGGTGCCGATTGCGCTTTACCCAGTGTAGATTTGAGTCCATCCAACAGTGTGCATTATACAAATTTACCTAGGCGTTTCTGCGAAAATTGGCTTCATTTGTGCGCATGATTTTGCTAAAAAAATCCGGTAACTCATCGGCTTTCGTGAGGAGCCAGTTCAAAAAATCTAGACAATTCTGCAGGCCCCTTTCATTTAAGCCTTGGTGCAGCGTAAGGTGGTACGGGTGAAATCCCGAGTCATTTAGAATCCTCCAAACTGATGACGTGGGCGGCCACGTCCCGCACGCTAGCATGAGGGTTTGAGGCCGTAAATGCTAGAACATCCGTGCGTAGGCTAGGACTCGGAGATGGAATCGTCCACCGCTGTTTCTTGAAGCTGCCGGTTTGTCTCAGGTTTTTATCATTTCTGATGATAGTCCGTACGTTTGGCCTACCACCACACTTCCATGACTGATATATATCTGCGGCCTTCCTCTTGTAGTCATTTGCTGCTCCCAAGGCAAGGATCATTTTTACCTTCTGCTCATTACAGAAAAACATGGCGACTGGGACAAAACAAAGCGCACCTTTAAACATTTGCACAGACGTTGTCAATTCGCTTTCTTTTTTTTTGGTGATAGGTTTTATGGCAAAAAGAAAAAAAAAACATCCGTGCACTTTATCTACGCTAAGACAACAGCTATCACAGCTTGTTTCTAACTTCAAACGCGACTTGTTACTTCGGCCTGGGCGCGGCAGATAAGGCACCAGCCCGATCACGATGTTTTTCTTTATTTCCTTCATTTCGTTCTGGATAACTCAGATGGAGCCTGTTCGAGGGCGCTGCTTTATGATCCGGGTGGGAGCGCAGTCACGTGGTAATCTTCATATTTCGCGGAGTTTATTTATCAGTCGGAAAGAAAATTAGTACGCAATTAGTACGTCGCTGAAAATACCGCAATTAGATGTCCCTTGGCTGTGCCTTCAAAGGCCTCATTGGCACTTTGATAATTAAGATAGTACGTCTCGAGTTAGATAATTACAATTACCTAATTAAATATCAGCAACGAAAAAAATTGTTTGCAGCTACTCCACTGTACTGTAAACAATATGCACTGGGTTTTGTCCGAGAAACGCATTGCTCTTCTTTTTAATCTTGGTGCATGTTAGTTAATTGGGACATCCTGTATATATTTATGACTTTTGCATCCAATTAACGATGTTTCAATCCCAAATAAATGTTATAAATTATTAGAAATGTATTTTTCTTCATGAGTCGTTAGCATTGCTTACTGGAAAGAGAAGCAATACTGAGACACACACAGCGTTCACGTGCATTTCACACATTATGGATAAAAGACTGCTGAAGGGGTCACTGAAATCTATAGGCTTTTTTCATGGTGAAAAAAGCACGTAAAGCAATTTGAAGCGTAGTGAACATACAGCAACATATTCATTCTCTAGACATAGGCTATCCATACCTTTAGAAATAATTTTTAATTGGCTACCTTGACCTCTTTCAAAAATATAATAAACTTTATCCTGTGTGTGTATGTAGATATATTGCGTGTGTGTACAAGCTGTTTACAGTGGACATTTAAACCAATGCTGAAGTGAAAAAATACGGATGAGGCAGCCGCCGATAGTGCGCTACTAATGCGCGTGTTCTCTTATTGTCAGGATTTACAGAAATAAAGCGAAAGTATAAACTAAAAGTCGTGTAAGTCCGCGCCAACAATGATGCGGTAAGCTAATAGCCCCAGTAAAATTTCAACTAATATGAATAGTCGAGCTAAGCCAAAAGAAACCTCAAATGATGTGGGTGACAAAGCTCTGGTATACGCACTTTAGGTGTGTGTGTGTGTGAGGGGGGAGAGGGGGGAGAGGGGGGTTCGGCATCGCCCGGAAGGAGCTAGGGTCCCGGAGCCCCCCCCCCCCCGGAGTCGGCGCCTATGGCTTGTACTGTTACGATCGGCGTGAAGCGCCCAGTGCAAATAGGATTATCGAAAAACCATGCCTTATCGGATAACGCACGGTATGTGTGTGTGTGTGTGTGTGTGTGTGTGTGTGTGTGTGTGTGTGTGTGTGTGTGTGTGTGTGTGTGTGTGTGTGTGTGTGTGTGTGTGTGTGTGTGTGTGTGTGTGTGTGTGTGTGTGTGTGTGTGTGTGTGTGTGTGTGTGTGTGTGTGTGTGTGTGTGTGTGTGTGTGTGTGTGTGTGCGTGCGTGCGTGCGTGCGTGGGCGCCTTCCGCCCTCCTTCCTCAAACCAAACAGGACCCACGGGTTACCGCCAGCAGAGGCAAGCACGTGCAACATCACCTAGGAGAGAGAGAGAGAGAGAGAGAGCGAGCAGTCGCCAATAACCTCCCGGAATCAGTACATATACCATGTGACGTTGGCATGAGCAAAATCACGCCTACGATTTTAGCGAGCGTATTTAGGCAGCCCCGCAATGTATCTTTTTTCATTCTCTCCTTTCTTTCCTGCTTCGTTTTTTGACTTATTAATGAACCAAGCGAATAAACAGTGATAGTTTCGCACTTGAGATCGTCTCGCCCCTGCTTGATCCCGATAGTCTCCCGGACGCCTGCGGCCTGCCGCAACGCCGTGCCATCCACTAGCAACACCGGTCAAGGTTCAAGTAACCGGCGTTGCAACAGTACCTTATCTCCGGGCTTAGCCGGAATGACAACGGCGCCTGTAGAGCTGGTAGATGAGACCGAGCCATCAAGATGTTTATACGGTCAACCTATGTTCGTTCCATAGCAGTAGCGTTATCTGTTCTCATGCTATTCGTGGTTGGTTGACCTTAATTCTTCGTTACACCTGGACTGTTTAAGCGCAACTGAGGCCGCCCGGCCCACCCGTGAATGATCCTGAACAGTGCCGATCCCCCTATTCAGAAATGACGCTGCAAGGAAGCTTTACTTCCTGGCTAAATCTATGAAACAAATACTGGTCTTCTCATAACCCCTCGAACTGTCATTTACACAGATTTCTTCCACGCCTTATGCCACAAGTGTCAAATCTGAAGCGACACTGTTGAGCCACCTGTGACTCGGGGTGGCATTTACAAAGGCCTACTCGTTCCGCATCAGAATGGGGAGCACGCTCATGTGTGACTCTTGCGGAAGCACAGGAACTATTGAACACGATATGGGTCCTTGGCGCCGGTCCGACGTCGGTCGAGTGTCAACCTCTCCGGACAGCATTAAGCCGGCTGGACTCAAGAATAATTTCGGAAACGAAAACCATGGGACCATGGCTGCGCGCGTCCATGGCATAGAAAGCAATCAGAGCAATACTGCAGTAGCTCAAGTCGACAGGTCTCTGCACATTTTCAAGTTTTGCGCGGTACTAATTCTTTTCTCGTTTTCTCCCTATATCCCCTCTTTTCCAATGCAGGGTACCAAACCGGACGTGCTTATGGTTAACTTCCCCGCCTTTCCCCTCCTCTGTTTCTCTCTCTCTCTGTTATCTGCGGGTGCCACTGAAAGAAGCTGGAGTGTACTAAGCTAGCTGCCAGGTATTGAAACCAGTTCTGCCAGTCACAGTTCATCTGCTGCAAATCCGGTCGCATCGAGCTATGCCATGGAAAGACATACATCTTTCGCAAGGTCCGCGGCTATAAACTAGCATTGCTCTTCCCCGGGTTGGGCACAGCAAGGTTTTTCGATGCTTGCCTTACGTGTCACTGTTCCTACAATCGACTTGCTTGTTTAAAGGTTCTTCGTTGTTTTCTTGTTTTCATGGTGCCAAACGGACGCACGTCATACCTACGTCCGTGCATGAGATTTCACCCGGCCAATAAAAATTCAGTTGAAAGTTTGCGCTTGTGCCTATCTCGTCTCTTGTGGCTGTCCCCTTCTTTGTGTGCAAAAGCCTGCCGTCATGGAATGCTATAGCAACTAGCCCAAAAATTTGCTTTACTCCACTAGCTGCTACCGAAGGTAGCTTCTTGGAAAGCAGGGTTTTTGGCCGCAGAAGATCAGTTCTGTAACAACTTGTTAAAATGCCTAAGGGAGAATAAATCACATAATCAGACACAGACCTCCCAATTACAAATGGTGACTCCTCAGGACACGGATTTGGCTTCCACATGGTGAACTGAGGAGTGACCATTTGTAGTTGGGAGGTCTGTGTCGGATTATGTGATTTATTTATTTTAAGTGTCGCTACGGTGGAGCAATTGCCGGCAGCAACTGCAAGGCTAACCCCACCAGTAGCCTACAACAACTCAACTCAACTCAACAGTATCGCTGATCTAACTCACGCAGTCGATCCACCAAAAAATTTGTAGACGACACGAGGAAACCCATCGATTCTTCCTTCTTTCGTATTTAAACCTAGACCACTAATAACTTCTCACGGGTTCATTTCCTCGTGAAAGTTATTAAAAGGCAGGGATTTGCTGACGCTAAAGTATACTTAATTGCTTCGATTTCATAGCGGTGCGTGTGTTTCCTACTTTAAATGTTTTCTACTTGCATGCAGACATCTAGCAGTAAATGCTAGATGTCTGAAACCTAGCTATTATTGCCGGAGATGATTTCTCATGTATTGTAATGCCGCGTTTGGTGGAATACAGCTAAATGCCAAAGAGGAAAACTGTAAAACGAAGCTTGGTGGCAAAAGGGAAACTTAAGAGTGGGAGGAAGTGATGCCAACAAAATAATGAGCGATATTCTTCAGCCAAAAGCAACAATCGACGTAACATATGTAGCATTTGTTACGAAAAACAGCGCTGCACCATAAATTGTGGCATGTGCTTCAACGCTTATGATTAGCGAACTCGTGCGTATCGCCGATCTACGTATCGTTCGTTACATTAGCGCTTTAGGTGCAATCGGCCAACATGACAGCTGCTTGCGAATGGCCGTCATCAATTGAACCGGAGGGACGAGAAGAGCGTAGACAGTTAAAAAATTCCGCCGTAACGAGCGGAGAAATTTCCTTCGTCGGTGTGTGCTGCTCGCGGAATTATGCGCGCGGGCTTTGCGTAAGAGATCCAGGTGGCTGCGGCCCCAGGCAACACCGTGCAAGTGCGGTGTGAGAAATTCATTTTCGAGGAGCCGCGGTGCGGCCACGCGCGAGTGATCGATGCCGGCGGTCCTGCTTCTTGTGGCCAGCGCGCCCTCGAGCGTCTCCTCGTTCTTGAGCGCTTTCTATTCAGCTGAAAAGGCCGCCGGGCGCTGCTGGCCGTGTGCGCGTCGTATTCCGGCGCGCAGATCTCGCACACGGGCCTCTAATCGCCGACGACGATTGGCGCCTCTTCTTGCTGGACCCAAGAAACTGTTTCAGCCCGGACTCCTTTTCTGCCCCTTTTTTATACGTATGCGAAATGGGCAGAGGAGGGGAGGTGATTGGTCATGTTCGGCACTATTCTTTTTTTCTGTTTCGTTATTTTTTGATCGCAGAAATTATTTGTAGTGACCTCATTTTCACGATTTCTTGCGTGCTGATACTCTAGGTAAAAAAAATAAGAGCTGCCTTCTTTTATTTGATGATTTCTACAAGCAGATATAGGTGTTTAGCATTCGCTTCCTCGTTGGGAAAAGCGTAATGACATGCTGTATAGATACAAGAAGAATGAAAAGGAAGAATACGTGGGACGACTGCACAAAACATGCATGCGAACAAAGCTCTAAAATGCGAATTTCATCGCAGGGTCGAAGCTCAGCTACCGGATCTAATTGAAGGGCAGCCAACATCTATAGAGCATGTGCTTCGTATTTGCTTCGCCGATTCGTTGTCGGCGCTAACGCCAAGTTTGCGTTTCAGCGAACCAACGTCATTTATTCTTAGTATCGTATGATGCCGTTTTTGTTTTTTCTTCATTTAGTTTTTGCGATCAGTCTTAGTAGACGTTCATTACCCTTTGCCTAATGCGCCATTTCACGATTTTTTTATGTCGCAGCTGAATCAGATGATGCGTGAACTTGTTTTCGCTTGCGTATTACATATTGATTGCACAAAACGCGCCACTAACACTTTCAGTTAGTGGAGCTTCGGTTTTGGGTCCTCATACGTGGTGCTCGGTCGTAATCTCCTACCAAGCCAACTTCATTTTTCAGGCTAGTAGTGACGCCTTTTTCAAGCTCAAGACCTGCCGGAGGTCAATGGGTCCTGGTGCAACTACACTGATCAGGCCGACTGAGCGACAAAACACGCTTCTTCAGCAGAACAGGAATTGACCAGGACGCCCCCCCCCCCCCCTGATTTTCGGGCAAAGGGCGATTCAGTTAAGAACTATTCGTCATAATGGGGAACTTGAGCTGATTATGATGAGCATTTTCTCGGCTAACTAACTCTTTCATAGTGTTCTGCTGAACATCTTGCTGTGGTCCTCATTTATGCAGTCAGATAGTGCTGCCCCCTCGTGAAAAGGCCAGCTACACTAGGGAGCCTTCATACACACACGCCTCCGCCCGGTTTTAGGATGCTTACATCTCCATCAGTGACGCCACTAATGGCCGCCTGATTTGGCAGGCAAACCAATTGCCATCCCTATAGTCACCGCTAAACTTGGCGGGCCGCCATATTGATTCTCATTCGCGGGTCAATGCCGATAAGGGACTTTGTTAGCGTGCAGAGCTAGCACACTGCACTCTCTAAAACATGAATATTGATATTTTTAATGCCGTGACCGCAGTGTCGTAAGCCTTCGCGGCTTTTGCGCCGCGGATTTGAGCCTACGACGCCAATTTCCCGCACATATGTGCGTTATGTAATCGCACATGACGGGGTCGTACCTCGCCTTAAGCTGCTCGCCTTTGTTTTTGTGGTCGTGCCACCGAAAATATTTTCTTTCTCGCAGCATTATGTGCGCATGCGTGCAAAAAACATGCAGTAGAACTTAATCTCGATGTACGTTAACGTCGCAAAACGCTTCGGTTCTTCTAAAACTTGCTACTGTTCAATAACGTTGTCGCGCAAAATACTGCTTCCGACGACCACGGAAATCATCGTTTGGAACAAAATGTTTTATGCAAGGCTTTCTTAATGAAAACCTTCGTTTTCTTACCACGTAATCCAACTTTGCAGATGATTTCGGTGTGTCGCTATTTCTGTAACCAAGGTATTATTCCCACGTACGCGGGGAACTTTTGTGCGGCCACAGCTGTATGTCGTCATTATATATACACTTTACTCAAGACTTACTCATCCACATGTTTTACTTGAGTGTCCTGCAATACTTCCTGCCCTCTGTTGTCGCAGATGCATTTTTAAGCGTGAGCGCACATACTTCTCCAGGAACATCTTTACCACATTTTCTTGGTGTTGATCACATGCAACATAAATGCCTCCACGTTTGTTTCAAGAAAGTTGCAAATTGATCTGTGCGGTGTTTTCAAATCTAGAGTATTATCAGCTGTGACGAAACCTTTGAACCGCTCTTCGTACTCCAAAAGAACACTCACGACAACGTTTCTTGGCCAAAGGATGTTATGAGCACCTTAAACAGACTCTTTTAGGTCAATTAGAGTGTTCTAATCACCATCACCAGTTCCAACTATGCTTTTCTGCAAGGCTGACAGTTTCGTGTTACCTTAAGAGGCGCTTTGACAAGAAAGCCTCCAAGGTAGGCTGGAATATCACGCTCTACATCTCTGACATATTCAAGCAAGTCCTCCAGCTTTTCGTCATCATCTGCAAACTCTGCTGGTTTGTCCTTGAGGGTAGGGCCCGAAAGGTTAGTAAGACAGAAACTGTCATCCACGTCATAGCTTGTTGACTTGGGAGTGTGCAAAAACTGTCCAACACACTTGAGCTTCAGGGCACATTTTACATCATATGCTGTTAGAACAGGTTTCCTTAGTGGAAAAACAGAGATGTTCTCAATGCAGTATTGAACTAAGCGGCCAGTCAGGACGTATCTGTGCTTATCCAGAAACTCTTACGAAAGGCTCAGCACAACCGATGTGGAAATCAGAAGGTCTGTTTGAGAGGGCTTCCAGTGTGATGTAGTCCACATCTTCATATGCCGCACTGTGTCGTTAGCAAGGCCAATCACTTGTACAACTTCTCTGTATTTGTCATTAAAACCTTTGCTAAGAGCAAGCACAGGGTGTCGGGATGACATTAGGTGGCATCATTTCCGCAACAGGTCTAAAAACCATGCAGTTGTTCTGCCCTTTCAAGCAGGACTCATTTTTTGATTAGGCAGCGAATGACAGGAGGTGCATCTCGAAAAAGCTTCACTGCTATGCTTGTCTTCGTAGTAGTAAAATGCCCACTATTCACATGAATATCGGAAAGACCACTCGCTACCTTCAAGTCACTCTCACTCTCATGTTCAAGGACTTTTTTAACATCATCAATGTCAATCTTGTTTCTAGGAAGGTTGTGCACTCTGTCTGTGTCATCGCTCAAATAAAAACAAATTGATCGCAATAGTTGGGAACGAAAGTTCTTCAACACATGCGCTTGGTCAGCCATAAAGTAGAGTATTCTTCCTGCAAGATGTGGGTGGGCAACACTGCAGATAGTCTCAGAGTTTCCATGGCTTGAGAACCCCAAAAGTCGCCACACTGCTCTGGCTGCTGCTCCCATATCGCTGGTGACGACTAAAGCTATGCCATAGAGCATCTTTTGTCGTTTTTCTTGTGAGTGGTCTGTTTGGATCATCACTGAGGAATCAAACTTTCTGCATTTTCATCTTTTCCTGCGCTTATTTTTACCAGCCTTCTAGTACAAACCGCAGGTCTGCAGCCGTCGGTGCATGCAGCACGCGTCTTGGAATAATGTCTCTACGTTCTTTCTGAGCCAAATAAACCTGCTTGCTGAGTACTACGACTGTGTGAGTTCGAATAAGGCTTAAATACAGCCCCTAGCGGGAAAATGTTTTTCGATCTTGGTGTGTCAACAGCTGGTGGACAACTAACACATTCTTCTATCTGATACTTTAGCAAGTCCACATTATCAATGATAACAGTGTGAGGAGGGCAGCACTCAGATACAGCTGCTATCTGGAAGACAGTGTTCTCATCACCTGGTGTTCCCACCACAGTTAGTGAACAAGCAGATTCGCTTGCCTCTTTGTCTGACATTGCCCACGCACTGTTATCAAAACTGTGGCAGCGATGCGATTCAGTTGCCACTGACGCTTGAAGATTAAGGTTCTCTGGCTTCTTTGTGCTCAACACAAACGCAGAACTAGCATTTTCACCCCTATTTCTGGCTGGTAAACCCTCTTCTTCGCTATCAGCAGTGCAACAACAACAGCGTTCAGTGGGGGAGCATATCTCTTGCTATAGCTGGCAGGCAAAAGTGTTCCTGCAGCTTGCAAAGACGTAGTGGCTTCCAATGTGCTCACATCCCTGGCTGATGGATCCTCCTCATTGCTGTCTGCACCGCAGTTGTCCTGGAGGCCGCTGTTGGTGCTGTTCCCACACGACGAGGTGGTCACCGCAGTGGCTTTGTTGACAGCAAGACGCAACGCTTTGTTGCCTTGCGATGCTTTGGAACATCTGTAAAATAGAAACCTAGTCTTAAGAACAAGAACTGATAATATGATCTGAGACAAATATCGCAGATGTGCACCTTAATACAATAAAGGCCAGCTGGCAGTCGCTAGGAGCTCTTCTGAAGCCTTTACTTTCTTGTGATGGTGTGCATTGGTACATTATGTTTCAATCCCAGTGCAGTTCATGAGTATTCAGACTGCAGAAAACTTATTTCACCTACTCAGAATATTACACCATATATTTAATCATCTTCACCACAGTGACATTATGCATACTTCTTGGAAACAATATTGTAACAATCCTCAAAAGAAAAGTACCATAGTTAAATCTTCTCCTGGATAAAAACAGACACTACCACCTTTTCAGGGCAATTGCTATACAGATTAGCAAACGAAGGTGTCAGCATATGGTAAAACAAGATCAAAATCATCTTTGCGGCTTCTATTTTTGTACATCAGTGTTGATGGGCAGTACCTAATTTTCACGTCATATTTTTTATCCTCTTCTTGCTTTACTCATTTAAGGTAGTTTCAATACTCTATGTTCCAATAATTCATATGATAATTGTTCGACACAGTGGTCTAACGATCTTCATAACGCATATTAACTTTCCTAAGGTGAACTGCTTGCCCGAGCTCTTCCTTGTATTTATTCACTTTTCTTATGGAGAATTAGGGTAGCTGTGGACTTATAAACCTGTTCCAAGATTTTTGCGTGTGCCTCCTGACTCCATAATTAAGCAGTGTCTCTATGACTGCTGACATCTCTACTGAATCAAATGCATTTTCGTAGTCTATGAAAGCCATATAGAGAAGTTGGTTGTATCCAAAGATTTCTGAATTAGCTGATTGATGGTACGGAAGTGATATATTATAGAATACCCATTTCTGAATTCAGTCTGTTTTCTTGGTTGACTGAAGTGTTGCCCTGATTCTTTTGGAAATTGCCTCTGTAAATATCTTATATAATGGTGAAAGCACGCTCATGGGCTTATAATTCTTCAGTTCTTTATGTCCCCCCTTTTATAAATCAGTATGTCGACATTCTTCCAACTTCTTGGTACATTTGAAGTCATGAGGCATTGCATATAAAATGCCACCAGTTTTCACTTATAAGATCCCCCCCCCTCTTGTTATTTATTATATGGGATGAAAATCTAACATGAGTCGACATGATACGCCAGTCATTCAACTCTTGTTTTTGTCATTGCATTTCGCGCAGTATATAACTCGTTGGACAGGTACAACAGCAGTATTTCGTTCAAAGGGGGTATGCAACAATGATGCATTTATTTATTGATGCATTATGGGGGGGGGGGATCTATTTTAGCGCCTTACAGTGGCTATATTCTGCGAGACCAGCAGAAGAACGGGCAGGCGTACAAAGCACTCTCCTGTGCAAGCGTCTTCCGCCACGCTCTTCCCTTGAGAGCTACGCACATGAATAGTGTGATCGCGCGATATAATTAAAAGTGCGGGAGTCTGTACGTATTGCGTAAAAATCATTAAGGTGATAATTTCGCCCCCCCCTTGTTTATTTTTGTGTTGGTTCCGCAATAAACTTTCTATCTATGCCTGCGATATGTTATGACCGTTTCTCTATGTAACGTATAACTTTCCGTGCAACGAAATAATCTTGAGCGCGCGGCCTTGACTGCGTGTCTTCCGGGCGCGAGCCGAATAAGGCAGGTGACAAGATGCCAACGGTCACAGTTCGACAAGAAGCCAGGCAAAAATTGCAGAGACAGTCCTGGCACTCATTTTGACCTAACACGCGCTGTCGAAGTCGCACTGGAGACTGTAGCGCATTTTAGACGATGTGCGAGGCGCCTGTTTGAAACGTCGTCCTGGCGCGCTGGAGAGAGAAGTTTCGTGGCATGCCCCACCGCTGTCTGTCCGTGGTCTACCGAAGCCTTTCCTACATTCCCTCTTTGTTCCGAAATAAAAGAAAAAGAAATTGATGCGGGAAAAAAAATCCCAGTGCATCGAGCAGGGGGAGCATTTCGCAAGCCATGGCGTGTTATATGCTCTCCTCCCTCCCCCCTTTAGCGCGCTTTTCTCTTCCCGTCCGGGGCTAAGCGGGTGCCTTTCTGTTTAACGTGATCATCGAGCGCCGTGAAGCGGCGTGTCTGCGTTATGCTTCGGTCATTTAGGACTGGCGTTTTTCGTTTCGCTGCCGCTTTTTCTTTCTCATTTTCCAGACTGAAGCGAAGCGGCGGTCGGGCTCTTGTTTGTCCCGTTGTGCCGTTTGTAAGACGCATCTGCAACGTTTTCGCGGATGTTTATTTGACTTTGTGACGTCATCGCAGATGGAAAACAGCTCGTTCTCTCGGAAACTCTGCAATAAACAGGAAAGGCTGCGCGGCTTCAGCCTGGGGCGTCTGTTTCGTTTTTGCCGCTTTCCACCCCCCCCCTTCCCCACCCCCCTTTGGTTACGCGGATAAATTCATTTTGGGGTGTATTCTTTTAAGTCGTAAATGAGTGCGGAGAAAGAAGCCACGCGTTTTTTTTTTTCGACGCAGGCCTGCTTTGCTGGAGAGTGTTTTGGGGAGTTTCGCTGGCGGCAGCGCAGGAAACAAGAGCAGGCCAGCTTTATTCAGACGCACGCTTCCTTTTATATGAAACCGCTACGGGAACAACGGGGCGTGCTCGTGCTCTGGCTTCTTTTAACTAGCAAGCGCGCTGCTTGGCCCACGGCGCATCCAGCAAATGCGCACCTTATGCGTCCTTCTGCTTTCAATGAGCTCCGTCCTGCGGCCTAGCTTAAACGATACAGTGGTTTCGAATATCGACCACGGTTGATTGCTCAAGCCGTTGTTTCTTGTTCTTTTCTTTTTTCTTCATAACATTCACAAGTTTCTGTCCATTGGCTTTCTCTTAAAGGAATTTAAGCGACCACCATGCTCTTGGAGAGAACATAACAATTATATGCCCTATAAGCCCAATTATATGCCCGTGTCTAGCACGTGATGCGACTCAGTCTCTGTAAAAAAAAAAAAAAAAAGGTAGCATTTGACATTTAAGAACACTGGGGTCTTACGTGCCAAAACCACGATATGATTATGAGGACCGGCGTGCGTGGAACTCCGGATTAATCTGGACCACCTGGGGTTTTTCAACGTGCACCCAATGAACGGTACACGGCTGTTTTTGCATTGCGTCCCCGTCGAAGTGCGGCCGCCGTGGTCGGGATTCGATCCCGCGCCCTCGGGCTCAGCAGCGCAACGCCACAGCCACTACGCCACCATGGCGGGCCACGTTTACCATTTAAGCATCAATTAAATCTCTGTAAACGTGCGCACCACAAGGCTTCCTACCTTAGTGATATCAACATCGCCTGTGACGGAGTCCTAGGGCTTCCAGAAAAATGAAAATGCACGACGTCGGTGGGACACTGACACGACCCTTTCGCTGTTTACAAACACGGGCCCTGGACGGATTCCGGTTTTGCTCACTGATGTAGCCCGCTAAATGCGGCGAGCGAAAAATGGCATTGGCGGAGATATCGAGTACCGGGAGCGCGTTAAAACCTAAGCCCGCAGAGTTTCAACCCTTCTTCGCTATATATAACGGTGATTTTACAAGTCTAGGTTGCCGTAAGTAATACAAAAAATTATATGTATTAGTCTTGAGGCGTAATGCGCATGTCTTTTATCTGAAAACGTAAAAATAGACTCTCTGCAGGGTCAAACAACTCAGCACGCGCTTTGCGTTCCGTCGCAGTAGACAGATAAGGCCCGTGACCGGAAGTTTCTTGGGGCCGCACTCCCGTTTCTGTTATCTCGTTTTTGTGAACGTGATACAAATAGCAGGAAAGAGAACATTATTCTTTTATGCCACCCGTAAATCACAAATATTCAAGAAGCTACTAACTTCTTGCTTCACTTGTATGACGGTCATATCTCATTTAAATATGCGTGTTCATTCTTTTTTTTAAATCACTGCATGCCACCCTTGACATACCACGAAGGCTCAGCAGTGTTTTTCACGTGAATCGGAACACTTTCTGCAACATGATTCAAATGCTAGCATTTAAGACACACATACTAAATGAAATCACCTTATAACTTGTGACATCATGTGACGACCATGAATAAGGTAGTCAGAGAAGCGACATACATATGGAGGGTATACACAAGCGTATGTTTCGATGGTGGCGCGCAAACTAAATTAGGTAGTCGGTAACCTGGCTGCGGTGGCAAAGGTGCTGCCTGCGTTTAATTTTGCAAATATTGAGAGACGTTCTCACCTCCTATAGCAAGTCCTAACACATGCAAGGACACAATTCAGAACGTTCACTGCATTCAACAAAGGGATCTTGAAGATTTCTGTTTGCTCGGTAATTGTGAGCGTCATACAACCGCGACATTCTTCCGCAAGCCAATTATAGCCAAAGCTACTACACCACGCGTTAGCGGCAGATACCAATAATATCACATGTGATACGAACTCTATCGCACAAATTGCTATGGAAGTAAAATGCTACGTTGGCTTCAGCGGGCATCGAGGGACATGACTCGACCGTTTTTTTTTTCTTTGCTAGTTCTTGCTTTTCTTTTTTTTTTTAACTCCAATGTTGTCGAAGGGGTTAGCCATACCGGCTTCCACACGGAAGCCGTATTCACGTCTGAGCCCTTCCACAAAACCATTTTGGTAGCGTTCTGTTAATTGCGTTTCTAATATGACTGCCTCAGGACCGCGCCGTCCGATACATGTTAATTACCCTCGCTACGTCAATGTTTCATCAATAAAAGTTAATTTATGTCTCTGGACACTTCAATAGAGACGCAAATATTTCTGCTTAGACTTCATTATTTAATAAAATTTGTTACACTAAATCAGCCGTTATAGATGACCTTTCCCTCCCCCCAGATTATGTGTCGTCACGCATGGATCATCATTTGAAAGTTAAAATTATGTTATGCCGCACTAACGCTTGCGATGCCTTTTTGCCGCAAAACAAGCAGTGTCTGGAACCAATTTCCCGCCTCCGTCGCTACAACCGAAGATTCTGCCGCCTTTAAAAACGCACTTAGCAATTTATTGTTAAAGCACTTCTTCTCTGCAATGCCCACGGGCCCTGAGAGTACGCAAATAAATAAAAGATTTTACCTGTAGGCGTGAAAAATAGGGACGCGTCTTGTTCCTACTCTTAGTGCTTACAAACTGCCTCCGCCTACAGTACTACGCAGGGTGTTTGTTTTTTAAAGCGAAAGCATCAAATGACCCATTGAACGAAAACGCCGGCCTCTGTAGCAGCGTGACGCCACGTCACGAGCGCGCCTCGACGGAGCAGACCGGGCGAAATGGTGCTGCGCAAAGGGAGAGGGCGTCGCCGCGACGCCACGTCACCAACGCGCCTTCACTGAGAAGATACGGTGACGCGACCCCGTGGGGCGAGACGCGTTGTCGTCGGCGACACAGTCGCGTGACGCGCGCGTGCGGGTGCCGCCGTCTCGCTCTAGCGGATATATATATATATATATATATATATATATATATATATATATATATATATATATATATATATATCACCCCTACTGGACTTAGCTGCTGCGCGCGCCTGCCGGCCTTGGTGTCCGCTGCAGCTTCCTCGGTCTCTCTCGTCGCGCTGGGCGTCGGTGGCATGCGGTGTTGGCACCGCAGGCTGCCGCTGCTAGCTGGCTCGGGCAGCACGTACTGCTATGGTACATTACTCATTAATAAAACACGTTGCGGGGTGATGCATTTTTCTTTGTTAAGACAGCAATCCAGTGCTAGTTTTTTTTGTTTTTTTTGACGAGGACGCAGAAAGACAACAGGACGGGCGCACGTCCTGCCGTGTCCTTTCTGCGTCCTCGTCGAAAAAGTAGCGCTGGATTTCTGCCTTAGGAAAGGTACATTATTCGCCGCGCAGAACTCGAAGGACCGCTCAGTGGCGTTCAATTGGACATTAACGCTTTCGTATTCACAAATCATAAGTGCTTGGGTGTCCTCTGATTTTTTTTTAAACAATACGTATCTTTTATAAGAACTTTGTGAGCAAAACGAACGTACCGTACTAACAGGGGAGTTTTTAGGCGAGGTATACATGCTTTGCCGCAAATAACGTGAGCTTCAGAAGACTGATTAACAAAAATTTAATAATTAAGCTTTTTGTAGGGCTTTGTTGGCAGATGTCTAAGTGGAAAGCTTGGAGGCAGTTATATTTTAATGCGCACCCATTTTTTTTTTAATATTGAAGTTCGTACCTAATTCGCAATATTCATCATCGAATTTCAACGCTCAATCGAGAGAATATCGGAACCGAGCGCATTACACGGCGCGTCAGAGGGCAATGTGGAAGGAAGTTTGAATGATGGCATGTCGCGGCAAATCCTGACACGGCCCACGACCTCTCATGTTTACCAGCCAATGCGGCGCCGTATCATTAGCTGCCGCGACTGCCCCCGAGACGTTCAGTTTCAAGCTTCCCTGCGCTTGTCGTCACGGGGCGTTTCGGTCTGACGTAACAGCGGGACCGCCTTTCATGCGCTTCCCATGCGCTCGGTTCCGATGGTGATTGCCTCGATTTAGCGTTGAAATTTGACGATGAACATTTCAAACGAGGTGCGACTTGCAAGATTTTCTAAAAAAAAAATGTCGGTGCATTAAAATGTGACTACCTCCGAATTTCTTCTGATGTAGCTCCAAATTTGCCATTTAAGAAACTGCCCCTAAGACACTACTAAAAAGCTAATCAACGAATTCGTGTTAACTATTCTTCAGAAGCTCACGTTATTAGAGGCAAAGTATGTCCACCACGCCTACGAACACGTCTTTAAAAAACGGCACGTTCTCTGCGTTTATAGCCTGATTAAGAAGATCTATATTATCTAAAAAACAAAAAAAAAAGAGACCCTGTATATAGTTAGGCACATCTAGGCATCTAAGCATCACAGTGCCCCTTCTTGATAAAGTATTCTTTCTCTACGTAGCCCATAGCCACGAGTTTGAATACCGCCTGCGTTGAGCTCGTCTTAATGGGGCGAATGCAGACTGGTGCAGCGTTGGACACCTGACCACGAAAGAGTTTCTGTTTTCGGAAGAAGGGCGACATAGCAACTATATACTTCGGCACGCGAGCATGCTGGCAGCAATAGAATGGTGCACTGTGCATTTGAGTTTGTCGCCTACGCAGTAAGAGCTGCCCTCTTAGGCAGCCATTGCAATTGATTTTGTTCTGCATTTACTGCCTTTAGAAGAAAAAAAAAATTGCGGCTGAGTGTAACCAAGCATGTTATGTGTAACAAACGAGAACAGCCACGATACGAGTATACGTACGTTTGAGCCCTCCTGCAGTCACGCTCTCGCAAAATATAGAAAGCAAGCAAGAAAGAAAGAGACCTTGGCAAAGGAGAAAAATACTTCTGAGACTACATAACGCTCACCCTAACCTTCGGGGTCGGAGGTAGCCCGAGTGTGGTCCTTTAAATTAAATTACAATCTGGGGTTTTACGTGCCAAAACCCCGATCTGATCTTGAGGCACGCCATAGTGGGTGAGCCCAGGTTAATTCTGACCACCTGAGGTTCTTTAACGTGCGCCCAGTGCACGGGCGTTTTCGAATTTCGCCCACGTCAACGTAAGTGCGGCTGCCGCGGCGAGGATTCGATCCCGCGACCTCGTGCTTAGCAGCACAACGCCAAAGCCACTAAGCAACCACGGCAGGTATGTGTGCGGTCCTCAAAACGATTAAATACTACTTCGGTGTGTTGAATCGGAGTGACAACCGGCGCGGTGGCTTAGCGGCGAGTTCGCTGGCTCCAATCCCGGCCGCGGCGCCCGCACTTCGATGGGGGCGAAATGCAAGAACGTTCGTGTACCGTGCATTGGGGGGCGCGTTAAAGAACCCCAGGTTGTCAGAATTAGTCCGGAGCAACCCCCTACGGCGTGCCTCATAATCATATCGGTGTTTTGGCACATAAACTCTCCCAATTTCATTATTTCTTTTTTTCAATTGGAGCCACGTTCGACGCCGTCGCAGTGACATGAGAGGCTGTCTGCCCAGTTCTTGTTTCGCGAGGGAATGCTATTCAGGTGCAAAAACGTAGATGAGCCGGCACGTGCAGTCTAGGTGAAAAACCTGTACTGTATTCATGCGTGAATGTAAACTCCAGCTTGAACATCTGAACAACTTGAAAATTTGTTTTCCCTGCAGGTTTCCTACCACGATTCCTCAAGCGGAATGTCTTAGGAGCCACTTTTAGTAAAAAGAATGTAGCAAACCTTTTTCTCGTCGCATTCACTCCTCGCGAAAAAAAGAAGAGTGCGGGAGAAAGAAAGAGCAACCTTCATCGACATCTCGCTTCCACTTTCACCGCGAAAAGGGAAGCCGACGAAAGGAACGGAGCAGCGATAACGCGCGCAACTTACTCGGGAGTGAATAACCGACGAGGAAACGATGGAATCAGGGGAGCAGACGGGAGAAGCTACACGCCTGCAGCAGCAACAGGACCTGGCGAAATCCTGGACTCTGCCTGTTTCCCCAAGCGCTCGCCTTCTCGCCGCATGCTCCGCCGCGCGTTTGATACCCCTCAACGGCGTCGCTATACATGTGCGGCGATGCACTTGTTCGCCGCACTACGCCGCCGTTGCAATGTTTTGTTTCCTATCTCATGGCGTGTTTAATATATATATATATATATATATATATATATATATATATATATATATATATATATATATATATATATATATAGAGAGAGAGAGAGAGAGAGAGAGAGAGAGAGCATGTATAGAAGCAAGCGGTGTGCGATCGCGCCAACTTTCGATCCTGGCTCAAAATTTGAAGGCGTCGAACGAATGACGTGCCGCGGAGGGAAACCTGGCGAGTGCTTCGACTACTCTCCGTATGGGCGGCCTTAAGGGATCGTAATTTGTTCCCTGTATCGGTGTAGTAATATGAACGTGATAACAAAGCCAGCTTAGGGGGGTAGAAAGTGTGAACGGATTGAGTGCATTTTGATTTCTCGCTTTTGTACCTGCTCCCCCGTTGGTATTCAACTTGCGTCTTTTCCTCTCCCTCTCTCTCTGCTGTTTTTCTTTTCGTTTTCTTTCACGCGCTGCCTTTTCTAATCAAAATCGAAACACGGCGCCAGCTGAAGCTAACCTTCATTCTCTCCTCTTTCTTTTTGTTTGTTTGTTTCCCCGATCATTTTCATTTTTTTCTCTCTCTCCTGTACGCCCGCGCGCCTTCGCGTATACCCGTCGTGTGCGCGCGCGGGGATGATCTTTGCTTTGGCGAAACGCGGGCGCGCCAGACGTTAGCAGACGACGCAAGTGCCAGCGGCTGTTGCAATCGCTATCACATCACGAGCCAATGGGATTCGCGCGTTCGCACACGTCATCAGCACCCATCCAATGAGCAAGCTTTCTTGTTTTTCTTTATTCTTCTCGCGCACCCCCTGCTTCCGTTGTCTGCTGTTTTCGCGTTGCGGACGACAGTTAGGGGGCTTTTTGCATAAGTGGTACGGCACGCAGCACAGGACGGAAAAGGCGGGAAAAGAAACCTGGCGGCGGCGCCAGCTGCGGAACCGGGGGATCTTGCCAGTTCTCTTTCTTTCGCCTCTCTTCTTCTTTCTTTCTTTTTCTCCTTTTCGGTACTTCTCCCCAGGTACATTCTGCTTCTTTTTCCCTTTCTTTATTGTCGCCCGTGAAAAAGTTGTCTTCACTGAGCATTGTTTTACGTTCTTCCAGCGTCCCGTTCTTCGTATTTCCTTTCAATTGTTTTTGTCACCTCTATCTGCCCATGCTTTTTTGACGAAATAACTTTTTTTCCCTGTCCGTGGCATGTTGGCGGATGCAAGTTTTAATGAGACCTGCTGTGCTGTTTCTATTAGACAACATCAACAACGCCGAGGATGTTTCTGTTGGGTGTCTTGTTTTGCATCGGATGTTTCTGCTGCGACAGCAGTGTGAAAAGCTGGAGCTTCACCGGCGGTTACGTGCCTTTGAGTCACGCAAGAAAAACATCGCTCGTGGCTCGAAGCACGATAGGCGCTGCGCCGTGCGAATATCTTCTTTTCCGGCCTAGCTCGGAGAAACTAGGAATGAAGAACCTGCGTTAATTTGGGCCAGAGCATAGAAACTTAAGCTCCAGAACGCGACGCTGTTTAGCTAAGGCTTCTATGGCGGAGGATTCGTCATTGAGCTGCCAAATGTGTAGTGGACTGGGAAAGGTATGCTGTTCGTAAACGTGGGCCATGCTTGTTCCCACTCCGATCCTCGGTAATGGCAAGCTCAAGGGTTCAAGAAACAAATGAGCAACGTGTCTCCCGAAATCTGGGATATTTATTTGATTTGTTTGGTGGAAATAACGCAGCGGGATAACATTGGAGGAATCAGCGCGCAGTGCGCTCAATGCAATGATGATGTTCGGAACACAAGGTGTCCACCAATTTATTTATTTATTTATTTATTTATTTATTTATTTATTTATTTATTTATTTATTTATTTAAGATACTCTCAATGCCTTCACGACGTCACAGAAATGGGTGGTGAATTTCATGGCAGGTCTGGAGTTGAACGTTATAACGACTGCCGACACGAGATAAGACATATGATGTCGCAGAAAGGAGGGTGTACTTAAGCTGGCTGTCGATCTGTGAAGAAGACATCATGAAATAGGCACAGGGCAGGCTGTACTTCATCTGTGGGGGAGATCAGATTGAAAAGAAACAGTTTAATGGAAGATACACTGGTGGTGTGAGAATAGTTGGTGACAATGAACCACGCCACGACCGTTCTGCATTACTTCAAGTACCAAGCCCGTATACTTTCTCAGGATTCTTTACTACAATGTTATTAATTTCATATGATTTCTCTCACCGAATGACCGATCCCAGGGATAGCGAGGACGGAGCTTCGTGAGTGTCAACGACAAAGAAGGAAATCAGTGTTTTTTTTTTTTATCGGGAATTGTTATAGAACATAGCGCCCGAAACAATAGTAGCGACTGAGGATTCCTAACAGAAAGTATGCTCGAGCTTCAACCTAACTATTGTTTTATGAGTATGAAAAAAGCAGCTCTAAGGAAAGAAGAGCTAAATAAAAGTGCTGCATTAATATTTAGAAGAGAGAGAGAATAAGAATATTGTTTCGGAAAATTCAATTTAACATTTACTACCGTTCGATTTCATAGACCAGAGAATTATTGAAACAGAAAGCGGAGTTATGTTGAGGCTAAAGTAGCGAAGAGGAAGAAAGCTGTGTAGTAACACGATTATGGGTGAATAGTCCGATCGTTAATAAAACGCAGCTATATGGAGGGAGGTAGACAAGGAATGCTAAAGGTCGGAGCACAGTCCTGTGTCAAGGTGAAATTAAGAACACGTGCAAGAGTCACAGTGATTTGCTGCCCTGTACGCAAAGGCTTCTGTTAAATAAGAAGCATTATCCTAGTCTCAAAAGCCTCCGGTCAATGTTCAGCATACTCAGTTTCAAAGGAAAAAAGCGATGGAGACGGCTTTGTTTGAATCGGACTGCTGGTACGATCTGTTGGGAACTCGGCGCTGACGCCCGTGGTTGTACCTGGGTCGCAAGCCCCAAGGGTAGCGTTGGCCTGGCGGCCTGGGGTACAACTGCAAGCATCCGAAGGTCCCGGCAAAGCATGAGTCGACAGGTAACAACGAAACAACTTGTTTATTTTAACATCGCAAAGAGTTGGCGGTCAGGTTTGACCGAAGTAGAGAGACGGGAGAGCACTTCACTCAACGGAAGAAATCGGAGCCCTCCTCTGGCGTCCGGGGGCAGCTGTTTTTATACTCTCGCAGTTGAGGGCAAGAAGGAACCCCTAAAAAGACGAGCACGTGAATGTACAATGGGCTAATGGTGACGCACACTGTCGTAGCGATGCCGTAGCACCATGTCGTGGCGCTGCGCAAGATCTCGTAGCAACTGGTCGTGGCGCTGCGCAGCACACTGTCGTGGCGCTGCGCAGCACACTGTCGTGGCGCTGCCGGTCGGACACAATGACTGTAACGAGAAGATGGTCCCTGCTTTGGCTTCGCCTGTTTCGGGCACAATGACTGGAACGAGATCCCTGCTTTGGCATCGCCTGTTTCGGGCCCAATAACTGGAATGAGATCCCTGCTTTGGCATCGCCTGTTTCGGGCACAATGACTGGAACGAAATCCCTAGGCGGTCGCATCGCCGCAGACGCGCCTGGAAACACCTGGCGATGAGTGTTGCGGTGACGACGATCGGGCCAAAATGTCCGCCGCCCCGCCGCCGTCGCGCCGGCAAAACCACGTGTCGCAGGCGAAACGCAACAGACCGCCCCGCCGGGGAAAGGAGATCCCGATGGACAGGGGACTGCATCCGCTGTCCGGAGGGATGTCGCTCGATGATGCTCATAACCGAAGTCGGGCGTCCCTTGACGTTTCTTGAGCGCAGCGCACAGAGAAGGCCTCGTTCTCTCGTTCAGGTTCGCACGGGACACTGCAAAGTGACTTCGGGAGAGTTCACATTTTTGTTCTCGTTCCCGGCAAGCGTTAGAACTACGCTGAAAACTCAACCGCTCAGTCAGCAAGCACGGCACAACCCTCACTAAGCCCTGCCAGGCTCTTTCCCCTTTTTATACCACTGCCTAGTTCCTTACAGTAGTCTAGCATCACTCAGAACGCGTCCACAAATTGAAAAATTGCACTAGAAAGCATATCATCACTTTGAAACACTAAACAAAAGCAATATGTTAAAAAAAATCCTGCCTCAGGAAGAAAAACATCAGTAACAAACAATTTTGAGGCTGATTCCTACGTTAGGGGCTTCGACTTAAGCCATCGGCGTTACCGTTGAGACTCCCCTTTTTGTAACGCACCTCAAAGGAATATTGTTGTAAAGCGAGGCTCCAGCGCAGGAGGCGACCATTTTTTGGGAGAGATGGTCTGCAGCCATTGGAGAGGGCAGTGATCTGTCTCAATGATAAACCTCGAGCCGGCTAGATAGCATGACAATTTCTGAACGGCCCACACGAGACATGCACACTCTTTCTCGGTGGCGCTATACGCCTGCTCACGACTGGTCAGCTTACGACTAGCATACAGGACGGGGTGTTCTACTTCTCCATTTTCCCGTTGGCACAGTACAACGCCCATGCCTCGCTCACCAGCATCGCACTGAACAATGAACCCTTTTGTATAGTCTGGCGATCGTAGCACAGGCTGGCTTGTTAGGGCACTCTTTAGGGCGCTAAAAGCTCTTTCCTTTGTCTCGTCCCAGACGACTGTTTGAGGCTCTGTCTTTCTTAGAGCATCCGTCAGGGGAGCCGCGATATCAGAGTACCTAGGGATGTACCTCTGATAGTAGCCGGCGACACCTAAGAACGACCGAATATCGGTCTTTGTGCGCGGTTGCGGAAAGTCTCGCACAGCGGCCACTTTTATTTCAGAGGGGCGGCGACGACCCTGACCAATCACGTGACCGAGGTAGACAACCTCGGCCTGTGCTAACTGGCATTTAGGAGCCTTTACTGTCAAGCCTGCTTCGCGCAGGCGGGTTAGCACTGCCCGCAAGTGTGTCATATGCTCAGACCAGGATGCGGAGAATATCGCTACGTCGTCTAGATACGGTAAAGCGAATTCTTGCTGTCCCCGCAACACTTTATCCATGAGACTTGAAAAACAGTATGGCGCGTTCTTCAAACCAAAACTCAACACTTTAGGACGGAATGTTCCCATTGGTGAAATGAACGCCGCATACCTACTAGCCTCTTCTGTAAGTGGAACCTGCCAATAACCCCTGACAAGATCTAGGGTGGAAATAAACTGAGCGCTACTAACTTTCTCAAGGCGCTCCTCGATGTTAGGGATCGGATAAATTTGATCCTTAGTGATGGAATTAAGCCTGCGGTAGTCGACGCAAGGACGAGGTTCCTTGCCCGGTACCTCAACTAAAATCAAAGGGGAGGTATAATCACTCTCACCTGCCTCAATAACACCGAGCTGTAGCATTTTCTTTACCTCAGCCTCCATAATATCGCTCTGGCGGGGTGACAACCGATACGCCTTGGATCGTACTGGCTCTGGGGAGGTAAGTTCTATATCATGAGTAAGTACAGAAGTCCTACCAGGCCTCTCAGAGAACAGACCTTGAAACTCTTGTAATAGCTGGTGTAGTTCGGTTTTCTGCTCGGGCGACAGCGGTGCTTTACTGATAAGGTCACTAATGACTTGACCGGTGTCTTCCCTGTTCGTCACTGAGCCTAGTCCTGGAAGCTCGACCGGAAGCTCTTCAGGAACGTTTACCATCATGCACACCACTGCTTCCCTTTGTCTATAAGGTTTGAGCAGATTACAGTGGTAAACTTGCTGTGCTTTCCGCTTTCCTGGCAGACTTACCACGTAGTTAACGTCCGACAGTTTCTGAACAGTTCGTGCTGGGCCCTCCCACTGCACGTCTAGTTTGTTGTTTAGCGATGTGCGCAATATCATGACCTCATCGCCAACCTCAAAACGACGGGCCCTGGCTGTCCGATCATAATAAACCTTGGCCCTCTGCTGGGCCTTTGTCATTGCTTCACCTGACAACTCCTGTGCCCTTCTTAAGCGTTCGAGGAGCTTAAGCACGTACTCCACCACGACTGGGTCGTCGCCCCTACCTTCCCATGATTCTCGAAGCATGCGAAGCGGAGATCGAAGCGAGCGACCGTACACCAGTTCAGCTGGCGAAAACCCCGTAGCCGCATGCGGCGCGGTCCTTAAAGCAAACATCACCCCAGGCAGACACAGCTCCCAGTCAGTTTGATGTTCAAAACACAAGGCTCTCAACACGCGCTTCATGACGGAGTGGAGCTTCTCAACGGAATTCGACTGTGGGTGGTACACTGAGCTGTGTAGCAGCTTTACCCCACACCTTTCGAGAAAAGTTGTCGTCAAAGCGCTAGTAAACACTGTGCCCTGATCTGATTGAATTTCTGCAGGAAAACCAACTCGCGCAAATATGGACAGTAGTGCATTAACTATCTCAACTGAGCTGAGTTCTTTAAGCGGCACTGCTTCAGGGAACTTTGTCGCTGGGCAGATCACAGTCAAAATGTGTCTGTACCCCGTGGCTGTTACCGGCAGAGGTCCCACTGTATCAATAACGAGCCGTCTAAAAGGCTCCGTAATGATAGGTACCAATTTCAACGGCGCCCTCGATTTGTCCCCTGGTTTGCCCACCCGCTGACAAGTGTCACATGTCCTCACGAAATGGTCTGCGTCCCGAAAACACCCTGGCCAATAGTACTCTTGCAAGAGACGGTCCTTAGTTTTCTTAACTCCTAGGTGTCCGGACCACGAACCCCCATGTGACAAGCGCAACAGATCCTGACGATAGCATTGAGGCACGACCAGCTGATCGAACTCCACTCCTCGGCGGTCTAGATACTTCCGGTACAGGACTCCACCTCTTTCCACAAAACGCGCAGTTTTCCTGGCGATACCTTCTTTGACATTGCAGCGCACGTTTTCCAGGCTGCCATCCTTTTTTTGTTCGGCTATCAAAGCCGTCCGGCTGACTTTTAGCAACCTATCAAGTCCGTCTGACGTAGGCGCGATGAGCAAATCAGTAGATAGCTCTTCTAACTTTCCCGCGTCGGGATTTTCCTCTCCAGTATCTGGCGCCTTCAACGCTACAGACTCAATTTTATTCTGTTCGGGCGTGCTCTGAATATCAGCTTGCTGCGCCTCTGACCCTTTTTCGTTGTTTGATAACGTCGGCCCCGCAACTACCGCCTTTGCAGCGAGCTCCCGAACCTTCGATCTGGTTAAGGCCTGAACACTAGCTTCACCAAACAAAAGCCCCTTCTCGCGCAGGAGGTGATCGGACCTGTTTGAAAATAGGTACGGGTACTGGGGTGGCAGCATAGATGTCACTGCCGCCTCCGTCTCAAGCGCTCCGAAAGGTCCTTCAATAAGCACTTTTGCTACCGGCAGACACACGCTATGAGCTTCCACGGCTTGCTTGATCCACGCGCACTCGCCCGTGAACATATGGGGTTCTACGTAAGATGGGTGAACTACATCCATCGTAGCTGCGGAATCGCGAAGCACTCGGCACTCTTTCCCGTTCACGAGGAGGTCTCGCATGTAAGGCTCGAGAAGCTTCATGTTCTCGTCCGTGCTGCCTATTGAAAAAAACACAACTTTTGGTGTTGTTTCCGGACACTGCGCCGAAAAGTGACCCGGCTTCTGGCACGTATAACAAACGCCCGCTCGCCTCATCTCGAACCGCTTTCTGCGTTTGGCTGCCGCCGTCTCTTTACGTCTGGTCGGACTGCTTTCACTCGCATCCGCACTACGCGTGTCCCCCTTAAATCTCATGGGCGTGAACCTCGGCCTCTTAAACTTCGAGCCAAATTCACCCTTTTGACCGTCCTTAGCTCCGCGAGCCCGACGCGTCACAAACTCCTCGGCTAGCTCAGCGGCTTTAGCCACCGTACAAACGTCTGGCCTATCCAAGACCCAGTATCGCACGTTCTCCGGTAACCGATTATAAAACTGTTCTAGCCCGAAGCACTGCAGAACTTTATCGTGGTCACCAAACGCTTTCTCTTCTTTGAGCCACTCCTGCATGTTCGACATAAGCCTATACGCAAACTCTGTATATGACTCACTTCTGCCTTTCTCATTTTCCCGAAACTTCCGACGGAACGCTTCCGCAGACAGCCGGTACTTTTTTAGCAGACTCGATTTTACTTTGTCGAAATCCTCTGCTTCCTCTCTATCCAAGCGAGCGACTACGTCGGCCGCCTCGCCGGGTAACAAAGTGAGCAAGCGCTGTGGCCACGTTTCCCGAGAGAACCCCTGCTTCTCGCACGTTCGCTCAAAGTTAACCAGGAACAAACCAATGTCCTCTCCAAGCTTAAACGGCCGCATTAGGTCAGTCATTTTGAACAATACGCGTTCTCCTGCACCGTGTGCCTGACTTCCATTACGAGCGCGTTCCATCTCTACCTCGAGACGCTTCATTTCCAAAGCGTGTTCGCGCTCTTCTTTTTCTTTCTGTTCTTTACGTTCACGCTCTTGTTTCTCTTTTTGCTCTTTAAGTTCGCGCTCATATTTCTCTTTTTGCTCTTTAAGTTCGCGCTCATGTTTCTCTTTTTGCTCTTTAAGTTCGCGCTCCTGTCTTTTTGACCTCTCCTCAATAGTCTCAAGGCATTCCGACAGCTCGTCATCCTCAGCCTCTAACTCAAGAATAGCCTTTAGCAGTTCAGGTTTTCTTAGTTTGTCTGAGACATCCAGACCCAACTCTCTTGCAAGCTCCAACAATTTCGGTTTGCGCAACGACTTCAAATCCATGGCTGCTCTGAATGCTGCTTTCTCTACTGCTTACTATTGTCTTGCCGCAAACTAACCCGGCAGCAACGACAACCACAATTACCAGCTCTGTTTCTGACACTAACAAAAGCCTGGCAAAGCTCAGAAGAAGAAAGTCCCGCACTCACCTAACCTCGCAGGCAGGAATTCCGCGCAGTCGTTCCGCTGCAGGCAACCAGTCGTCACACAGGGCTCGTTGCACTGCTCCCGGATCGTCGTTGAGCTGCTCAGCATACTGTCAACTGCATCTCTTTGCTGCTGGCCTCCGTTGTCGTGATCTCGCCGCTGGCAGACAGTTGTTTGAAGTCGTAGGCGATCTCACCGCTGGCAACCAGATGTTTGGATCGGACTGCTGGTACGATCTGTTGGGAACTCGGCGCTGACGCCCGTGGTTGTACCTGGGTCGCAAGCCCCAAGGGTAGCGTTGGCCTGGCGGCCTGGGGTACAACTGCAAGCATCCGAAGGTCCCGGCAAAGCATGAGTCGACAGGTAACAACGAAACAACTTGTTTATTTTAACATCGCAAAGAGTTGGCGGTCAGGTTTGACCGAAGTAGAGAGACGGGAGAGCACTTCACTCAACGGAAGAAATCGGAGCCCTCCTCTGGCGTCCGGGGGCAGCTGTTTTTATACTCTCGCAGTTGAGGGCAAGAAGGAACCCCTAAAAAGACGAGCACGTGAATGTACAATGGGCTAATGGTGACGCACACTGTCGTAGCGATGCCGTAGCACCATGTCGTGGCGCTGCGCAAGATCTCGTAGCAACTGGTCGTGGCGCTGCGCAGCACACTGTCGTGGCGCTGCGCAGCACACTGTCGTGGCGCTGCCGGTCGGACACAATGACTGTAACGAGAAGATGGTCCCTGCTTTGGCTTCGCCTGTTTCGGGCACAATGACTGGAACGAGATCCCTGCTTTGGCATCGCCTGTTTCGGGCCCAATAACTGGAATGAGATCCCTGCTTTGGCATCGCCTGTTTCGGGCACAATGACTGGAACGAAATCCCTAGGCGGTCGCATCGCCGCAGACGCGCCTGGAAACACCTGGCGATGAGTGTTGCGGTGACGACGATCGGGCCAAAATGTCCGCCGCCCCGCCGCCGTCGCGCCGGCAAAACCACGTGTCGCAGGCGAAACGCAACAGCTTGGAATGCGTTATGGAAGTCAAGAAAATGCAATCAATAAGTGGACTGTGGCAGAATGCAGAGATGAAGTTATTAGCAATGAACTGCTGCGTTTCGGTGGAATAGTGTTTCTAAAGCCACAGTAATTTTTTGTGAAAGCAGGTGTTTGATTCCAGAAAGCTGATTGGCTGCAATAAAAAAAGTCCGACAGAATTCATTTCACCATGACTGTTGACGTTAATGCGATTAGCACATTCAAGCCATGTAGTCATACATCGTGTTGCCACCGCCGAAACACGTCATGTATGTGCCGTATACTGCAATGGGGTTCCTCTCTCGCGCTGCCCTCCGGACGTGCTGCGCCATCTGGCGGCGCGTGCGTGAAGTCCCCCCCCCCTCATAGCGTGGTCTCCGAAATGTGTGGCGCGCCGGTGAGTGCCAACGCTGAGAATGAATTCCTCGCTTCTCACGCGCATTCGTGGCGCAACGATGAAGTGTCAATCTGCTGTGGTGTGGTGTGGTGCTGTGGTGTGGTGTGGTTCGATTCTGCCGAGCACCAGAGGAATTTTAAAGACCCGCCGTAGTGGCATAATGGCTATGGAGTTGCTCTGTTAAGCCAGAGGGAGCGGGATCAAATACTGGCCTCGGCGGCTGCATCTCGATGGGGCCAAAATGCAAAAACGCCCATTTACCCTGCATTGGGTGCAAGTTAAGGAATCCCAGGTGGTCAACATTAATCTGGAGTCCCCCACTACTGCGTGCCTCATAATAACGTCGTGATTTTGGCACGAAAAACCCCTGAATATATTTTAAAGATTCTTTTTTTAATTCAGGAGCGGCTTAAGGAGACTAGGGGCCATTTAACGTAAAACTATTCCAATATGTTTTTGTTCCATTCTCCTGACGTCAAATTTTCGTAACCGCCGACGCAAGGATCGGGCGGTCACCCACAGGGTTGTCTGAACAGACCAATCAAACGCTCTCCTCTTTCATAGGAGGTCACTTTTGTTTGTTTTAAAAACGAATTACATTGCCTACATTGAGCGCCTTGTCTTATATTGTCGCCTTCCGAGTCGGTATGGACGACAGCGCGGCTTGCAGACACTGCGGCGGCGAAGAGACTATCGAACATGTGCTTTGCCACTGCCCTCGATACAGCGCGCACCGGCTGTCACTAGCGACCGCGTTGGCACGCCTTGACGACAGGCCGCTTTCAGAACAGTCAGTTTTGGAATGCCGACGAGAACTGTCGTCGCAGCAAAAGTCGGTCAAGGCTCTGTTGACCTTTCTACGTGGCAGTGGCCTATTAGAAAGACTGTAATGACCCCATTTCGTCCCTTTTCATATTTTTTTTCGCTTTTATTTTTGTCACGCTCTTCTTTCCGTCTTTACTTCCCCTTTCCCTTCCCCTAGTGCAGGGTAGCAAACCGGACGTTTTAAGTCTGGTTAACCTACCTGCCTTCCTCTCATTTGCATCTCTCTCTCTCTTGTCCTATATAATTGGCTGACAAGAGGCGAGGAGCACGCTTAAGTGGAAAGGGATTCGATGGGGCCGAGCCACTGCACTGAAAATCGATAACCGGATGAAGTGAGTGGTACCGGCGTCTGCGATTGGTCCACTTTCCCTTAGCTTGCGGTGGCTGGTCGAAAATCGCGGCGGCATGCAACGGAAGCTTCAGAATGACGCTAAAATGGATCCTCAGCAAAGAAGAGTAGGCAGAACGAGGTCTTAAACGTGCCGAAAGTGCTCAAAAATGTTACACGGCCATGCAAAAAGTTTTATGATACGCAACAACCCATGCTCTCTGGCAGGTACGAGTAGCCAGTGCCAGAGCCATTGGTGGCAGTCATCTTTTACTCCTTTCGGAATGGGGCAGCCTGCGGCTATTCAGAAGAAAATTCAGTTTTGTTCGGCATATTAATACATATTTAACGCATACACGTCATTTTGACGCGGTGAGCATTTGCGGTTTTGTGACGTCGCGTGACAGGCAGGTGAAGTGGGTGTAGCACGATAACTTTTGACCAATAACCGAGCGCTAATGGCGAGAAGGTGTCGAATCAGAAAAAGCTATTTTTCCTTTGTTCGGTGAAATAATACATAATCAGTGTGTACACGTCATATCAGATGGGGAGCTATCGCGGTTTTCGTGACTTCGTGTAACAGACAGGTGAAGGGGGGGTGGTCCAAAAACGTTTTTGGCCAATCGCGGAGGGGTGATTGCAGAATTGGAATAGGAAAGTTTGGAATAGTTTTACTTTATAGCGCCCTAGAACGATAGATAGACCCCAAGCGGCTGAAGTAGGATAAAAACGCTATTCGCGTTAACAATGTGCTCAATAAACTTCTATGGAGGATTGGTCAAAATGATAAATGAGTCAAAAGAAATAAATAAAAGGAAAATCGGGGAGGTTAATCAGGTTGCAGCTGGCTAAGATGTACAAAGGGTAATTATACCCATATTACTGCTTAAGAAAAATCCAAGGAATTTAAGATTGTTGAGTAGACCATTATTATGGTCGCTTGGCGCAAACAAGGAAGGACGGAAGGGAACAAGGGGTGCGCCTTGTTCCCTTCCGTCCTTCCTTGTTTGTGCCAAGCGATCATATTTATGGTCTACTCAGCAATATGAACCGATTACCCCAGCAACATGTACTTCTCAATTAAAATCGTGTTGGACGGATCGTCGAGGCTAACCTTACTAGCGAGAATGGCCAATGGTGACGCCAAAGGATTCACAATTTGATATGACAGCTATCGCTGCAAAACAATTTGTATGACAACTATCGCTGCAAAGAAGATTGACAGGACCAACCAGACACAGGCAGGCTAGAAGGCAGGCAGGCAAGGTAGAGTAGGGTAGGGTAGGGTAGGGTAGGGTGGGGTAGAGTAGGGTAGGGTAGGCTATGGTATGGTATGGTATGGTATGGTATGGTATGGTATGGTATGGTATGGTATGGTATGGTAGTATGGTGTGGTGGAGTAGGGTAGGGTAAGGTAGGGTAGGCTAGAGGAAGTGGGTTTGAATTGCAGAGTCATCACTTAAGGCTATCATTTTGCAAATTGCGCCTCGTGTCTATATTTCTAGCACCTGTCATCGACATCCGCCGAATAGTGCAGTCGCCCTATTTTTGTTCTTGTTTGTGAATGCTGGTAGGTTACGAGTAGTAAAAAACACATGCGCTAGCTATTGTGCACGCCACCTATGGTAGCACCTCCCTTTTAGAGGAGACTATCACACGCCTCAGTTATATGCTGTCATAAAGAAAACAGTGCCCCCTGTGAGGTGTACTTTCAGAGTTATTCATTTTTCCTTCTGACCGGTGCGTTTGTCTTACAAATCGCTAAAGTTTTCGGAAGCTGGTGATCCTAGGTCTTGAGAGTTCCAAGCAAACCACCACAACCTATAACCTATTTATTTGCACTCTTCGTTCTGTTCTGGTCCCTTTCAGTTAGGCTCTCCACACTAAAACGCCCAGTGCTCGCAAAACCTCCTTCAAGTTTATTTATATTTCTGAGGCTGCTACTTTATTTCCGTCTTGAACATTTCTCTCTGTTTGGACATGAGGAGCCGATGTATAGTAATGAAAAAGAAGAAAAAAAACTTTATCCCTGCACACTTTTTTATTTTCGCCTTTTTGTCGGATCACCAAGGGCCTCCGATTCTTCGTGCGCTATACCGCTAGAGCGAAGCAGACTGGCAACGGTGATTTCTGTGAACGATTGGATGAGCGGGGGCCGTAACAAGAGAGGGGAGAAAAGAAAAAAAGGCCGTGCCGCCTTATTGCGCCGTGAACAGGGGTGCAGCTGTTGCGCCGTGTAACAGAGGGTCTCCCATGGAAGCAGCGATTCCCTGAACAAGGCGACGACGTTCGGCACTTGCGTCGTGCGATGCGGCCGTGGGCGCCGCGCCACTGCGTCGCTGCCGGGCGGCCACTTAAATAGCGTTTTGCTTCCCCAAACCGCTAATGCTTCAAAAGCGCAAATCTTTCTATCTCTGACCCGTGAAAGACCTGGTATAGGCTTCGAACAAGGTGGCTCGTAAGAATGAAACTAGGTCCGTATATACGGACGAAACTTCTCATACGTAAGTACCGTCCACGAGTGGCAATCGCTGCGGCGATCGCCTTATCATCATATGAACGGCCATCGCGAGTGGCGGACGCTTGAACGCCAGCCAATCGGGGAAAACTCCTGCTCGAAAGAAGTTTTCTGAATACGGACCCAGAGCTCCAGAATGATCAGCTGCGCTTTGGCAAGCATCGCATGAGCACCGCCGTTCCTCAACTTAACACGGACAAGCACGCCAAATCTACAGCGAGTTAGGAAAATGTGTACAGAGCAAAATACGGGACCGAAAGGAAGACGAGACGGACGCGACGAACGCTCCTCGCGTTCATCTCGTCTTCCTTTTGTTCCCGTGTTCTGTGTTTCACCTTTCCCAAATGTATTCAGAAGGGGCCAGGACCTCTGTCGAGCTTGCGAGCTTTTAGTCTCGTCTCCTTCTCTATTTCAAAGAAAATAACAGATTGATTGATTGATTGATTGATTGATTGATTGATTGATTGATTGATTGATTGATTGATTGATTGATTGATTGATTGATTGATTGATTGATTGATTGATTGAAATGGCCCGAAAGTGTACTCTTCTAGAATTTGTTCATCCAACGAAAAGCTGGCCACTTGTTCGAAATAGAAATATAGTAGCAGTTCCGTCCGTGGTTGCATTTAGGCGTGCAGTTGCGTACTAACCACAATGTGTTGCAACACGCGATGATGTACTAACTTACACATAGCTTTTGGTCAACGTAACTGGCTGCTCGGAGAAAAAAAAATGTAGGACGTTCTTTAGTTTTTTGTTTTCTTTTTTAAAGCGATGATGGACGCTGTAGCGAAGGGTTCCGGGCTAAGTTTCACAACCTGCGGCTCTTTACCTTGGCCATATATTTAAGCAAGAGAACGGAATGTATCCGGACACAAAATAAAAGAACAAAACATGGCCCACCAGATCGCACAAAATTTACGCTGCATCAGTGGTCAGAATGTTCACACTACAATGGGAATTCTAAATGTGTCGCCTCACTCTGTTTGTTCACATCTAGACCACTGGGTAAGAAGGTAAGCCAAGTAAGTGGTGCAGTCTCTGTAAAGAGAAGCCCGCTGCATGCAGGAGGAGGAACGGTCCAAGAGAGGCTACCTGAGTGTATGTGAGGCCGCACAGGAAGCACAGAACGCGATATGAGCCCGTCCTTAATTGTCGGCGAAACCATACGGCCACCATAACAGATCCTGCACAACCTCAAAGCAATGAGATAAACCACGCCCACGAACAGTAAAAATTAGGAGTGTTCGAATAGCGAAATTTTCGAAACGAATCGAATTCGAATAGTCGGATAAAACAACCTTCGAATATCGAATCGAATACTGAATATTTCCGAGCCCTAACGAAAGCGAAAAATAAAGATTCCGCGAAGTACAACTTACTTACCTTAGTTTACATCGTATTTACGTCAAAGGACTTATTTATACGTAATTTGATGCAATTAATACCATTAAGAGCTGGAAGGCAGATAAACTGAAAAGCTTTTAAATGAGAAACAAAGGAATGGTGATGGTACCTTGTGCGCTATGACAATGACAGTAACGAAACAAAGGAACAGCATGTCACCAGGTGCATGTAGCATTATGTTCGATAAAAGAGCATTGCAATACTACTGTAATACTACTGCAATAGTACAGCACTGCATATCGTTTTTAGGGAATCTAAACATGGTAAGATTAGCCAAATAACTTACTACGCGTACATCTAGAAGCAACTTTGTAGGCTACCCAAGGCAAGACATGCTTATTTAGCTACTAGAAACTATTTCGCGGGAATGACCTCCACGAATTTGCTCAATAACTGGTTCCTCTGAGCCACAACTGCGGTTCTGCTGCAGCAGAATCATTCGAAAGAGGCTCCACTTGCATCACTCTTTCTCCCTGTAGGCCGTAATAGCTGCTTTTGTCGCTTTGGCAAACCGGAAACTCGCCTCTGGTTAACCTCCTTGCCTTTCCTATCTATCTATCTATCTATCTATCTATCTATCTATCTATCTATCTATCTATCTATCTATCTATCTATCTATCTATCTATCTATCTATCTATCTATCTATCTATCTATCTATCTATCTGTCTATCTGTCTATCTATCTATCTATCTATCTATCTATCTATCTATCTCTTGGCCTAATGGCACACAAACATCAAACGCCCCTTTCCCGTCACCGTCACGGCACCGGTGTCAGTCATGAGACAACGTTGCCTCGCCGCTTTCTCCTCGGTGACGTTGGCCGACGTTCTTAACGTCGGTGGAGTCCCATTTTCGAGGAGAAACCGGCGAGGAAACGCTGTCTCATGACTCACACCGGTGCCGTGACGGTGACGGGAAAGGGGCGTTTGACGGTTGCGTGAATCCGCCCTAATTGTATTCGAACAGAACGAATATTTGACAACTTCGAGTACTGAATTTTCGAATCGAATAACAAAAACGGTTCGATTCGTTATAGAAATTTTGTATACGTATTCCCACGTCCCTGGTAAAAGAGAAGATAACAGGAGGCAAAAAACGCTGGTAAAACTAAGTGTTGAGATCATCAGTCCGTGAGTTCAGCCACGCGTTAACGAATTGAAGGTATAAGCTTCTTTAATAACAACAGCACTTTCATTGCATAATCATAGTCACCTTGACTTTTTAACCGTGATGGCAACGTTCAAATTTGTCAATGAGAGCGTAAGTTTTAGTTGCCCTATGGCCCTATGGCTTTTACTTCGAGAATGACTTTAGCTTTTAGGATCAGTGCCTGTACTCAAAAAAAGCCCTTAGGCTATAAGTGTTCTCAAGAAGAAATTCCAGCCAATCCTGATGCTATACATATCATTAGCGGAGACAGCCAGCCAATGACAAAGCGGGCTTACGAGTAAAAAGCTTCGTAAATTGGGCCCCAGAACATTAAGAATGTTACGGCCATATTCTATCTCAAGCATTTCTTTGGACAGTGCGTGCCGGCGCTCATCACGAAGACACCGGCTGCAAGGCTGTTCTAGAAGCCACCTGAGCACACGCGTGCAGTACACCTTCGCATTTCTCTGAACCTACTGAATATGTAACTGTACGTTAAAGTGAATATTATCGCTATATTAATCTGGAGACCACTGTTCGAACTCCTGCAATTCTTCTTTTCTTCAAAAGCCAATGTGGAAGCTTTCTCAATATCTCTATTTAAGCGGTTGTTCAAAGGAGTCCTAAACCACCCGTCGGGCTTGGTGAAAAAACATAGTCCGCGGATAGCATACGCTGCTGTCAGCACCTCAGCCAAGTTTTGCTGTCGTACGCGGCGTGTGGTGCTCGCAAGCGGAGCGCGAAGTCACCTTTCTCTCAAACACTCTCTTTTCAACAGAAGCCTGCTCCTCATTCTGGAAGAAGGCGCCGACTAGTGCGGACGTGGAAAGATCGGCTCCCGCTTTCGTAAATGTTTTCGGTCTGCTTTTTGTGTCACCTATCGCTGAAATGCACGCCATTGAAAATGGTTTCTTCTGAGGACTTCCTTCGGTGAGTGGCCCTTGTACGGAAATTGTGGAACTTTTTGTGTCGACCACGCCGCGGCGACGCTAGGTGCGGGTAGGCTTAGGTCTAACCCGACGAAGAGGGGCATTATGCCCGAAGTAGAAATGGTGGTAGGAAGGGAAATCTCCTCGCGAGAAACCAGCAGCCCAGGCTGGACGACAACGTTGTGCAAGAACAAGAAAGCTCGGCAAGAAACACCAGTTTCAACGAGCAAGAAATCCCACGTGGGCTCGAAGGGTGGCTGCCACACGGCTCCTCCGCAAGGCGTGCTCCGGGGAGCCTCGTCGAGGCTCCCCGGACTACCTAGGGAGCACATACGAATTATTGTCCGCCCAAGGGGCGGGATGGACATCAAGAAGCTAAGCCAAATCAAGCTGGCTCAAGCCTTGGCCATGGCGGCTGCACTAGCCCCCACAGAAACTGAGGGCGACATAATCTGCCCTAATTTCACTCAAAACGTTCTCGTCGTCTTCACCCTGGAGAAGAAGAACGCCTCCGCTTATGCAGGGATCCAGCAAATCCGCATAAGCGAAGGACTATATAAAGTGGCCGCATACATCGCGGCCCCAGACAACACCTGCAGAGGGGTCCTATTAGGGGTCGATGTAGACATCAGCGAGGCCCAACTCCAGCGCATTATCGTCCACCATCGTAACCCGAAGGCTCTGGAAGTCCAACGAATTAAGAACACCACCACAGTGGTCGTCCTCTTCGACGACATGAAAGTGCCTAACTATGTCATGTGCGGCGTCAGCCTTCTGCGCTGCACGCTCTACAGACGCCAAACCGAGGTGTGTTATGCGTGTGGCGGCTTGGGACATCGTGCGGACGTCTGCCCCAACCCCACCAATGAGCATTGCCGGAGCTGCGGACTAACCTCCCCACCCGATGACCACCAGTGTTCGCCGAAGTGCGCCCTTTGCGGAGGCCCGCATCTTACGGCGGAAAAAACGTGTAAGCAGCGCTTTCAAGTCCCATAGGTCGTACGCAGACGCCGACGGCGCCGTAAGCGCGCCAAGAACAACCACCAGCAGCAACAGCTGGCCAAAGAGAACCGGCCACGTGACTCCAGCGTGGCGGGAGCCCCCAGAAGGGAGCGCTCCGTCACGACAGCTAGTCGACAACGCAGCCTCTCCAGAGGGCGCTCTCGTTCCCGAGGGCGCTCTAACTCCCGGGTTCGGATCCAGCAGGAAACGCCAACCTGGGTCGATCGTGTCAAGCCGAAGCAGACGACGCCGGCTTCAAAGGTAACGCAGGTAGCATTGCCGGAGCATACAGTTGATCCCAGAGTCGCTCAACTCATGCAAGAGAACGCTCGACTCAAAGCAGAAATGCAGCAGATGAGGGCCGACTTTAAGTCGCTCCGTAAGTCTTACCCCTCGCAAGTCCAGAAGTCGCAAGTCGCAAGTCCATTTCATGTCACTAACATGAAAGCTCTCCTTCACCTCCCGCTGTTATCAACCCGTAGAAAACTATCTCGCATATGTCTTTTCCAAAAAATCTACTACCACAACACATATTTACGTTCTATCTTTGTCCAACCACCACCATACATTTCATCTCGCATAGACCACCGCCAAGGGTAACCATTCCGCACTGCAACACCGTCGGCTTTTCATATTCATTTCTCCCCCAAACGAGCAAAGATTGGAATAACTTACCCGCATTACTTACAAGCATAATTGACACCAATAACTTTAAAAGCACACTTCAAAGCTTCATGTTATAAATTATTGTTGCGTTTGCTTGTTCTGTATAATAACTGCTTTTATGCCATTGTTTTACATTATGGTTTGTATTTTTATATCGTATGTTCTTTCCGTTCTTTATTTTGTTACGCCATGTATTTTTGCCACGCTTACAAGTTTCTATTTACCATTCTTATTTTGTATGCGATGTTTTTTGCCATGTTGTTTGCCTTCCTTCCTTATTTTGTGATTTGCCTCTGTATTTACTTACTTTGCCCCTCCCCTCTGCAATGTACAACCGTACCTTGAGGGTATGATAAATAAATAAATAAATAAATAAATAAATAAACAGGTGCCCCCATCAGGGGAGCCACAGGCGCGCTCGGGTAAACGTAGGGCCGCGCCCCCAGAGGGGGACGCTAACTCCATGGAGACCGAGTCCAATAACAGACTTAGAAAGCATGCAGCGGGCTATTCAGCAGCTCTCTGAAAGCGTGAACTGCCCTCCTTAAAAGGATGGCGTCCCTGGAAAGGGCACGTTAGCACAGGCCGCGTTAGCTACGGCTAGACAGCCTTCGAGGGAGCCCCGTCGGGCACCTTTACCCGCAGGCGCCGTCCCCGTCAACAAGATGGTGGATTGGCCAATCCAAGGCAATCACCATGGCGGTCAATCCCAATAAGTTGGTTGTGTGGCAGTGGAACTGTACCAGTTTCCAATTTGGCGCAAAGCTCCGCTGCAGGAATTCGTTTCGGCACGGGCGGTCAAACCGCACGTAATTCTGTTACAAGAAACTCTCGATGACGCGCCCACCTTCCCGGGATACCGGATTGTATCGATACGGGAGGAAGGAAAGCGGGGTTTAGCAACCTTGGTCGCACAGAAGTGCTCCTTTCAAGTACACAAATTACCACTTGGCAAAACTAGGGCGGAGATCATTATGGTCGAAATTATCCCTAACAATTGGCCCAAGAGCGGTGTCTTCCTTTTGAACATATACAGCTCGCCGTCGGATCAACGCCAGGCATTCGCCATGCTCATGACAAAGGCGGTGGTCCTGAGCAAGGGGGCCCCCATAGTGATAGCGGGTGACTTCAATGCACCCCACGATGCCTGGGGATACCCCCGCCAATCTACCAATGGCAATATCCTTGTTCATGCAGTTTCTGACTGCTCACTGGAATTGATTCGACACCTGGCAAGCAGTCTCACACTGACGAGTGGAACTCGCCAAACTTACGACTTACACAACTGCATCGACTAAACCCCTCCCTGCAACTCCGACCTCCGCTCGGACTTCCTCGACGTGAAGCTATGCTTCTCTGTCGCCTTTGGTTAGGAGTTGCCTTCACAAAGGCATACTCTACATTAATCGGAATGACTGACAGTTCAGCATGCGAGGTCTGGGGCACCGAAGAAAACATCGAACACCTGCTGTGCCACTGTCCACGATACACCCCAGAGAGACAAGAACTTGCCAAAGCTTTCCAAAAACTGGACAATCGGCCGCTTTCTGTGCAGGTGCTGCTGGAACACCGCCCCCATCGCCCGTCGGCCCATCAAGCGGTGAAGGCGCTTTTGTGCTTCTTAAGGACGACGGACTTGTGCGACCACCTGTGACTATTAATGCAATTCCTGTAAGACCACAAACGTCAGCGAACTCACCGCAATTTCCTTCTTTCCTACCCTCCTCTCTCTCTCCCTGTTAACTTTGTTTCCGCCTTCCCCATTCCCCCAGTGTAGGGTAGCCAACCGGACGTTATTCTGGTTAACCTCCCTGCCTTCTACTTATCTCTTTCTCTCCACGGATCCTTAATACCCGATCCGAACCGGCACGTCGGTAGTCCGAGACACCACTCCGGACCTGGCGTTCGTCAAGAACGCCCCTGGAGCAGGATGGCAAAATTTGCAAGAGAACCTGGGTAGCGACCACTTCATTGTGGAGATTACCCTAACAATTATCACAGCCCCTACCAGGGAACTTAAAGTGACGGACTGGGATGCCTTCCGGAAAATGCGGAAGGTGGACCAGACCGACTACTATAATATCGATAGTCTCTTCACCAGACTACAGAAGGACGTACAAGCTGCGACTAAGGTGATTAAAACCGACCTAAAAGTAGATCGGATGGACGCGCTCCTGGAGCACCTCCTAGAAGCCAAAAACTGCATCCTGAGCCGCTGGAGAACGCAGAGACTCCACCACCGACTTCGCAAGAATATTGCGGAGCTCAATTGTACAATAGAAACTCGTTCTATCGAACTGTCCAAACAACAATGGAACGAAGTGTGTTCCTCGGTTGATGAGCAGATGAGAACGGGCGGCAAATGGAACCTGCTTAAACACTTACTCGACGATTCGCAAAACAAAAGCAATCAGAGACTAGCCATCGATCGCATATTTCATAATAAAAAGGCGGCAGGAGTACTTGAACACGTCCTCCTGCAAGAGTTGGCCGAAAAGTATCTCCCGCTGGGCCCCTCCGGTGACTGGGATTATCTTCGTTACCGGGGGGAAGCGGTGGGGGAGCTCGACGCCCCCTTCACGGAATCCGAAATCTGGGAGGTGCTCCAAACGCTCAACGGTCGCTCTGCACCGGGCCCGGGTGGCATCTCCAATAAGCTCCTCCGCAACTTGGACGAACACTCAGTTGCGCTGCTCACCAAGGAAGTCAATAAAATCTGGGAAACGGGCCTCGTCCCCGACTCCTGGAAGACAGCCTCAGTGGTGCTCATCCCGAAACCAGGCAAACCTCTTGCGCCGGAGAACATGCGGCCCATCTCGCTCACATCCTGCGTGGGTAAGGTGGTCGAACATGCCATTCACAACCGTATATCTAGGCACATAGAAACTAATGAGTTATTCCCTCACAACATGGTCGGCTTTCGGCTGGCACGCTCCACACAGGACCTCATACTACTTATAAAGAGGCAAATCATTGATGACGACACTAGAGACACTCGGGGCATCCTTGCTCTAGACTTGCCCAAGGCTTTTGATAACATCTCGCACCGGTTCAAGCTAGATGCCATCTCGGACCTGGCCCTGGGGCCACAATTCCATGCGTACGTTAGCTCCTTCCTCAGGTATCGCAAGGCCACTGTCAAAATAGGGCAAATCAAAGCCAAGGAATTTACATTGGGAGTGAGAGGCACCCCGCAAGGGGCGGTCATCTCTCCCCTACTGTTTAAAGGGACACTAAAGGTTACTATTAAGTCAACGTGGACTGTTGAAATACCATCCCAGAAACCTCGAAACGCTTGTTTCGTGCCAAGGAGAGACTTATTTTAAGAGAAAATGCGTTCTGAAGCGTCCGCGTACCTCTAGCGCAGTTCAAATCGCCCGCCCTCCGATCGAGGAGAACTGACATCATGGTCTCATAGTGACGTTGCGCCATCGGTGAGTAGAACGGCGTCCGCAGACGGCGCTACGGCTTTTCTGCGCAAAACGCGAACGCGCGGCCAGAAACAGAGCCAAGACAGAGCCGACAGCAGAGCGAAAGCGGGAGTATGGTGGCTAGCGGAAGGAGAAACGAATTACGTCCCACGTTACGTCCCACGGCACACGGAGAGTCCGTTTTCGTTAAACTATAGGCTGCAGCGAGCTCGCAGCGTGGTCGGCGTGGTCTATGAGAAGCGACGAGCCTTTTCGCACTCGCAACAGGGCATAAAAATGTGCGAATCGACGCAAAACTCGGCCTAGAAACGTGCTTCGCCACAGCCAGGGCTCAATACGACCCAAGCTGGCACGACCCAGATGTCGTTTCCCGCACCGCCACCAGGCGCCGCTACTATACCTCACACTCCAGCGCAAGACGCCCATAAGCTGGTACTTCATTCTATGACGCTAACTTCGACGCTCGTCGCAATGGACCCTGACACCGACAGATTGGCTCGCGATGGTGGGCTCAACTTCAGCGATTTGAGCACCGACGAGCGCGACCTGCTTCTGAGGGCTCGCACTGCCGGCGTCGTTGCGTACTACGACGGCGGCCTCGACACCGGCTCTCCGGAGCGGGAAAGCAACGAGGGCTTCCCACGACATCACATGGACGTGGCATTCTCGCTGCTTGTTCCAAATGAAAGTTTCGCGAGCAGAACCCTCACAGCACGACGCGATAACGAAACTACTGAAACTCCAAAGCGTGCGCGGCGCAGAGTCGAGCGAAAACGAAACCTTTCGAACACCCATATTACTGAAGGGTAACGTCAAAATGTTATTTTTTCCTAGAATCGAATAGACGTAGACAAGTAGCATTTTTTCCGGCTTATAATCGAATGAAATGATATTTTTAATACGAGTAGTTGAGTATTAGTAACACAAATTATGAGGAGACCTTTCGTCATCGGGCTAGTACCGGAATGTCGCTGGGGGGTCTCAAATCGTGTCATGCATTTACCTCAATTTCTCGGTTACTAAAGCTCTGTTCGCGATTATATTGACGCCTTAGACGTTCTAGAACATTGCTCTACCACTTTAACTTGAGTTTCTGGTAACCTTTAGTGTCCCTTTAACAACGCCATGAAGGGCCTCTCGGACAGACTGGCCATAGTAAGAGGAATGGGTCATGCCCTCTACGCGGATGATATTACCGTGTGGTGCATGGGAGGGTCTGACGCTGCAGTTGTGAGTAGCTCCAGGAGGCGCTCGACATCACAGAACACTTCCCACTAGACACGGGCCTGAGTCTGTCACCCACCAAGTCCGAACTTCTATTGTATAGGCCCACCCGACGGGGGTTAGGTGCTGCACACCCTTAAATCAAGTTCCCATAGCCCTCTATACGAGGGACGGAGAGAGAAGTGGTTCTTGTGGGGAAGGAGGAAAGGCTAGCACTATTTTCTGCAACCCATGCGGGAGCATGGCTCGGCGCCAGCAGTGTGGCAGATATGGAATTAAAAGAGAGAGAAAGTTGGAGGGAGAAAGGTAGAGGGTCGTAGAGGTAGAAGCGAAGTAGTGGTGGATCAAGAAGCCCGAGGTGGTGGGATGGCCGTGAGGCCATCCGTCTTTGTAGAAATTTCCTATAGTCTCGCCGAGAGCCCCGACGAGTCGTGGTACTCGACGACACTTTGGAAGGCTGGTAGCTGATTACGACAGGGGAAGAGAGTATCTTCCTGTCGTGAACGTGGGAGCCCCAGGCGGTGGAACTCTTGCAGAAGTCGGCCGAGGTGCTGCAGGTGAGCAGGGCTGGCCAGCAGGAGGTGCTCCAGTGTCTCTGGTTCACCACATGAGGCAAAGGCTGGTGAGGTGGCTTTCCCAAGGCGGTGCCGGCGGGCTGCCGTCCATTAGCAGCCAACTCGCAGTCGGAGCAGCAACGAGGCATTCCTTCGTAGGAGGCCATGCTGTGGAAGAGGCCGTGGAGGCCGGCCCAGGGATACCCGTTTGTCCGGGTGGCAGCCCATGATGTGCCGGCGCAACCTGTGTCTCGAGAAGTACGTGGCCGTTACAGCAGGGCTGAGGGGGACGCTCGAGTGGTGGGCACTTTTTGCAAGAGTGTCCGCCTCAACATTGCCCGGGAACCCCACCTGTGCCGGCAGCCTATGCAGAGATAGTGAGCATCCTGCGTCCTGAAGGGCCGTCAGTCTTGAAGAGAGCAGCGCTACACCAAGGCTAGCCCTGTCATAGTTCTGCAGGCAGAGCATCGCCGCCTTGGAGTCGCAGAAGATGGCTGCCAGGGTCGCTGGTAGCTCCTCTGCAAGTAGGTCCACAGCAAGGTGGAGTCCTGCTAGCTCTGCTGCGGTAGAGCTTGCATGTCCCGGGAGACGGCACAGCTTGCTCTTTTGTATGGCCGGTGCAACGCAGGCTGCTGTGGATGAGCCCGTCTCCGGTATCACGGATCCATCGACGAAGATGTGAAGGTGGTCCCCAAGCCTCTCTTGGAGGAGAGAGGCTGCCGTCTGCTGTAGGGCACATGTTGGGGAACGGTTCTTCGAGACACCTTGCTGCTCCGTCGAGATAGGGATTGGTGGTCGATGTGGTGGGCGAGGCTGTACAGCGTTTGCAGGTGTGTCCCCTATGACTCCCTTATAGAGGCCACACAGCCGTCCAATGTGTGATGCTGGCCGGGAGCGTAGGCGGGTCAGGAGTGCTTGACCATCTGCGGCATGGTGTAGGCGATCAATGTGTCGTAGCCCCTGTTGTAGGAAGAGTAATGACAGGGGCAAGGCACCTGCCTCAGCCAAAGTGGCGGCCACTTGTGAGGTTCGGGGAACGCCAAGACAGAGCCGTATCGCTGACCTATGCTGCAACTCCAGTTTCCGCAGGCGGGGTGGGGGCAGCGCCACAAGAGGGAGGGCATACAGTAGCCGTGAAGTGACTGCAGCTTCAAATAGCTGCAGGGCCCACCTGGTGGTACAGCCCTGTCCACGGGCAAGGAGCTGTGAGATCGCCTTGCGGACCCGAAGCGCCTGGACGCACAGGGCCTTGGTAGCCGACACCCAGGTCAGCCGATGGTCAATGCGCAGCCCTAGGTAGGTGACCGCCTTGTTCCATGGGATCTGGACGCCCTCCAAACGCAGCCGGCCAGCTGAGCGGTGGGCTGATGCTCTGGGGTGCAGTAGCAAGGCCTCGGTCTTCCTGGCCGAGATGGTAAGGCCGATGCTGCACAAGTAGGCAGCCGCAGTGTCGAGGGCTCTCTGTAGGGCCGCACGTGCCTTGCGGATGTGTTGCGGTGGTCCCCGCACCCATAGGGCGATGTCGTCCGCGTAGATTGAGGACTGCACGGGGAAGTAAGGGTCGATCGACAGGGCAGCAGGCAACCGTGCCATGGCCAGGTTGAAAAGGAACGGGCTCACCACTGACCCCTGTGGCACGTCTGCAGCGACTGGACGGGGGTGCTCTTCGATCGACCCACACGTACCCTGAGGGTGCGGTTGTGCAGGAACGACGAGAGGAACTCCCGCAGGTTGCCACAGATGCCGAGGAGGTCCAGGCCCTGCTGGACAACTGCGTGAGGGAGGCTGTCGAAGGCACCCTGTACGTCGATCAGCAAGAGCATCACGAGGTCCCCGCCGGCCTTGGCGCCCTCCAGGGTAGACACCATGTCAGCGATGGAGTCCGCAGTGCACCGCCGCCGCCGGAAGCCCGTCTGTTGGTCTGCCAGGACGCCGCGAGCACGGACCACCCAGTCCAGTGGTGTCAGAGCCATGGCCTCCATCACCTTGCAGGCAGCGGAGGTGAGGGAGACCGGTCGATAGGATGACACTTTCCTAGCCGGTTTTCTGGCCTTGAGGATGGGTGCCACAATGGCTGTGCGCCATGCCTCTGGCACCTGCCCTGACTGCCAGATCTCATTGAAGCACTCGAGCAGGCACTGTTGCTCGCTGGTGGCCAACAAATCCACATAGTGGATACGATCAGGGTCCTCGGACTCTTGCTAGAATCTCGCGGGGGCAACTCACAGACTATAGCCCGCATTAATTCCAAGACGGAGAATATGCTTCGGTATATCCTCAGGGTCTTGAACCGCAGGGGGGGGAGGGGGGCTTAAGCGAGCGCAATCTCCTCAGACTCTACCACGCGTTTCTGATGAGCCACGTTAACTATGTAGCCTCCGCGTTGCGCTGGTCTAAACGGGATGAGACCAAAATCGACGCCTTCATGCGCAAAAGCATCAAGCGTGTGCTGGCTTTACCACTCACTACCAGCACCGCGCGTCTCATGCAACTAGGCATGCACAACACCTTGTCAGAGGTGATCGAGGCCCAACGAGTGGCCCAAATAATACGAATCTCATCATCGCGAGCGAGGAGACGCATTCTCGAATCCGTTGGATGCGGTGACTAGGAAATCACGTAGCACAACGTGACGCTATCACACATGGTCCGAGATACATGGTCGAGATCCCATGCAACGTAATGTCCACCCTCAATACAATGTAGGGCGCCGGGTAGCCCAGGCTCGTTCCCTGTTAAAGGTGGCTGCGGCCACTCCAAATCTGGCATGTTTCGTTGACGCCGCCCAGTACGGGCGCTCTGATCACTACGCCGTAGTTTCGGTTGACTCCAATGGCACTCTCATTAACTCAGCATCCGTGCGGAAGGTTCCTGCAACAGTAGCCGAGCAGGTTGCTATAGCTATTGCACTGAAGGACCCTCTGCGTCCCGATATCTTTACAGACTCCAGGTCTGCAGCCCGAGCGTTCGCCTCCGGCTCGATCTCAAAGGAGGCGGTGGCCATCCTCGGCAGCGAGGGCGCTGCTTGTTTTCATATCATCAAATGGTTCCAGTCCATATGGGAATCAATGTGCACTCTGAGGTTGTTAAAGCCAATGAGTTGGCCCATGACTGTGCGCGAGGTCTTACACACCGCGGCGGTTCCGGTGGACTCACGGCCGGCGACTTAGGGCTGGACAGGGACTCGCTTCACACCTTCCTTGAAATCTTGGCAGATTATCAACTTGCTCGGCGGGCCTTTCCGCTACCACATCCTAAACTTACTAGACCACCATCGTCGGCCTTTCGCATGCTCCAAACGCGGCCATTCCCCTCCAGAGGCCGATTCAGTCACTTCGCGCCTAATGTTGAACCCCACTGTCCAAACTGTGGGAAGGCGTACTGCTCCTTGTCTGATATGCTCTGGCAATGGCCTGCGTTACGCAGCTCATCGCTTACCGCTCTAACCGACTGGGAGGCAGCCCTTAAGATCGGCGACCTCTCAAAGCAACTGCGGGCTGTCCAGAGAGCCTGCGACAGGGCGGAGGACCACGATCTTCCGACCCCGACGTGGGTGCGGCCCGCGACGGCGACGGGGACTCCCTGAAAAGGGATGTACCCTAACGCGGTTCATCAAGACCATTAGTAAACTTCTTTGTGGAATTGCGAAAATGTGTTTTACTAACGCACTTACTAAATCATGCCATCATTGCACTGACGAAGCGTTCACACAACAGGCCGTGCGGCTACATGAAGCAGGTTATCCCAATCATGTTCTGGCATCAGTTGCAGAGGGAATACTTCGATAAGTGCAGCAATCTGGGACTTCTGAACGTGCGGAAGGAAACAGTAACCACGAGAAAAAAGACCAACAGCGATACCTTATATCCACCGGTTGTCGCACAACTTAAAGAAAATTGCCCGCCTAGGTAACACTGATGTGGTTTTTTCTGCACCTAACAAACTAATCAGCTTGTGCAGAAAAACAAGACCCGAACAGAAAGAAAGTGCTCCTAGCTGCCAAGTTAAACACAGGAAGAAGTTTAGAGATCGTAAGACATCAATTATATATCGTATACCCTTATCATGTGGGAAGTATAACGTCGGACAGTCGGGCAGATGCATTAAGGATAACTGCGCGAACACAAAAATAAAGTCAACAAAGTTGTATCAGATGGGTTTCTTTCCCTTCATTGTAAGCAACATAAGTGCTCACCTCTCTTCGAATCAACAACCGTTACTGGTAGAAATAAATGCGAACTCCCTAGACTTATAATAGAAGCCGAGCAGATTGATGCCCTAGGGGATTCATGTATCAGCAAACCGTCATTAACTCTCTCTGAAAGAGAACTGAAATTTTTGCGCATGGCTTAACATATCACTTAATATGTTTCGCTCTGATTGATTGTTTATCTGTTCCCGTGGCTGTGACTCATGTTGGCTGAGTGCGTAAGTACGACCTGGTTTTTGATAATAAACATTGTTGGAAGTTAGCGCTGTATGTGCACCTGTGTGTCTTCTTTTCTCAGGCATCAGCCTTTTTTTAGTCTTGCGAGCTGTCTAGAGTGCCATGTTACCACTAAGATTATTATTATTATTATTATTAGTAGTAGTAGTAGTAGTAGTAGTAGTAGTAGTAGTAGTAGTAGTAGTAGTAGTAGTAGTAGTAGTAGTAGTAGTAGTAGTAGTATCAATATGGACCATATTGAATGTGTTGAAGCCAGCGTGACACGTAATTCAATATATTTCTGGAGCTTCATGCGCTCTCACTCTTGAAAGAGAGCGCCAAAGACGTATGTCTTCTTGATGAAAATGGTGATGTCTCGAACACTACTGATGCCTTTGAAGAATATTTCTCTTTTGTATATGGCGTAAAATATGCTTCAAGTAACCTTCCTTCACAGTCTGGCACGGTGTGTACGCTATCGGTCAATGAACACCTTGATTTAAGGTGTATGAAGCGCCTCAAACCTTCCCTTTCTTGTGGAGCTGGTTGTTTTTCTTCCGTAGTGCTTAACCCTTTCTGATGCTGTCAACACAATTGCGCACAGCAGGATAGTGCATCAACAGCAAAAGCACTGATGAAAGTAATGATATTTAAAATGTGTTGCATACATCTTGAAACACTTATTATTGGAATTTTCCTGCAATGTTGAATAACGAGCAGAATGGTTTAACAAAATGAGGGGGAAAGTGGGAAGATGCTTGGGTGTTTTTACTCGGTGTCAGTATGTTTTTTGCAATGTCATGCACCAGGCATAATTTTCAAGTGGCTGGATAAGTGCTTTTCAGGCTTTTCAAAACACGAAACAGTTTATGCTCTCATATTTCATGTTCCTGTTGTGAGTTTTCGCGTGGAGTTCACATTCTCTAAACTTGACAAAACTCAATAAACAATTGACAATTCTTAATCTTTTCTGCAGCTGTACACTTTCTATGATTCTGAAGATGCAAGAATTATGGTGAAAGTAAGTTTTTAATCAACGGGATAAAGTGGCGTCTGAAAGAGTTAAGTTGTATAGAAGCATACTTGTTCACTGTTCTCACAAGCATCTTCAGTAGTTCTAGCACTCGGAAGGTTACATGGATATTGCCCGTGCATAAATCTAGTGCTAGACGTGCAGTTCCTAACTTCCAGCCTATATCTACAACATTGCGTCAAAGTGTTTGAATTCTTCGCCGTCAGTACAACGCGACAAGACTTCTAATACAGATTCTACAATTATACTATGCATGCCTAATTGTGCAATGAGCTACAAAAAATGAAATCGTACGACAGCTTCTGATATGATAATACATGGTCGTGCAGGTGCTTGCAAAGCGATCTTGTAGACAGACGGTGACGCGAGCGTGAGCGCTGATGCCGATATGTTACTTCAAAGGTAAAAAGAAACCGTTGCTGCAGGCGTACATTCATTAACCAAACCTGTTCTTTATATCTAAAAAGAGCATACAGATCACTAACCTATTGTTTCGAGCTCAGTTTAGAGCAGGCTGTTTTAGGCCGGACATTGACGGATGAATACGAAATAGCCCAGCGACAGTGCGCCGCAGCCGAGGAGCAAGCTTCGGCGTGCGTCAGAGCTTGTGTCCAGTGGTTGCGTGCTCTCTTCCTCCTACCGACGCGAAGCGACGCATGCCAGTGGTTGGGCCTTTAAGGTCACACCATACGCAAGTTTGCCAACGTGCGCTTACTCCTGGTCGCTCCTGGTTAGATGCCTTGATTGATAGCGCTTCAAAAATGCGCAGGTTCGGTGTGGCTACTATCCGTCGGTCAAGCTGGTGAGGGACAAAGCCGGTCCGCACCACGTATAGCACGGCCAGCGTGTAGCATATGAGCGCGAGCATGTACTCAAGCCGTGTCGTGCACAATGCAAACGCTACGCATACGCACTACAGTTGCATGTAGCTGCGGTGATGATAACGACGACTGCTCTCGGAGGAAAAATGCTGATCAACTAGAATGCCGTAACAGCAGCATTCCAGCCTTGCTCGCATAGCCTACACTGTACTAAGTTCAAAAATGTTATTTTTGTGTAACATTATATTTACAGGAGAGAGAACAAATTTGCGCATCCAACGTAGCAGATAGCGTACTCGCGTCGCGGTTTCCAGACAATGTTGTTGTCGCACCGCCTCTTGCAAACAAAAAAACAAAAAAACGAGATAGTGTAGAAAAATAAGGATAAAGTTTCGCAATAGTTTGATCGAGTGAGAACTTTCATCGACTTGTCTTAGACGCTGCGGGTTAAATGCTAGCTTTAGGCCCTTCAATCTTTGTCTGGCACTCTGTTATTCGTGTCGGGGAAGTCAGATTCGCACAGCCTTCTTATTTATGAGTAAGCATTGTTTGTCAGGGGTTTCATCTTCGCTGTGGCGAATGGCTCGCACATGCTTCATAGGCGATAGGTTCCACATGTGGACTTTCCATATTCTCAAGAGTATTCGCACATGGGCAGCCATCTAAACATTGTTCCTCAAAGCTTGCTTCTCCCCAATATAGGTCTTTATGCGGAGAAGCCCGCCTTTGTTTCGTTTAGCAGGTTATTTGAAGCTCTTATGTGTACGGTAGAGCAGTGCACAGGCGTAATTGTTTGGCCTGGGCCCGGCCCTGGCCCGGGTGCAGATGATCGAGCCCAGCCGGGGCCCGTGTTACTACGCCAGGGCCCGTGCCTGGCCCGGGCGTTCATTTCTAAGTTTAGTCAGCCCCCCCCCCCCCCCCCCCATGTGCATGACCAGGCCCGGTCGGGCACGCCGGAGGGAATTCGTTGATGATCATGATGATCATTATTGGTGCCTTGCCGTTTGTAGTGGGCGATCAGACGGAAAATTCGGTGTGTACACCCGATCACAAAATAATATGGACCATGAAATCTGAGAAAACAGCTGAATATCTCCGCAACCTCACATTGCAGCCTGGTGTTTACATTTAGGGCCTCGACTAGAATATGCTAATAACATTGTCGTATACAGTTTTACTGGCTACAGCTACACGCTGCTCGGGAATTGAACGTTTATGAGATCCAGTGGTACATAAACTTTTGTGGCCGGGTGTACATGCACTGAAACGTTGCCTTACCCGCGGTGGTAGCTCCACCGTTAAGCTGTTGCACTGCTAAGCTCAAGGACGCGAGCTTGATTGCCGGCCACGGCAGCCACATATCGATGGGGGCGAAATGCAAAACACCCATGTACTTTGATTTAGGAGCTCGTTAAAGAACCCCAAGTGGTAGAAATCAATCCAGTCTCCACTACGGCGTGCCTGGTAATCATATCGTGGTTTTGGCACGTAATTCCCCTGAACATAACTGAAATGTTGCTTATGTGATACACGAAAAGTCATTTCAACAAAAGAATAGTGACAATAAAACATAACAAAGAACATTTTTAAAACAAAGTGTACAACTAACACGAAAAGGCGGATAGAAGCAAACCCAGGGCATTATTTTTAATGCTTTTGTCTACACACTGTGTGCGTGCGCGTGCGTGCGTGCGTTCGTGTGTGTGTGTGCGTGTGTGTGTGTGTGTGTGCGTGTGTGTGTGTGTGTGTGTGTGTGTGCGTGCGTGCGTGTGTGTGTGTGTGTGTGTGTGTGTGTGTGTGTGTGTGTGTGTGTGTGTGTGTGTGTGTGTGTGTGTGTGTGTGTGTGTGTGTGTGTGTGTGTGTGTGTGTGTGTGTGTGTGTGTGTGTGTGTGTGTGTGTGTGTGTGTGTTTGTGTGTGGAGAGAGAGAGAGGGAAAGGCAGGGAGGTTAAACAGATGCGAGTTTTTGGTTTGCTACCCTGCACTCGGGGGGCGGGTGTAGGAGTTGTAAAGACGACAAAGAGCGAGAGAAGAAAAATAAAGGAACAAGAAAAAAAGAAAAAAATGTAACAGAAGCAACAAACAAGAAAAGAGAACAGGTAACAGCAAAGGTGTTCCACTTACAGGCGCTCACACAGGCCGGTCGATCTCAAGAAGCTCAGTAGCGCTTGCACGGCCTTTTGATGCGATGTTACGTCGCGTCGATGTTGTAAAATTCTTTCTTCCGACAGAGGCTGGTCGTCCAACTGCTTTAGCTCGACGGAAAACGATTGTCTTTGCGCGCTGTACTGCGGGCACTGGCATAGCGCCTGAGGAATTGTTTCCTCGTCGCCGCAATCGCCACATGGTGCGGTATCGGCCATCCCTATGGGGAAGGCGTAGGCATTGGTAAACGCGACGCCCAACCATAGCCTACACAAAAGGGTCGCGTCTCTTTTGGGAAGTCTTGGTGGAAGTCGGAAATTGAGGTTGGATCCAGGGTGTATAAACGGTGGTGCATAATATGTGGTTAATTACACTCTGATGCAGTGCATTGGCGTGCAAGTAGGCGGAGCATCGTTGCAGCATCTGTCGAAGACAGGGGGATCAATAGGTGGCCGTCTTCTGCATGAGCTGAACGAGCAGCTTGATCGGCACGTTCATTGCCGATGGTGTAGCCACTCAAAAATTATTCCATGTCCTTTCTCAGCAAGTGATGTATGGCTTCTCTGCTTTAAAATACCAACTGTTCATGTGGGCCGCGCCGTAAGGCTGACAATTAACACTGTAGTGCCGTCTTCGAGTCGCAGAAAATGGACCATTTGTGTGTTGGTTCGTCATTAATAAAGTGTAGTGCGACTCAAAGCGCTGCGAGTTCACCTGCCGTCGACGTTGTCAAGTGAGATGTTTTAAACTTGATAGTGGTGGCTTTTGTTGGAATGACGACAGGCAGCGGTAGAGCTCTTCGGCAGGATGGAGCCGCCGGTGTATATGAGGGTGTAATACCGGTACTCCTCATTTAATAAAAGTACGGTAAGCTGTTTAAGAGCCGGCGATGACATATCTGCTTTTTTCCGGACGCCAGGTATTGTCAGGTTGATCTTTGGTTGAATTAGGCATCAAGGAGGAGTCGAAGGTCTCGCGGCAGGTGTGAAGCAAGGCGGTCTAGGCTCACGATGTGCGGATACCATTCGGCAGAACGAGGCACGTGGTCTCTCCGCAGGTAGAGAGGCTAGATGGTGGCAAGGAGTGCGGGCAAGGTGCCTTACTCTTAGTGCTTCAACTGTGATGTGGGTCTTGATGAAGTGGTTTTTGGCGGTTGCAATAGTCGCCACCGTTGACGCCCTTCGAGGAAGACGTAGACAAATCCTGAGCGCCTTAGCCTGAACGCTTTGAACAGGACGTAGGCTTGTTTTATTTGCATTATTCAATGCTGGCAAGCTGTGCCGCTAAAATTTGAGAAGTACCCTATATAGTTGCGGCATAGCGCTTGTGGGCATTCCCCAGGTCTCTCCAGCGAAGAACTTGAGAATGTGACAGATGCCTGTCAACTGCATCTTCGTGTACAATTCATGGGGGCTCTATAAGATATCTCTTTCAATTATGACACCCAATATTTGTAATACCGTACAAATGATATCACTTACCCGTAGATTACTACACTGCAGTGCGTCATGGGCTTACGCGTAAATGCCACAAGTGCCCATTTATTTGATGAAATTTCCAGGCCTTGCATGCGGAGGCAGAGTGAAGTCTGAGTGGTAGCTTTTTGGCGCCTTGCGCGCAGCTGTACGTGTCACCCCAAATGCACAAACGCATATGTCGTCCGCGTACACAGATATTTAACTCTGTTTGGAAAGTGATCAAAGAGACCAATCAGCGTGAGGTTAAACAACGTAGTGCTCAGCACGCCGCCCTGGGGGACGCCACAGTAGGTGTAATGTAGAGGAGTGTGGCCGTCCTCAGTGCTCACAAAGAAAGGTCGCATAGAGAGATAGCTACGTATCCATAGAAACATCCGACCACCGAGGCCTGCATCTTCGAGAGCGGCGAGGATGGCTTCATGTGTAATGTCGTTCACCCCTTTGACGTCGAGGAACAAAAAAGCGCAGAGACGTTTACATCCTTTTTGATTATGAACATAGGTATCTAGGTCGACGACGTTATCGATCAATGAGTGGCTACGTTGAAATTCTGCCATGGCATCCGGATAGACGTTGTGGTATTCCAAGTACCACTCCAGGCCTCTGAGGATCATCCTCTCCGGCGCTTTGCCCACACAGCTCCCCAATGCGATCGGCCGATACGATGAAAGCTCCAAAGGAGACTTGCCAGGCTTCAGTAGCGGAACTACGCGACTAGTCTTCCAGTTTGGGTGAAGCGTGCCAGTTAGTCAGGATTCATTATATATTTCAAGCAGAATACTCCTCGCCCGCTCACCCAGATGGCACAGAGCTCTGTAAGAAATTTCGTCAGGTCCTGGTAAAGACGTACGTCTGCACAAAGCTAGCGTAACCTTGAGTTCATAGATGGAAAATAGTAGATCGATGCGGGGATCACATAGTGGCGGGAAGCAAATGGAATGTGATTAGTTGTTGGAAGCTGTAAGTTGCCCGGATAATCTCGCGCAGTAGTCTTCTGCGACATCAATATCTGATGGCTGTTGTAAGAGGGCCAGAGCCTTGTATGGAGGCCACTGTATAGGTGGCGTCCTAAGCCCTCGCACCGTCCTTCGTAAGTGCGATAGGGGCTTATGAGGATCTAGCGATTCACGGAAAGCAGTCCAGCGTTGTGACTCCCATTTATCTAACCGGCGCTGGATCTTCTTTTCTAGGCCTCTAGCAGTCCGTAGATTGTCCATTGGCTTCGTGTGTCGGTATCTACGTTCGGCACGTCGCCGGATTGCTCGAAGTCGCTCTAATTCTATATCAAATTCAGTGAATTTGGAAGAGCGCATAAGAGTTTGGCGTCATAGTTTTGCGGAAGTCCGGGGGGGAGGCGGCAAGGTGGAGAGAAGCAATTAATAAAGGGAAAATTAGACATCCACCCAAACGTAGCAAACTGGCACTAGCAAGAGTACGCGTATTGTCTTTCCCTGTGCTCTTGACTGTGTCTTGCAAATTATATAGTAAATTGCCCTGACCGAGGTGTTCCATAACAGTCTGGAATTTGGGCCAGTACCCTCTATGGATTGTATCATTTGAGTTGGAAGAGGAAAGTCCTCTGATGTTGACATACATGGGAATATGCTCACTCCCGAGCATTTCAATGTCCGTGAACTATCCAGCACGCCTGACGAGGCTTCGTGAGACGAAGGCAGCTGCTGTCGTGTTTCTGATGATCACTGCTAGAACAATGCTTTGAAAAGCTTTAAACTGGATTACCAATGTACCATATTTTCCGAGCTACATGTGTAGTCCGCACGGGCCGTTTAAGGCTTAAAATAACAAAGTTGTTTTTTTTTTTTTAGCACCAGAAGTAAAAGTTTTTAGCTTGTCTGAAACTTCTATACAGTATAAGCAAGCAGAACGTTTATTGCCAACAAGCAAAAGCATGGGCCCTCTATTATACTGCATACAGGAGCGAATTCTAAATTCCATCAGTTTAGAGGCTGTCGGAATTCGTCATAAGGCTCCTCGATGTCTTCACCGCCTTCAGTATCCGACATCTATGTCGCAGTAGTGTTGGAGCGCAGCTCTTAGGCGCCCGTTCCTGCATTGAGCGTTGGCGTTCCCGGCGCAAGCGAGCGAACTAGCGCAGCACATGGAAAGAGCGGACGCGGAGCGCAGCGGGGAATCAAGCAAGCGGCGAGAGTGAAGAGGGCGCGACGAGGGAAAGCGGTAGAGAAGGGTGCAGCGGAAGCGTGAGGCGGAAAGCGAAGGAGGAGGATATGGCGAAGCGTTAGAAGAAACGCCTAGTGCCAACACCACCTAGAACAGCCTAGAAGGTGTTAGTAGTACTGCGCAAGACGCTCACTGCGGCGATAATGGCCACGAGATGGCGCGAGAGTACCACGCGTCGTCTAGGAGGTCTGTCTGCGGCGGCTGCTGCGAATCGCGCCCACGCGTCACTCTCGCGATCTCCAGATTGGCGAGGCAGTCGCGCCACACTCCGCTCCGTTTGCAACTTGCCGCATGAAACAGACTGTCCGCACCAGCTAATATTTCGCGAAATGAAAACACTTATAGATTTGCGCCCAAATTTCGCATTCGGGAAATTTTTAGTCAATCTTCGTGAAACTGTTGAAAACAACTTGACAGGGGATGGTGTGCCACGAATAAAATTACTACTTGCACCCTTCCAACGCAAGATGCCCTACGCATTCGTCCACTTTTCGCTTGCAAATCACGAGCTGCCAGTATGAGCTGGAAATATTACTCGTGCGCAGCGCGACGATAGTTGCGTTATGTGGTGTACCGTGCGAAAAATTTGCAGCCGCAGTGTGGCCTCGTTTTTTTTAGGCGGACCTCAGATCTCAAAAAAGAAAAAAGAAGAAAAACTGACTCGCCATCCCGGCCCCGCGAAAGTGGCTGTCCAGCGAAACTGTTGAAAGCCACCACTACAACTGCTGAGGAAGGTATGCAATGCTTCATTGCTTTAGAGTAATCGTAGTAATGGTAATTTTGACAGTACGCCGCCGCTGGTCGTATTGCCGTTTCTTTTTCCCTTTACCGCTACTCGTATTAATGCTGCTCCTCGGGAGTCCTAGCTGTGAGTTACCTACCCATAACGGTACTGCAACAACAATGAAATCAATTGCTAGGCTGGTTCTTTTATATACCAAAGGCTAGTCGTCACTCCTCACGTCGAAAGCTGCAGTCGCAGCTGCAGCTTGCGCCACAGTAATCTTTAGCGGGAAACGTATGTGGTGAGTGCTACGTGCTTCGCATTGTTATCAGGAGCACCTTATCATCAATTATATGGTTCCGATGATTGTTTTGTGCTTGTTCTTTATTGAAACGAATGTTGTTCTGTATGGTTTATGCGTGATTCCAAAGAATGTATGCACTTTTCGGTTCACTTTGCGGAGGCGAGTGCTTAAGGCGCCTTACCAGGTCTGGCCATTTTGAGCTGACAAGCGCAGAGCATACATTGCGCAATAACGATCGTGTCTGCAAGTATTACATCGCTACGCGCCGCAGAAAGATCTGAAATTTCAAACTGAACGCCGTTCTTCCCTCTCCTCGCGGCCGCCGTGCTCCAAGCCGGACGGTGACGTAGTCGTGCCTCTGCGCTACGTAGTCGTGTCTGCAATGTGACATCGCTCATGGTGACACGTGACTTCGAGAATTACTCAAGACATCTGTTATCTGTACGATCTGTTGCTTGAATTCACGCATTGAAGTTTAGAGAAATAATAAAACACGCAAATGGAATGACTGCGTGTTTTTTGTTTTACTTCACACCGAAACAAGAGAGATGTACTTCCGCTTCGTCTGCTTGTTCCCACGGTCGTGCGGTCACGTGCGCAGGTACCGAAACTGTGGCATTTTCTACCGTGCTCCAGCGCAAGATCATGCTCTGCGATCCGCTTGTTCTGCCTCAGTATTCGTGTAGCACTGAATTATACCGCGAGTCATGTTTCCTTGTGTACAACGCGCAAAATCGTGCGCTGCGGGAAGGAGACAACTAGAATCACTGGAAAAAGTTTCAGAGTACCGCATTCGTTTTCCCCGCGCTGCCGACGCGTTCATTGGTCCAACCGTACCACGTGACTTTGGGGCGCCATATACCTTCCAAGCGCCGGGCGGGCCGGCTGAGTTAGAGCGCAGACAGCGCAGGTTCCCTACGTTTTTTGTGTTGCGATTGTCGCGCTCGCATTTGACTGCAAGGAAATCATTCCTGGCTGCTGCGCCTTCGGATGCAGCAACCGAACTGAGTCTGGAAATACTTTTTTTTCTAGATTCCGACCGGGAAAAATGACCAAGAGCGTCGTTCTGCGCGGTTACACAGAATCGGCCGGGAGAACTTCAAGCCTACAAAAAACACCCGCGTGTGCGAGGTATAAGTACACCTTGCTTGTGCTTTTCGGCACTGTTTTAGAAGATATTTAAGCGAAGTGCACGCGGTGTTAGCGATGCTACGAAAATAGGAGTTCATTTCAGGGATCGTTGGCGTCTTGCACGCTTGACGCGGGTACACGTGTACGCGTTTGTTGTTCAACACACGCGGTTATTCCGTGCTCGTGGCACGCGAAGGCACACTTGTCGCGCGAGAATTCCGCGTCCTCACGTGCACCAGATAATCACATGATTTCTCCGCGCACGTGAGCGCGCTCTCGCCTCGAGTCACTCGACCCATATGGCACTTGTTTTTCGCAGATCGTGACGATCGCAGTCAATAAAAACATGGTCAATACGAGGCCCATGATACTTTCTCTTTTCCACTTATCCTTTGCTCATTTATACATACGCATTTCGAGCTTGAAACCAATGGCCAGGTGATATTCACAACACATGCTTCAAATTTTGAGCTTGTAAGCCGAGCACATGCAATGAACTGAAGTCAGCATACATATTATGTTTTATGTTGAAATGCTACGGTGCATACCCAGATTATGTTGTGCTTGATGCATAACAAGAAATACAAAACAACAGAACAACCAGTAGCTTTAGTTTCACTCTGTCACTATGCATGTTACATAAACCGCTCTAAAAGCACAATAACTTTATACATCGCCTATGTAACTTAGAAAAAAAAAGTGCTGCGTCACCAGCAGGCGTTCTTGCTTTTTTTCTTTTTTACACATGGAGCAAATCTTGGCAGTCTAAGAAAACAGCCATAAATAAGTTGAGAAGAGTAGCCTCTCGTGGAACGCACTAGACAGCCGCGTTCATAAATCGCAATGTAGCAAACTCTCGCTCATTATCAGTGTACAGAAGTACATATACGTTGCTGTAATCACGCAAATGGCTCATGTTGGCCTTCCACAAAATTTAGTGCGCAAAATGGCAATCGAAGTTGGTTTTTACGCCTGCTGTGCACAGATCGTCTTACGATGACGGCCAAACACCTGTGCGCACACGGCAGTCGCAGTGTGTCGTGCGTATACGGCGGACGATTTCGCCCGGCAGAATCGAGGACGCGCGGTATCCGTTTACAAACGAAATTAAATGTATCCGATGTAGCTTGTGAAATTATACAGTGAACGTACGTGCCTGTGACACTGTCAGGTGTTAGTTTCGTCCTGCTTGGAAACATTCAATAGAAGCCGACGGCGGTCCACAATGTTCATGCCCAAAAGCACAAGCTTGCCTCATTCTGGCTCGAAGTGACGAAATGTTTCCTTCGTAGCTCGCTCCGCGGAAGGGGAAAAAAAAACGCGAGCATAAGCTCCCGATAGCAGCGCTAAGCTACTGCCCACAATCGTAGCACAGTTCCAGCAGTAAACACGATCGGCGTGCAAAACAACCACCGGCTGCATTACTTCGCACAAAATAACATTTTTTTTCGTTCTTAGCAACCATTATCTCCGGGCACAATGTATTTGTACTTCAGTAAACACTCAACCCGATGTGGCACCGAATATCAAAGCTCTTCCAACACGGCGGCCTTCCCGCGACGCAGTAGGCTTGGAAGGTATATGGCGGTGGCCGCTCAGTGTTGCCAGTCAAATCCCGACCTTTGCGGTACTCTGAAATTTTTTCCAGTGACTCTAGAGACAACAGCTCGTGCGCGACGCCGTCGCCGGAAGTGCGCAGCGCCAAAAAAAAAAAAAGCGAGGAGAAAAAAAAACGAAGGCGTGGCCTGTGACGTAAGCATCACGCGATCCTCGAGGTCCGTTATGGGAGAACGCAGGGAAGGAATTTCGCTTGCGTAGGCTAGACGGGTCGAGTGGAGAGAGCGTCTTGCTTGGCAGTGGAGCCCACCTGCTGAAATCATGGGTTCGCGGCACAGAAATATTTCTATCTCGGCTATTAATGAGCCGATTTGAAAAATGTTTGCGGCAGAAAACTCCCTAGAGGACACGTAACAACTTCCAGCGTATACGCAAAATTTGCTATGGGGCCTGGTGAGGGGCCCTTTAGAACCTGCTTGACCTCCGCCGCGGGTCGGCCCGGTATTGCACTCTCTCCGGGATCGACCTGCCCATTGACGACGCCACGAGAAATGCCGACTAAAGAGATGCTAATAGCTTCGCTGTAAAAAATAAAATCGCGTGTAGTCCATCCCGATAGAAAGTCCGCACGCCACGGAAATGTTACTTTTAAAATTGTATACTCCGTGGACACAAGTCCGGAAACACGGTATTCCATGGGACAATATAAGGGCAGATACATCGAAAGTGATCCTAGTCTCACGATTTCTGGTAAGCAGCCATTTAAAAATTGTGCATCAAAGCTTGCTACTTCCCAGTGCATGTGTTTATGCGGAGAAGTTTGCCTTTGTAATTATTTCGTCTAACCGCTTATTTGCTGCGCTTATATGTACTTCAGTCCCAGAACATCCCCATGAAAGTGGTAAATGTAGTTACAAAAATGTAATTACAAAGAAAAATACGCTAGCCGGCTTGTCTTCAGTTTGAAAATTGCAGCATGTATCCTACAGGGAATAATCAAAAGGGTGATTGTTGAATCTCCTTACCTACCTGGACATTGCGATTTGTAACGCAAATAATATCTGCCACTTCAGGTAATCCACCTGAAGTGGCCGAATTGCAGCATGCACTACATGCAATTAAAGAAATATATGGTCGAAATGAAAAGAAGCCATAGAGAGAAAGAAAAATGCATGAATTATATATATATATATATATATATATATATACAAAAGCAAGGAGAGATTATCATCCGAGTTCACCTCGCCGGAAAATTATTTCACCGCTTGTACGGCCGTAGTTACACGTACTTTCGCAAGCCTGCATTTCTATGTAGGGCGCTCTGTAGTTGCACCTAATACTAAACTACTCGTTACAGCCCATATTCAAAAAATTCGATTTCTTTTAAGAGCGTTTCACCTTTTGGTAGCGCTCGAGCATCCACCGCTCATGATAGTTATCGGCATGAGAGTCGAAGGCGAAACCGGACCCCATTTACGTAAGAGCACTTTTCTAAATATGTACCTTGAACTTTCATAAACAGCTCGGGCATAACTATACTGCCTGCAAAAGTGGGCTCCGACAAATCCGTGAAGTTCAACACAGGGATGATTAAGCAGTCGGAGAAGCAGAATTCAGGCCTTTCGAGGCGGCTTCTGTGAATCTTACCTTACGTGCATCTTGGCCCGACCTTTAGCAGGTGAAATTAGCTGCTTAGATGATAGAGTTCGTAACTCTATCATCTTAATGTTGCGCAGAATGAAGCCACGAACTTGATTCTTGGTCACGTGCGAAGCGTTGTACGTCTAGCTGAAATTGTTCTCCCGATGACCCTCATTATTATTATTATTATTATTATTATTATTATTATTATTATTATTATTATTATTATTATTATTTGTTTTGGAAACATATATATACTCTATACGAAAGGGAAAGCGAGGAGAAGGCTGGGAACTGACGCCGGAAGGGGCACAACGCCTGCCTGCCCGATGACCCTTTCCCTGGCTGTTACCACGCATGGCGTATCCGGATTTGCGCAGGCGAATGGTTTACATGAGAGCCCTCGCTTACAGGTCGCGCGGAAGTAGCCGTCTCAGTATTCTCAGTCTCAGTACGACGAGTGCTCGCCGCTTTCGTCGCAGGGTGCTGCCGTAACAAGCAGGTAATGAGGGACGGAGGAAAGAAAAACAAGCACGGAGAAGGAGGAGAAAGTGGAACAGACGAAGCGGGGACCCAAGAGCGAGCATGGCGGCGGGGACAAACAGGCAGCGGTATTGCGCGCGCATTCGCATACGCCCCAAAGCTGTCGTGTGCAACGCGAGTTTGCGGTGGCTCGGCCCAGGGCCGCAGCGTCCTGGCGTTGACAGCCGCCACCACGTGACGGCGACCCGGGTTTGACATTTCGGGCGAGGGAGGGGGGGGGTGTAGGGAGTGGAATCGCCTTTGGGGAAAGCAGGCGTGGTTCCGAGGGAGGAAAGGGAGCTGTACGATGGGGAGGGGGACGCGGCAAGGGTTGTGAAGAAGAGCGCGCGCGCGGCGCAAAAGGAGAGAGAAGGAAGGCGTGGCCGGCACATTATACCGGCCCGGTCCGTTCGCCCAGAGAGAGCTGTCAATATCAGCAGTTTTGCGAAAAAGACTGGCCACCCTCGCCGGCAGCAGCGGCTGACAACGCTGGGAGACTGGCGGTGGGCAACCCGCTGCTCACAAAAGCAGCGCGGCGAAAGCAATTTGCCTGGCGACAGGAGAAAGAAAGGGGGGGAAACACGCACCGATGGAGCAGAGGCGGACGAAAGAAGACTTTACTTTCTTTTTTTTAAAAAAAAAAGAGGCCCACAGGACGCAAAATAGCGAGCGCGCAGCACTCGGACATGATTCAACTCGGGCCCGCTAGAAACGGCAGGTTAAAATTTTCAGAATAGAGCAGTATAAGTACAGGAGTGCGGGCAGAAGAAGAGGAAGTGTACACGGGCACGAAGAGAGGGCAAAAAAAAAGTGACTCGGAGCTTTTCGCGTGTGCGGGCCATTTTCCCTCATTGCTGGACTCCTGCATGCGGGAAGCCCCGCACATGAAAAGAAAACGCGTGCGGTCAAGTAGCCGAATACCGCTGCGTGAAAGCGCGCTCGAAGAAAGCCGAGAGATGAAAAGCAAAATTTGTCTTACAAACTGCGCAACGCACGAAAAGAGCGATATTCGAGAACGCATACAAAAAGGCGTTGGGGGAGCCGCCACTAACCAGAAACCGGTTGAGATAATAGGAGACCTCAGAGCTGTGTGGGTGCGAGGCTGTAGAAGACAAAAGCGCTTTGTTCTCGCTTCCATATGGTCTTCTCGTTTTCGGCAAACGAGGTATCTCATTTTTGTTTCTCATTTCGATAGACGCTTACGTACTTTGCCCTGCGACGCATTACAAGAAGAAATGGCGTATATGCTGGAGGAAAACGCATTGTCTTGAATCTGTGCAGACGCAAGATACGCCGTTTGTACGGACGTCAAGAAAAACTGCGAATCCAAAAATGAAGCGTATGTTCGTGCTATCCAGGCGCCTTTCAACTTATTATTTTTCGGCCTATTTGCACTATGAAAAGAACATCCCCAAATATATAAAAACTAATGAAGCCTACTTTAGCATAAATAATTCTAGGCATGCGTTATCAGCTTGCCACATTATTGAATTTGTCTGTCTATACCACATACGTAGTCGCTTTTGAGGAGCTGTCGATGTATAAATCCATCGCCCTTTTTTTTCTTGCCTCAATATGCGCGGTTTCCTTGTATACGGGTTCCCTGCCTGGTCAATAAACGTCAGTTATTCCAAGCCTATGGTAAACAAATTATGGTTGTTTTTCTCCGCGGCTTTTCTTTTTCTGCTTAATGTAAAAGCCTAGAATGCGCCAGCGTAGGCAATAGAGCATATACTAGTATGTTCTGCGAATGCACTTCACATAGCGTCGGACACGTATGTGGGTGTGTAGCCACATATTAGATGACCCTTCACTCCGATCGAAAGCCTTATAAACTTGCAGTCTCAGCTTATCCTGATCCGAGAGCTTATACAAATCCCTTGTAACTGATCTCTTACGTGTGATAAATGACTCTACGTACTTCAATAAGTTTGGTCGCTCAGTAGACGTGACATGGTGTTTACATAGTCAGCAAGCAGTTAACTTGATTCGAACATGCCCTTGTATACAGTTGCCCAAAAGTCCCAACGGGCATCTCAGTGTGCTCCTCGAAGGAGTAGCGGCATGAAAATTTTATCTCCTTTAAATATATAGTGTCCTTCGTAGGTGATCACTTATCGTAAATCATAAAATGAAACGTAACGGCACGCAAGCATTTAACTGTGACGTCGGATGGCTCCGACAGCCGCCCACGGTACCACTCTTAAAACGGTTGCACCCTTTGGGCTGTATATCTGTCCCACAACGATATTCGTCATCTGCCTTGCTTGCGTTTCCTTTCTTGAAAACTCGGCGCTCGCTACTTTCCTGTCGGGAATGCTGTGTCACACTGATAACGCGCAAGCTGTTCTTGACTGAGAAGTACCAGGCTCGCAACGTTAAAGAAACGAAACGTGGGTAAGATAGATAACTATTATTGTTGTGGGGCGAGATAAGCCCCAAAGGGTGTCATTTTTTTAAGAGTGTGCACTCCTGCGCACATACCTACTGCACTCTTTTAAAAGTTTACACCCTTTGGGGCTTATCTTGTCCTACAAGAATAATCGTCATCTCTCTTGCCCGCGTTTCCTTTCTTTTACGCTGCGAAACCGGCATTTCCCAGTCACGAGCGGCTTGCGCGTTAACAGCTTGACACATCATTCTCGACAGGAAAGTAGCGAGCGCCGAGTTTTCAGGCAAGGAATTGCAAGCAAGGCAGATGACGAATATCGTTGTGGGACAGATATACACTCCAAAGGGTGTAACTGATTTAAGCATTCTAAGAAAAATTCACACCCTTTGAGTCGTATCTTGCCACACACATATAAACGTCATCTGTTTTGTCCGCATTTCCTTTCTTTAACGCTGCGAACCCGGTACTTCCCAGTAACCAACGGCATGCGCGTTATCAGCATGATAGAACATTCTTGACAGGAAAGTAGCGGGCGCGGCGTTTTCAAGAAAGGAAACGCAAGCAAGACAGATGGCGATTATTGTTCTGTGGCAAATATACACCCCAAAGGGTGTACAGTTGTTTAAGAGTGGATATCACGCTGATAATTCGCATGCCGTTCGTGACTTGGAAGTACGGGGCTCGCAGCGTTAACGAAAGGAAATGCTGTCAAGACAGATGATTATTGTTGTGGGACAAGATAAGCCCCAAAGGATGTAAACTTTTTAAGATTGTAGATAACAATGTACAAATACTACTTAGTTCTTTCAGAAACAACGTCCTTATACATGATGTGTTTGAACTCCAGACTGCTACGGATTCAGTATAGAAGCAGAAAATAATCTCAGAAACTTATCCTTGCCCGTTGCAATTGGATAAAAGGTAAAGGGAGGATAAAAGGAAAAAAAGAAAAAGTACAGCACCACTAGGGCAAGAACACCCCTTCCGTGAAGTAAAAAACGACGGCGAAGTGCCGTAGTACTTCAGTGAGGAGTATTTCGGCCCGAATGTTTTACAAGGTTGCTCGAGAAGCGTTCAACAGCTTGAATCCGCAAGAATGTGCGTCGCGTTCACAATGTGTCTTTTAGAGTTCATCAAGCTTGCGCTGAATACGCCGAGACACCAAGAACATCCGTAAAATGCCTTTTGCCCAAAATCCCACAATATTTTGGGCACTTAAGCGCTTAGCCAAGTGAGTGTCAAACGCTGGGAGAATTGATGAGACGTGGCGTGGAGCGGACAACGAAAAATTTGATTCTGTAAAATTTTGTGACTCTCATTACAACTATTTGCCTCACTTTATCCTTGTGGATGAAATATGGCTGTGTAGCAAAAGAGCCAGCATGGCATTGGTAGCAGTCTGGTTCTCCAAAACCCAAAAAAGAGTCAGGTTGCTAGGGTCAACTAGAAACGATAAGGCATCGACTTTCTTTTCTGGCCTTCCCGTCTGGCTTTCCCGCCAAGTTTTTTCCCCGTCTTAGTATTTTCTCCTTCTTATAGATACTAAAATTAAAAGAAACGAATTTAACAATATAATTTAGAGCGGATCGTTATTGGTAGAGTGTTACCTCAGCGACGAGCCTTCGCATTATTGTTATTTTCTTCCAAGTGCATTGGATGTTGTACCGGGTAAGTAGGGTTTCCGATTGCTTCATCCTTGGTCACAGGCCGAGAACATTCCAGCACCTGCGTATGTTCGGCAATCTACGTACGTTGTGCGCCCGATAAGAAAATCGTTGTTCTGTGCAGACCACTTTCATACTCGGTCGCGTCTGCGCTAACGGCGACACCTATGAAGACACTTGTGTCATGACGTTTGAAGGGGTGTCCTGACTCGTGAACAGCGACGTAGCGATGGCTAGAGGACTAGGCGTGCCATCCGCCTCGGGAAAGCGTGTAATTCCGCACTTCACAACATGGCGACAATTTGGCGCTGCTGCCAGCAGCCCTGTGATTAGCAGGGCGTGTCGTCTTCTGCTGGCCCTCACGGTTCCAAAGTAGGCGTATACTGTCCTTAATTTTGCCTAATAAAGTAGGTAGAACAATTCAAAAGCGGGCTTGAGAACTCTGAAAGTGCTTTTCTTTTTCTTGTGCGCCTGATAAGTAAAAGAGGCTCTATGAGTGGTCTCCCATACTACGACATCATGACGTGATGTGCACGATGTGTTTCTAAGTAGGTACGAAGCTTTTCAAGACTCAAAAATGAGTGTTCTACGAAGCAGCGGTTGTTTTCCTCCTGCTTCGTATGCATCAAGTGCAGGGTCAAGTAAGGCTACAAATTACAACACTTTCTTGGCTGTCTGCCCCTTGTGAGGTTGGAAGTACTCGATCGAACCTACAGTTATCTCAGCACACCTCTTTCATGTCAAAGCACTAATTTGCAGACCACGTCCTTGAGCGAAATATTGTGGATACGAAAAAATGGAGATGCGCGTTCCAGGCAAACAGGAAAAAGCTTTTGAGTCTCGACTGCCAGAATCAGTAAACAAGAAAACCGCTATCCGAACACAAACGTCTCAGGATCTAGAAAATTGTTAGGACCATACTCCAAAACTACTGCATCCGCATTCCGTCAATACTCCACGGTAGAAAAAAAGAAGTTATTTTCGGCTCTTAATCATATATTTATGGTTACAGGTCTAGCACGTCACTAAGCAATTATTGGCGCATTTTTCGTCTTGATTTATATGCTAACTATACCAAAGCTAAATTCGTGAATAGCAAATGCGACTGTAACTTTCATGAAGAAAAGCCAGGCAGACGCAGATGTTTTCGTACTAAAAAACAGGTGGAATACTGACATTTTATTTACCGTGGATCAAGCACGTACCCAGGATTTTTTTTCGGGGGGGGGGGGGGGCACCACCACCTCCATCATCATCATCATCATTATCATCATCATCATCATCATCATCATCAGCCTGTTCTATGTCCACTGCAGGACGAAGGCCTCTCCCTGCGATCTCCAATTACCCCTGTCCTGCGCCAACCGATTCCAACTAGCGCCTGTGAATTTCCTAATTTCATCGCTCCACCTAGTGTTTTGTCGTCCTCGATTGCGTTTCCCTTCTCTTGGTACCATTCTGTAACCCTAATAGTCCAACCGTTATCTAACCGGCGCATTACATGACCTGCCCAGTTACATTTTTTCCTCTTGATGTCAATTAGAATATCGTCTATACCCGTTCGCTCTCTGATCCAAACCACTCTCTTTCTCTCTTAACATTATGCCTAGCAATCTTCGTTCTATCGCTCTTTGCGCGGTCCTTAACTTGCTCTCAAGTCTCTGCCCCATATGCACTGGCAAAATGCACTGGGAAATGCACTGGCAAATGCATTGGCACTGGACATATTGCACTGGCAAAATGCACTGATTGCACACCTTACTTTTCAATAATAATGGTAAGCTTCCAATCAGGAGCTAGCAATGTCTGCCGTATGCGATCCAACCTATTTTTATTCTTCTGGGAATTTCCTTCTCATGATCAGAGTTCCCTGTGATTAATTGACCTAGGTAAACGTACTCCTTCACAGTCTCTAGTGGCCGACTGGCGATCCTGATCTCTTGTTCATTTGCCCGGCTATTTATCATTATCTTCATCTTCTGCATAATAATATTCAACCTCACTCTTACACTCTCTCTGTTAAGGTCTCCAATCATTTGTTGGAAGTCGTCTGCATTGTTGTTGAATAGAACAATGTCATCGGCAAACCGAAGATTGCTGAGATATTTGCCGTCGATCTTTACTCCTAAGCCTTCTCAGTTTAATAACTTGAATTCTTCTAAACACGCAGAAAATAGCTTTAGAGAAATTGTGTCTCCCTGTCGGATCCCTTTCTCTATAGGTATCTCCCTGCTTTTCTTGTGTAGAATTAAGGTAGCTGTAGAACCTCTCTAGATATTCTAAGGTGAAGGACGAGTCAATAAGACGAGAAACTATTTACAGATTATGTTTACAACGGTTGCAGCGCTGACCGGTTAGATTGACAGCGCGAGCCCAGTTCGTTCTTCCTCCTATTTTCTGGAGTGATGGCGCCTACGCGCCTCGTTCAAACAAACAAATACCTCACGCATGTAGCAATATTTTCCAAGCTTTTTACGTAAGCGTTCTGTACTCCTTGATTACGTAGTGCCTCTACGATTGCTGGTATCTCTACTGAATCAAATGCCTTTTCATAATCTATATAAGCCACATAGAGAGGCTTATTGTACTCTGCAGATTTCGCGATAACCTGATTGATGACATGGATGTGATCCATTGTAAGGTATCTCTTCCTGAAGCCATCCCTTCCCTTGGTTGACTAAAGTCCAGTGTTGCCCTTATTCTATTGGAGGTAGTTTTGGTAAATATTTTATTTAATACTGGGAGTAAGCTAATCGGCCTATAATTTTTCAATTATTTAATGTCTCCCTTTCTGTGGATTAGTATAATATTTGCATTCTTCCAGTTTTCTGGGACCCTTGCATTTGATAGACACTTCGTATAAAGAGCCGCCAGTTTTCCAAGCATTATGTCTCCTCCATCTTTGATTAAATCGACTGTTATTCCACCTTATCCTCCCGTTCTTCGTCCTTTCATGTCTTGCCGGGCCCTTCTGACCTCATCGCTAGATATAGGAGAGTTTCTGTATCCTGTTCATTACTGTTTCTAAGTGAACTATCGTGACTACTCTGGGTACTGTATACAGGTCAGCTTAGAATTTTTCCGCTGCTTTTACTATATCTTCGAGATTGCTGATGATATTATCCTTCTTATTCTTTAGTGCATACATCATGGTTTGTCCTATGCCAGGTTTCCTTTTTACTGATTTCAGGCTGCGTTCATTTTTTACGGCTTCTTCAGTCTTTCTCATGTTATAGTTTCGAATATCAGTTATTTTCGCCTAGTTGATCAGTTTTGACAGTTCCGCGAATTGCGTAAAGCTGTGCGGCCGCCAGTCCCATACAACCGCGTAGAGCGCAGGACTCTGCGATTCTAGACGTACTGCGCTCACTGCGAAAGGTTAGAAAAACACCCACATAAGCACAGCAGAGAAGTGGCTACGTGAGGCGGTTCGACCGATAACTGTAGAAGCGTCATTCAAAACAAGTAATTGTTCTCCGCTTCCGGCGGCGTTTTCTGTACTTCCATTTTAAATAAAAAGATGTTGATCCATAAATATTCTCATAAACAACGGTTAACTTTTTTATTATTCGCTTTTGCTTGCAGTTTGGTTGTTGCCTTGGCTCTCTCCCTTAATAGATCGCTTAATTTCTCAACTCCTTGCGATTTTTGTTTCCAGTTGCCAATTTTGCAGGAAAAGTGCTATGCAGTTAGGGAAAAACAGACGAGGTAACGGGCGACAGTCATCTTGCTTATGGGTTTAAGGGTTATTGCAGGGTTTCATGATGGACGCTCTTTCACATTATTTTATTTCCCACCTTATCTAACCAATATCACGTGTATATGGTTCCGGGCATCTGCCAGCGTCGTGGCGAGCCGTAACTCAAGGAAACAATGAAGCAAAGGGAAAAGTTAAACGCAATTGGCGTTTTCTCCGGCCGCAACTCGTTCCATGAGAGTACAGACCAGCTGAGTAACAGCCGCATCCCTCTCCTGGTCCCAGGATCAGCCTAAACAAAGAAGGTTGAACTAACAAAAGCAACAGCTATGTGCGTGACGGTTGAATAAATGGTGACAACTGAACGCATCTCGAGTTAATCGCGCGGGTGAGGAATCTATGAGAAAGCTGTCCTTCACATTACAAGAGATGCCGATAACTACCGCCATCTAAAAGGAAAAGGCAGTATAATGCTGACCGATGAACAGCTGCGAAGTCTCAACATTGATCTGGCGGCGCTTTAGGAATGTGTGAGGAGTGGTGGCGTGGGTGGGGAGGGGGGGGGGGGGTTTGCCACTTGAGTTCGGGGGGGGGGGCCCCCCTGGGTACGTGCCTACCGTGGATCCTAGATCAACAAAACGTTCCTTTTTTAGTATACAATTCACGTAAACGCGCGATGCAATTGTCAAAGCTAGCAAACGACGCGCCTCGATGGAGCTAATTTGCTGTCATGGTGCGGAGAGGCAGTGAAGGACGCCGGACAGCACACCTAGTCGTCTCTAAAGGCTTACAGAAAGCTTTACTGGTCGAGCCATCGTAGCACCGCTTTCCTCTCCTAGCGCTTTCGGCATGTGTGCGTGTCCATTGTCTCCACACTGTAGGGGCGCCGGTTGAAGCGTGAGACAGCGTTTGCTAGGCTGGCATGCTTTCTGCAACAGGGAGGCCGTGCGTCGTTTATGACTTCGCCCGCTGCCTCTGCTTACCTTACATGCTCATACATCTGCACACGCTCTCTTATCTCAGGGAAAGCGTACGACAATCACTGCTATATGCTGCTATACCGTGTAAGCTTAACGACTAAATTTGCTTTATAACGCTTGTAATGATCGGTTCTTGCAACTGCTTGTTCATTATTTCCGTGTTGTGTAGCAAGATAATTAACGTTAATGCCTGATTACACTTAGCTAAACCCAGTGCAGACTTAACTAGCTTGGAGGAGGTCTGTTTAATTTGATGTTGTGCCGGAAGCAAGTTGATGCTGAGCTTGTTGTAAATTGCGCTTTCATTTAACAGTAAGAAAGTGTAATAGCCTATAGGCTAAGCCAATACGCGAGTAAGGCTAAAGAGCCGCATGGGCCAGCCACTCAGTACCGATGGCTCCTCTAGAGCCGCCATTGTTGGAGATTCCGGGAACCAATCAAGCGTCGTTTTATCTAGACTGCAAGAAAAACTTAGTAGAGCCACATGGTTTGGCAACCAGACAAAGTCATCTCTCTTATTCAGGAGTGACCCATTCTCCCGCTTCACAGCATATATAAGCGCATTGATCGCATCATTAATACGCTCATACATCGGCTTCCCCTGGAAATGGCCTGCGCACCAACTTAGAAACAAGAAGAGGTCGTCCGCTGCTTGGGCCCACTGTACCACCGGGACACATCTGTGTGACACCTGCGCATCGAGTGTCTGCAATACGAGCGCAAACCCTGTGCAGCCGCCTCAACCGGTTGGATAGGCATTTTTTATCTGTGGAGAAGGTACCTGGTCCTTGGTAGTCCCCTGACAAACACAGACACACCGTCACATGTCTCCATGACTTTCTGATATCTAGTCACCTTATGCAGCCTCTTTGAAGGACCATCCATTGTGAATGTACTCAGTATCTGGCTTTGTGCACGTTTATATGCACTTGCACTATTTTTGTGACGTGCTTCGTCCTTGTGTTTTGTTTTTTTATGCCATGACTGTACATATCGGGCTGTTTTGGTAAAGCTCACTGTGACTAGACTCTCGCATGTCGCCGATAGAGCGCACTTCGTATTCTATAGCTCTATACCTCCGCTATTATGCCATACTGTTTTTCACATTCTTTTTTCATACAATCCTTAGTTCCTGGAGTGTCGTTTTGATAACTGGGTGAGTCGGCCTTTCGGTGGCCTATTTTCCCACTTGCTGAACACATGTTAAACAACTGTCACTGCGCACAATTATCCCCTAGATACAAGGTGCCTGCTCGGACGGAAGGAGTCTTGCCAAGCTCACTTCATGGTCATCTATCAGGCTTCAAGCCATTTAGAGATACGAATCATAAGATGGGCATATTTATTTTTTTATTTATTTAAACGTACCAAAGCAACACACGGGCAGTGAGAGGTGCCATGGTCGGGGCCTCGGATTAGTTTTGGCCACCTGAGATTTTGACCCTACTCTGCGCTTTTCAGTAAACATGACAGTTGACAGTACATTAGATATGCTTTTTCACCGTTTACGACAGTACATGGCTGCCAGCCCTGCACTGTACCAAAAACTTTGCTCCCTCGGAGCTTATCTTCACCCCAAACCAAGATCTTCATCTAGCTTGCTGCGTTTCCTTTCTTTATCGCTGCGCACCCAGTACGTCCAGGTCACGATCAGCGCACACTTTATCGGCGTCACATATCATTCTTGACAGAAAAGTAGCGAGCGCCATGCTTTAAAAAAAAAAACACTAACTACAAGCCAGACTGATGACTATTATTGTTTAAGGACAATATAAACTCCTGAGGGTGCAAACTTTTTTTACAGTAGTTTTTCGCGCAGAATGATACAGCAAATCCTACAACCCGGACACTTTTGTGGAGAGCTCCTTCGCGGATTATCTGCAGTATATTGAACAGTGATTCCATTTACTTGAGACGTTGCGCCATGTACTTGGGCAGACGTGTTTGTTTTTATCTTTTCTAGCTAGTTTTCGCTTGCCTTGCTTTTTTACTTTGTAGTTTTACTTGTTGTACTTGCACTGGAGGTCCCGCCAACGAGGATTAACCCTTGGGGCCTCCTTCTGTATATGCACAACTACGTATCATTCCTAATGCATGTAATAAACTTGAATTGAATCGAAAGTACTTGGTCATGGTTATCCCCGCTTGGCATAGCTGTGCTTTGACTGCATTGCGGGATTCCCTCATGAACAGCAACCGAATTATTTTGCTTTCATTCATGTTTGCCACTTGATTTGCGAAATAGAATACGCTGAGTGATTCTGCAGGTTTGCTTAAGCGATATCACATTCGTGTGTACACGTGTTTACTATAGTTCTCATTGCGCAGGGTTACGATCTTCTATAAATTGTTCATAGGGAATCATTAATTATATTTCTTCGTTTTGATTTCCTTTTCTCTCTCTCTCTCTCTCTCTCTCTTTGCAGGCTTAGTAGGCTCGTGTCTCTGTGGTGCGTGTGTCTGTGTGCGCGTTTTATAGGGAAGGTGTCGCGTAGACTTCCTGTCTCAGGATCTCCGGTTCTAATCTGCATGGCGTTTTCTCCTGTTTATTTGCATGTCGTTCAAAAACAACCTAGGGTTTTTTAACTTGCCGTAAAAGCATGGTGCTTGAACATGTTGGCATCCCTCGGCCGCCGTGGTGGAGCATTGAATCCGTGATTTCGTACTCAGCAGTAGAGAGCCACTGCGCCAGACTATAGCAGTTCATAATACAGAGAAATGAAATACTGAGATTAGGCGAGCGCGTACGGATCAGAGGTGTTCCTGCAAAACCTGCCGGCAGAACTGTAACTGTCAAATTGTGCAGTGCGAGACCTGAGGAGTGTTTTCAGCACTGAAATTTTCCCGCATATACTCGTTATTTCGTGTCGAACGCTGATCTCCACGATCGCGAATGAACCTTACCGCGTCGCTGTGCTGGCCGGTTAAATTTTGGCGCGTAGGGGCGCGAGGGAAATTCTTCTGCCACAACGTATACAGGGGCCAGTGCCGATGAAGGACCTAACACGCCAGTCTCTCTTCATTTCTTTCCACTGGCTTTCGCCGCGGTGGTCGCTGCATTTTGTTTGGTCTTTTTCTTTTAGGCTTAGCGACCTCGCGCTCCTGCCGGAACCGACGGGACGTCGTGGCCACCCCGGGCGACTCAGCCGCCTTGAACGAGATGTCGCCTTGGAGACGCCGCGTCAGTAGCAGCAGGAGCTGCTGTGGCGGCTGCGACAGCACCGCTGCGGCAAGAAAAAAAAAACGAACGGGAGAGAGATGGCGGCTCGGTAGCCGCGAGGCAAGGGAAGGCCCGCGGGAAGAGGGGGAGGAATTCGGGAAAGTGGGCACCGTTGCGCGTGGCTCTCTCGGGCGGCGTGCGGCGTATTTATTTAATGGCTGGCGACATGCTGCAAGAGCTTCGCGAAACGGACCAGCTGTCACTTCCCGCGCGCGAACTCCCCCCCCCCTTCCCCCTCCCTTCTTGCCCATATACGACTGCCGCCGCCGCCACTACCGGCCGTTCCTCCCCAGCACGCAGCAAGCTGCCGCGAGTGCCAGCTTGCGCTGCTCGAGCCGCCCGTGAGGTCCAGCGCATGCGCATGATACGCGTTCGGCACACTGCACGTGACTAGCTGATTTGCCTCGGTTTCTTTGGGGTATTTGTTTGTTTGCTTGCGTGTTTGTTTTTGTGGCCTCGTTTGACGTAACTCGTTTCTCTCTCGGTCTAAAATTCGATCTGGCAGGAAAAAAATTGCCGTCAAAAAATGCGGCCACTTATATCATTGACGTTGCTAAATTTTCTCCTCACACGAACTGAGAGACGCTATAGCTGACAGTTCTGATAGGAACGTATATGGCTGTCTCTGCGTCTGCAGGGAAGCGCTTCCAATAGGTTCGAGCGGTGACGTCTAAAAAAAATTCCGAGAACGCAGCCCCCGGTAAGCAAGCGACGCGCGCCACTGATGTTGTTTACCCGCCGCATTTGCGGTCACGCGCGGGAAATTGCTGTGGACAGGTTATTCCCCATCCCGTCGGTGTCGCAACGGTGCACCGGAGGTGGTCGGCAAGGTCTGATGCCGTGAGAAAAGAAACGCTGGACCCTGCCTTTCTTCTCTTTTTTTTTCCAAGTGGCCTCTTGTTATTCGAATCATACGCACCCGTCAAGGACGTCGCTGGAACAATGACCGTCGCAGTTAATATAAAAAGTCATGGTCACCGTGCCGCTGAGTCGCTCACTGACTCTTACATTGCTTTCTCTGCTAAACACGCTCTCGCCCCAAAAATTGCGCCACTTTGGCTGCCCTCTGACCTATTACATTGACTTAGCGATCATTTCCGAAAATCTCATGTTCAGCTCCCGCATTTGGATCCGCGCTTGTAAGTATCTGAGCTCCGTCGCCACTTCCTGAGCTGGATCGGCCGCTTGTTGCGGTATATGCAGCATGTGCGCCAAAGCAAATAAATGGGAAAGGTATACCACGTTCGCTGAAGCAAGGGTCGTAGTCCGACGGAAACTAGAGACCCTTAACAATGAAGATGTCCGCGTGCACTTTCATATTAATTTACGCACTTTTAATACAAATTGACAGATTCCATATACGTGAAATTCAGTTAGTCGTACTGCTTTCACCCTCTCAAGCTGTACCTCATTTAATCCTACTCACACATACGCCACGGTGACATTCCAGGCATTTTGGTGCAGGAATGATTTCTCTGTGGCACTTTGCTATGGCCCGTTTACCTTTCTAAAAAATCAGTAAAGATCTCGCAGTTCCACGAAAAGAAATGTGTAGCGCGTCCCTGTGGCACAGAGTCTGTGCCTTGCACTGTCTAGTCACGCGCCCTAATTTGCGCTGTCAAATTTGCGTACAAAACTAGACGCAATCAGCACTCAGCGCAGTCAAGGCTGTGCATGTAGTAGAGGAACGCAGCAGGAAAGTCGAAACACCAACGAAGCAAGAGAAGACGCGATAGTTCGCGAAAAATAGCCGACGACCTTCGCGTTCGCCGCTCGCGCCATGCGAAAGGGAATCGAAAACAAAATGAGGCGCAACCGGTTAATTGGGCACATGTGGCAGCTGCAGTAATTGCGTGCCCGATAAGGCGCGTCGGTTCACTCCTAACGTTGCGTAGTCAGCAGAACCATGCGCTCATCAAATTACCGGCTCTTCACCGCTGATTCTCTCCGTGAAAACTTCTATTCTGCATGGCGGACTGGCACCCTTCCTTTTCTTTTCTTTTTTTTTTTTCGGTGCAAGCACGTGTTTGGATGTCTACTTATAGGCTGTGATCTTGCTCATAATAAACGCTGCTACGGAGCAAGAGCTCCTTCATGCATGTTTTGTTCTCATCTCTCTCTCTCTCTCTCTCTCTCTCTCTCTCTCTCTCTCTCTCTCTCTTCTTTCTTTTCGCATGCGGGACCTTCAGCTTACTGTTACTGCGCAGAACCTAACGCTATCTTGTGTGTTAAGAGAAGCGTGCACTTTTGTCCATTCACCGTTCCAAGCAGTGTTTTGTGAGCTATTCACACTTTGATTGGTGACCTGCTTGCGCTGCCATATGCAGTTTCCGCTTACATTAATGCTGGCCGCAAAAACAAGTACTCGTACCTTTGTATCGGAGACGGCGGTTAGTATTACAGTTAGGCCTCGTTAACATGGATCCCGCAGCGTCTCAGCTATAGCTATAACAATAAGGACGAAATTTTTCGTGATCGCTTGGGGACCATGTATTTCTGCTCCATTAATATGGAAAATCACAGTCCGGACTATGGGCGGCTTTCTTCAGGGACGAAATTGGAAACTGCATGTGTTTTTTGTCAATTTATTATGGGCAGTGCTTCACATTGTGATGGCAGCAGCGCATAGGCGGGGACAAGAAGGAGAGGAGAGAGGCACCTAGACAGAGCGCTGTCTACGTCAGGAAAAAGCGAACAGTGCACGAAGTGCGTAGCCGCTTATGTTAAATCCACGAACAGGAAGAAGGGTGGTTAAGAGGCCATTCCCACACCTACTTCGTCCCCTCGCCCACTTGCCCCATCATTTAACCTCAGTTGTGTTAATCTGAAAGGCGAGGTTACACGATTTCTGGTTAGGTCGGAAGTATAACAAATATTATGGCACGCTAGCAGGCGTGAAAGGTAAACCGTATTCTGCAACGCAACAACGAGAGAGACACGCTGAACATGCGCTTCAAGTATAGACCGTAAAATAATTTATACCCTTAAAAGTGAAAAACGGTGTAAATGTGTCTATAGCTCACATCCTTAAGGTGTTAACTATACAGCCTAAAGGTGTGAGTTATTGACACATTTACACCGTTTTTCACTTTTTAGGGTGTAAATTATTTTACAGTATAGTCGACGTTGTTTTGCTTCCTGGACACCACAGTAAGCTTGAAATCATCAATGCAAACCCTCATTTCCTTCTTTTTAATGTTAATAACTTCATGTTTATAAAACGTAATGCTTATAATATAACTGAGTGTATTCTTTTTTCTACTTTGATTTGTTATTATGAACCACTCACATTATGTATGTTTTTCCTGGGAAAGGAAGTGTCCATAATAACGAGACCGTGACTGTATAAAAGTTCTAACCTGGGAAAAAGTATCTTACGCGTGAAATGTGTTCGTCGGACGTTTGATCCGTACCCTGGCGGTGCCAGTAGAACGGCATATACTTCTACAGCAAAGCTGTTAGCCTCTATATATATAGCTGGTCGGCATTTTTCGTGTCCGCGTCCAAAAATGTGGGCCGATCCCGGCGGCTGAGCAGGGCCAGGAGCAGTGGTTCGTCGTACCCCCGTAAAGCAGATGCTTCAAATAGTCAGGAATGGAAAGCGAAAAGTGCATACAGTCTTGGAAACACACATACAGCATACAGAACAACATATGAGAGAGAGAGAGAGAGAAATTTATTTACAGAAAGGCAGAGAGGTCGGCCTGAGCTATAACTTGCTCTGGCCTGCTACTCTACACTGGGGATAAGGGACGGGGAGGGAAAGGGCTGATGAATGATGATGCTATAAGGAAGAGATGCGTATATATAAATTCACAGAGTTGTGGCATCTCTAAAGCCGTTCGTCCAGCCCAGTGGCTCGGAGAAAAGCTATAGCATACATACGCAGCATACATACGCATATAGCAGAACAACATACGTTTCAATAAAGAACAAGCGCAAAACAATCATCCGAACCACATAACTGATGATAAGGCGCTCCTGATAACAATGAGGAGTACAATGCGAAGCACGTAGCGCCCACCACATACATTTCCCGGTAAAGATTACTGTTGCGCAAGCTGCCGCGCCTACGGCAGCTTGCGATGTGGGGAATGACGTCCCTAGCTTTTCGTATATAAAAGAACCAGCCTTAGCAACTGATTTCAATGTTGTTGCCGCACCGCTGTGGATGGCGGCGTGCTGTCAAGATTACGAGTACTCCCATTACTACCGTTACTTTAAAGAAATAAAACATTGTTTGCTAAGCGTGCGATGTTCTTACCAATTGCGTTACCGTAGCATGACCCGCCATGGTGCATTAGCGGCTATGGTGTTGCGCTGCTAAGCACGAGGTCGCGGGATTAAATCCCGACCGCGGTAGCCGCATTTCGATGGGAGCGACATGCAAAAATGCCCGTATCCCGTGTATTGGGGCCACGTTAAAGGTGCCCAGGTCGTCAAAATTAATCCAGAGTCCCCCACTACGGCGTGCCTCATAATCATATCGTGGTTTTAGAACGTAAAACTCCAGAATTTAGTTTATATATAATTTTACCGTGGCGCTGTTTTCACATGCACCTTCTTGGGTATTTATGTATGTGTGCTACAGTTAACCATACAAGTATTATTCTAGGGTTATATATATATATATGTGTATATATAGAGAGTTTTTCCGAGCGTGAAAGAAGGCCGCCAATACAAGCAAAGTGCCTGGAGCGGCCAGTGGCGCGGCAATATTGCGCGTATTCGCGGGCTCCTTTCACGCTCGCAAAAAAAGTTTTAAGCCGCACGTATTGAGCTACAGAAAGCTGTCGGGAGTTTTTCATGCTGCTCTACAATTTTCTCCTTCACGCTTTTCATGTAATTACAATATTTGAGATGTTGATAAATTAATTAAGACTACTTATGCAATTAGGAATCTACAAATTTTTTTAAAATCTTGGAGTATGACATGGTTGGGACGCCGCCCTGTTTATGTTAAGGTAGGCGTATTCGAATAGTGCATTTCTTTTATCGAATTCAATATGAGTGTTTGGGAAAAATTATCTTTAAATACTAAAACAAATGCCGAATATTTTCTTATTTCTTAACAACGGGAACTATGTAGTTTGTCGTGGAGTCTGTTTAAAAAGGTGACGCTTATTTACATTATTTGATAAACGCATCGAATGTCCTTCCCAATTGGGGGCATCCGGTCAGCCGAGAAACTTGTATGTGATAAACTGTTTTTAGTTATCTGGCGCACCATGAAAATGACGGTGTAGTATCAAGTGAACGGCACGGCACCAGATGCATGCAAATCGTTCTGTTCATATGAAGGAGATAAGCGTGATAGTGCACACGGGACTATACGCATTGTTTTAAAGGAATGCAACCATGAGGAGACTGGATAAATGAGGAATTGATTAGCCTAAAGAGAGACAAAAAAAATCGCAGGCTGCCTAAAAGCGAGGAATTCTTATTGACTGACAGGAAATGATTGAGCAGGAGTTGTCTGAACCACGTGTTCGCTCAGGAACTGGAACGGACCTGCTCGATAACCGCGGCTCTTGCACCAGAATCCCTCGCAGCAAACATCGCTTGCATCGGTGATTATTTCAGTGAACACCGACAAGTTTTGCTATCACTTACCGTCGAACAAAAACGGATGTTCGACAATTGCGAATAGTGAATTCCCCAGTCGAATACAAATGGAACAGAAAAAAAAATTCAATTCGTATTCAAAATTCTGAATAGTCGCGAGCTGCTAATTAAAATTAATTCGCCGAACAAGAACAAATCTAGAATTCTGACCGTCATTACCAGATGTGAGCAACATTCCCGTGGCATCAAATGAGCAGCAGTTCTGCTCCTCACTTTTCTCTGCAAGTGCGAATATACTACGCTCTGCGTTGGACAGCACAAAAGTACGGGCCCTTAATTCTGCCAGCCAGTCGTTATGAACCGACACTGTCGAGCGACCAAAGTCGCCGTTCACTGCGAGCAGGCCCTCCTTAATCACCCAAGATATTCGCACCAAAGAATTATGCTGTTTTCGCGCTATGGCATTTTTCACGTGCCATGGGCAGACAAAAAAAAAATTTAGTACACACTAAAAAGAGACGATTTCGGGCTGAAATCTATAGCGAATATGAAGTAGGCACTATTCACTATTCTTGACTGCGTGTCGCTGTGATGCTGTGTGGTCTTCTTGAACCACGCGCAATGTTTAAGTGGACATGTGCGTAGCTGCACTTCAAATAAATTTTCGCTTGTATGTCTAAGAGAAAAGAAAATTAAGCCGGCATTGACCATGATGCTTACGTCTCCGAAACCATTTTATTTATTTATTTATTTATTTATTTATTTATTTATTTATTTATTTATTTATTTATTTATTTATTTATTTATTTTTAACCGCTGGGAATTTGTTTCCGCGGCAGCACCTTTCTCTCCTTGTTTTGCTTCCCCCTGCAGCAAAGACGGGTTCGTGCAACGCTTGCCTGGTCAAGCTTGCTTTCTCGTTCGTTTCCTCTTCTGAGCTTGACTGGCGTATACAGCGCCCCAGTTATGCGAGCGCCGGAGCGGCTGCTACATTTTGACCCGACCACGCACGAGGACAAGTGCGTCTGACGCTGGGCGCAGATCCCCGGAGGCTCGTTTCCGCGCATGCGAAAACTGGTCTTCGTCAAGCGCCCGGGCTTCGGGCTCTCGCTAGACCTGGCAGCGCGCGAAAGGCTGGAAACGCGGGAAAATTAAGAAACAACCCGCACCGCGGAAGCGCGCGAAGCGAAACAGCGCCCGGCGTCTCGCCGGAGAGAGAGCAGCCTCGCCGTGACCTCCAGCGCTGCCTGATCGCGGGCCGTCAAACGCTCAAGCGATTGGGCGCTCGTCGTCGCTGCACGAGAGCGCGTTTGGCGGTGCCGTGCACGTATGCGCGCTTATTCGCTGCACAGCGGCCCCCCCCCCCCGAGTCTGCGCTGCTTGCAGCGTTTCTGTTCACCCTTGTGGCTGAGTGCCGGCCCGTTTCTGCTTCTACAGATGTGTTCATTTTTAGTTTTCTTTTTTTCTAGCTCACCGCGCCGGTGAACCCATCGAATCGCGCGCGCCGTGGCCACTGCTGCTCTATGCTCGCTCGCGGTGCCAGTTTCTGATGCAATCTGTATAACATTTACTCGACGTGGATCTATATCTTCAAGCACGCTTAACGTATCGAAGCCCTAATTTGTTTAGCGACGGCGTGCCAACGGTGGTTGGTCTCTCTTGGTCTCTCTTGGAAAGAAAAAAAAAATTAAACGAATGAAAATACATTTGTACTGCGTTTCAGTTTACGCCGTGATAATTGCCATGAGGTTCCATTCTTAAATTTATAATCTTTAGGAAGCATGAATAAAAAAAAGGAAAAGAAATAGGAGAAGGAGACACGTTTCGGGTTCAAACATCCCCTGCTTCTAATGGGCCAGTGCTTACCAAGTTAGACATAAACAGAACAAACACTCAACTTGTTGACTAATTGCTTTGCAAGGTATGTCTAACAGCAATACCACGATGAGGATGCTGGCATGCCCTAAGCAGTTATTTGCGTAATTTACAACACTTCTGCAAAAGTCATCAGCACCTTCAAAAGTTCTGATAGAAGCACCGTTTCAATTATGACGCTTCCTATGATATATATCCATCGTTGTAAGAATAATATCAAAGAAAGAAAGAAAAAAAGAAAGAAAGAAGAAAAGAAAGAAAGAAAGAAAGAAAGAAAGAAAGAAAGAAAGAAAGAAAGAAAGAAAGGAAAGCTGTTCGAGGTTTTAGTACTGCCCTCCTTGCTAAAATGCTTCCCGCAGCCAAAAACGATTACTGTGCAACTCATGAAAGAAATAATAGTTCCGCTTTCGTTATGTTCTGTTTTGAGAAATTTTATTTCGTATTCTTAGGAATAGGTGTACAATAACTTTGAGCACTGGATGCCTAACGTTGGCCTATAGCTTATTTAGGAAAGATCATTGTAGAATATTCTGCGCGTTAATACGCCTCAAGCAAATCATACGATGACGCGGTACATTTCTTTGGGCTCGTTAGTCCGAGATTCCTATAACGAGCAATCGCGCGTAAAATGCATTGGCACGCGGCGACCAGCCAGGGCGGCTATCTTGTACACGTTCGAAAAGCCGACGTTCGATTTCGCCTCACGCGATTGGACTAGATTGGCCTAGGCCGCGATATCGGCGCAGCCTGGACGATCGCGCGAGGCGAAATTGAACGCCGGCTTTTCGAACGTGTACAAGATAGCCGCCCTGGACGACGGGAGGGAAAGCCATCTGAGAAAGCACTCGCGGAAAAAGAGAGGCTTCTGCGGAGTCATTAAGAAAGACATAAATGAATATGCAAAATCGTAAGGAGATCGAAAACTAGTTATTCCTTTCTATGGTTTTCGCTGGCCGACGCTGGCCACGACTCTGTGCTGAGGGTCCCCGTGTGTTGCCATTCAGCCTACACGCCTCAAAAAAGGGCTCACGAAGACGAACGTCACTATAAGCTCCTCCTCCTTCGACGACCGGGATTTCCGGTTCAAGTTCGCCGGGAGCACGTAGTGCTTCGCGGACCGCCGGCGTTCGCTCCGGGGCCTGGACTGCTCGAGGCGACAGGGGGGCGCCGGGTCGAGTCGAAGCCCTCGTCGGCCGCCATCCCAGCGTCGGCCGCGCGTACGTAGTAGCGAAGAGCTAATCCGGCCCCGCTCGCGGAGACGGAAGCAAGAGGCGGCCGTAAACAGAGATTATTACTCTGGGCGGAATCCAGCCGCCGGGATTCCGCCCACTGGCATCTGCGCGGGACGGCCGCCAACCTGCGCAGACGCCGGTTTGTTTTTGTCGCCGAAAATGTGTCAACATGCTAAGCCCGAGCGCGCACGCTGTAGGCGGCGGCGCGCAGGGAGGGCCGCAACGACAGGTGGCGTCAGCAGCACTCGGGGTCGGGCGCCTGGCAGCGGCGTCTCTGGCGCCGCTCGCCGGTCCTCCCGGCGCACCAGCCTCGTTGCCGAAGTATACCGCTCCACTGAGCCCGTGCGATTTGGTTGGTGCGCGTGGGAGACGTGCACAGGGGGTCCCGCGTATCTTTAGCCAAACTTTAAGAATGCGCGAATGTCACGTAGCTGGACAGAACCAGAGTATAATGTTGCTTGCCGTCGCTTCGAGATACTCAAATGATGTTTTTTTCATTCCGCCTGATTAGATAATTACTCTTCATTAATTAACCAACTTCTCAATTATTATAATTAGATGAAAATTACTAATGAGAAAATTGTAGAGCGACATGAAAAACTCCCGGTTCAGCTTTCTCTTGCTCAATAGGTGCTGCATAAAAGTGTTTCTGCGAGCGTGAAGGAAGCCCGCGAATACACGCGAAGTGCCTCGAGCGGCCAGTCGCGCATCAATTTTGGGTGCATCTGCGGATTTATTTCTTGCTCGGAAAAACACGTTTATGTAGCGCGTGTTGAGCAACAGAAAGCTGTACCGGGAGTTTCTCATGTCGCTCTACAATTTTCTCATTGACCCTTTTCATCTAATTATAATACTTGAGAAGTTAGTAAGACTCATTATCTTATTAGGCGGAATGAAAAAAAGATAACTCATCTGAGCATTTCCAAGCAACGGCAAACACGATTATCTTGGCTCTGTCCAGCGACGTGGCATTCGCATATTTTTTAACTCTGGTTAAAGTTAGCTGGGACAACCTGTATAAGCCACGCTGGCCAATCTTCTTTTTTTTTTTTCGAGCTAAAAGAATGCCGACTGGGTTGGTATTTGAAAAGAGTCATGTGGGGTGGCAAGTTTGGTTCTTTATACAGCGCAGCTGTGTATGGCTAGTATCTGGAAAAAAATGTGTCCGAGATGTCAACAAAGAGAGAGAAGTGGTTCTTGTGGGGAAGGAGGAAAGGCTAGCACTATTTTCTGCAACCCATGCGGGCGCACGGCTCAGCGCCAGCAGGGTGAACGAGATGGGATTAAAAGAGATAGAGGGTAACAAATCATGTGGGCCGATCCTGGTGATAGTCCAGAAAGGGTCCAAGCTCAACGGCGCGTAGCCCTGTGGGCTCAGGGACCTGTAACGCACCCTTGACCTACCCATGTCCCACGTGGGACCCAAAGAGGTCCTATAGGCACAAGGGTAAGGAGAGGTGTCTTTGAAAAAAATGTTTTGTACAACTTTTTCTAAAAGGACTTAAAAAATTCTTGGCGCCAACCGCGCAAACGCACTAGTGCCAGTGCTCGCGCGTCCGTCGAAAAAAATATATTAAAAGACGAAAAAATGAAATATATAAACATGTAAAAATATAAAGAATAAGAAAAATAAAGAAATAAAGAAAAAGACCAAACAAGCTACGAAGTTATGATGTTGACAAAAACAATGCGCCCGAGCGATGAACGCTGTTGCCCAAACGCTATAGTCTAGACGAGGCGTGTTGAAACATCAATGTATATGTATAAAGTAAAAGAAAAAAAGTTAGAGACTAAAAAGAAATAAAAGAAAGAAAAATGCGAAAACACAAAAATGCAAAAATATTAAGAAAGATGGAACAAACAACGAAGTTATGTGTTTTTGCTATTTATTCAACCAGTATATAGCATAACCACAATATAGAACGTAATATAGCTATTGAGCAATACAGCTTCGCTGGTCTTCCATCTTCAACTAGTGGAAGGGCTCTGAATTTTCTTCTTATATGCTGCGTCATTCCTCGCAGCGCTGGCGGAGCGCTTGTCGATTAGTAAAAGGCTGTCAGGGGCTGCCAGATAATTTGAAGTATGAAATATGCTTATAGCTCACGTTGTGTTTCGGAAAAGTTTATTTCAACAAGAGACGATACTGAGCCAGAATCACGGCACAATTCCACCAGCACGATAACATATACGAAGTACGAAGCATTGTATACATGGCACGTTTTGAAAAAAGTGTCCGAATCCATACTCACTAACATATAACCACATAGACACACGGAAACGCACAGTTACACATAAAGTAATTGTCACAATACACAAAATGATGTTCAATATATACAGTGCACACACCGGTTATATACAATGATGATGTGACTTTACATAGTTTCGTAGCGACGCTGTGAGATGTGTATATACAAAGATGATCATGCATACGAGAGCACACAGAAATCACGGGCACCTACATACATGCATATTCAGTGAATACGTTTGGTGGCCTGGGTACAAGAACCAGGCTGGTCGAAAATTAAGCCATACGCGTCCATCAGCCACAGATAGGCAACGGCATGACCACTGTCGAAGGAACTCTTCTTCCCCAAGGAAGAACAACTCCTTTCACAGAAACGACAGTAGCTAAAAGTATAGCCTCTCCAGAAGTGGAAACAGAGCGCGGCGACAATGTTCCACGGCAACTGCTTCGCACCGGCTACGCCACAGACAAAAGGCCCCGCAGCAATTAAAGTCGCGCGAAGCTGCCACGTGAGCAGCGACCAGATGTAATAAAGTGGTTAGCTCCAAGGCCACGGAAACCATTATGCACGGCCCTCCAATATACCCAGGCAACGACGCATTGCAGCAACACATGCTTATTGGATTCTCGAAAGGAGCAATTGGGACACAGCGAAGATGGAACTATGCCCCGCCGCTCTAGCCTGTCACGCGTTGGGAGCACTTGCCAAGCTAGACGCCACGCGAAGTCGCGTAGGTGGCCAAGCAGAAATGACATCGTTATAGCACCCCACGACACATTACTGGAACGTGCGCGGCGCGCTGGGAAAACAAGAGGAAGCAGTAAGGCTGACATTGTATCTACAACACGTTTTTCTAGAACGGCTACATCAGTACATACGTGTTGTATGTGGCGATAAATTGCCACGGCCGTAGAATAACATGCAGGTGCGTTTAACCCTCGTGGTCCGCGGCTTGAGTGCACGCCCGGTAACATGTAACAAATTTTTGTACCAAGGAAATAGCAGGCGAGTTCATGGACAGGACTCTGATCGCGCTGTAACAGGCGACGAGTATAAATCGCAGAGCAAGCAGCCGGAAGCGGACAGATACGGATGGGAACGTAAACCCACCGCGAGTGCGTGGTTGCCCAAGCGCTGCGCGAGAGACCAGCACTGCCCGACCAGAAGAAGGAACCAAGAAGGGGCTGCAAGGACCTAGTAACCAGTAATGGTGGCTGTACAATGTGACAAACATACCACACTCAGCCGCAAAATACAAACTGTGCTAAGTACCTTCTTTCTAATAGGGGTAAATCATACCCTTGAACATCCTGAATATTTCGCCTTACATCTTCAAGAATTCAGAGCCACACAGAGTCAGATATGCCATCATAGCTGTAATAAAGGCCTAAAATACGAATAGGATCGCTCTTCTGAAGACGGAAAAGGATATTTAGGAGTGTCTGTTGTGAACCAGTGAACAAATAACGACATTTTGAAAAATTTAGCGCAGCACCTGAAACATTTCCGTACTCCGTGCAAATTCAAAGGCTACGGGATAAGCTATCTTCATGCCTGAGATACAATGTGATGTCATCGGCGAAAGCTGTCACCTTCACAACACCGCTACCAAACAGTGGGAGACCGCACACGTACGGGTCTCTCAGCACCGAGCGCGGAAATGGCTCCAGTCTGATCAGAAAGAGTACTGGGGATAGAGGGCACCCTTGACGGACACCACGAGTAAATTGGAATGGTGCACTTTCACGACCAAAAATAAACAATGTACTTCGGATATTTAAATAGGCCGTCCTAATAAATTCAGCAAAATTTGCCAAAAAGCCAAACGAGGTAAACACACTACTATGTAGCTAAATTCAAGGCGATGCAATCCATTTTCTTGACCTAGTGAAGCTAAGAGACCACGTGCTGCCCTGGTTAGCTTGTATGCCATTATGTCACACGCAACGAACGAGAGACTATGTATCTCTCTGTCAGGGACTGAGCATGCCTAAGGGTGTCCTATTAAGGAAGGCATCAGGATTCCCAAGCGTCGAGTGACAACAGCTGTGAAGGTTTTGATTTTCAACGTTGAGAAGCGCGATTGGCCTCCATTCCTCTGGACGAACTGATGATGGATTGCGCTTAGGTATCAGCACAATGCGACTGTCGCGAAAACTCGACGGGAGTTCAAAAATTCTCAAAGCATCGGCTCATAACAAATGCGAAAGTGGCACCAATATTTTCCCAGAGTGTTAGATAAAACTCAACGGGTAACCGTCCGGCCCTGGGGCCGAGTCACGCTTCATGGAAGATAATGCTGCCTACACCTCGTCAGCTGACGGTCGTGCACAAAGACGTTCAGCGACTTCAGGTGGAACCTGAGGCAGCTCACTAAGCATATCGACGTTATCATGACTCATTCGTGTATTCGTACGCGCCATGTTTTCAAAATGCGATACAAAGAGCGAATAACCACGCGCGGGAGGCGACATAACAGGAAGTGCTCTAGGGAACACAGAACCGAATGCATTCGGCTGTCTAAAAAGCGAGTTTCCTGCAAAGCGTAGAACTTCGGGGTGTGCACACGGATTACGTCTGCATCGCCAAGCAGCAGCTGGCAAAGACGACGCTGCGATGAGGCTTTGGAAACGCCTGCGTAGCTCACGCTGCCATGCATGGCCGCATCAGCGGAGTCAGTCGATTGGCCCGAAGGGCAATACGGAGCTTCGTGACGGTATCCGCCAGTTCTTCTGACTTACGTCGTCTGAGTGCACGTCCTTCAACTGAACAATGCAGATGCTATTGCACCTTGAGCGCGTCCCATGACTCTGGGTCAGATCTAGAAAGAGAGAGGCGCCAGACTCTTGAAAAACAAGAGCGCGAATGCGCGTTTTGTAGAACGCGGATGTCGAGGCGCCAAGGTTTTACTGATGAGAAAGCGGAGAAGCAAACTTCAAAATTTTCACGCATAACTGGTCTGTGGGACTGAAGAAATGTAATTTAGAAGTGCAATAAAAATATTGTTAAGAATTTTGATAAAATAAGTTAACATAAAGAAATGAAATAATAGAAATAATTGATGATTTTAGAAATTGAGCAAGGTAATCTTTTTAACTCTCTAATAAGATTGTAAACTGCAAGAAAAGTGTCCCTGTGGCTGGATCCCAGTGAAGTCACCCCAAAAGAAAGAATGGTTGGTAAGGTGAGCGATAGTCTAAGTTTGCTAAATGATCTAGAAGTTTTCGTTGTCTTAGAAAGCGGCGGCACGAGAGAAAGTAATGTTCGATAGATTCAGATGCACTACATAAAGAATATGGAGGGGACATAGCGAGACCATACCTGTGTAGGTAAAAATTTAGAGGCGGTATACGGCATCTAAATTTTGTAAAAGAAACTTACAATTGCCTTGGTGGACCCCAAATATTATTCCATGGGAAGCCGAGATGGTGGAATTCAGAAGGCGGTGTTTGCATGGATATTGCAGAGTTTTGCGATATAGAGAAATTTCTGTACCTGACTGCGGTGACATAAGCTGATGTCGGCAAAACAGATATGATAAGGCCATTGAGGGATGCTCGTGCGAGCGAATCAGCCATTTCATTCAAGTGCAACCCATGATGTCCCGGTACCCAAACCAAACATACTTTCCGTAAGTACGGAGATACCATCGAACGAAATGTTCGTTGAATTCCTGAATTTAGAGATGCAGCATGTGCTGTGCATACAGATAGCGAGTCGGTCACAACAGCTAATGGGTCATTTTGAGGAAGTTTTCGTAATGCTAATATAATCGCTAATAATTCTGCCTGAAATATGGGTGTGAAGTCGGGAAGGCGAAGGGAGTAAGGCCATTGAAGATATTCAGATAAGGTTCCCCACTCCTGCCTGCTCATTGCACACAGAAGCGTCAGTAGCTACTACATTGTCAGTGATTAGCTGGTGTAGGTGGCCGTGTAAGATATTAATTAAATGTCTGCTTGGTAATAGTTTAACATGATTTGGAAAATGTCCTCGAACTCAATTTGGAGGTCTGGTAAGGCATAATTTGAATGGCAAACTTGGTGTATGGACACATCGAATTTTTGTAACTGTGCTTGCACAAACACTATCTGAAGACTGTGTAATCTCGACCACGGTACTTGAAGAAACTCAGACGGTTCAGTTTTAAATACATATTGCTTACGTCTTTTTAAAAAGTCAAAACTATTTAAAAATATCTGAACCGTAAGCGTGCGGAATCTGCAATAGTGGGTGGGTATATGAGCTTCCTAATAAAGGACAGTGTTGGCATCAAATCTAGGTAACCCGAGGCATAATCGAAGAGCTTCTCTTTCTAAGAGTATGAGAGGTTTAATTTTGTAGGCGGGACCATCGGAAAATATTACACAGCTGAATGCTAATATAGGCCGTACATACATCGTATATATCATCAGTAAGGTATCTCTGCAGAGTCCAGAGCGACGGTGGCTGATCCGGCAGAGCATAGCTACGGTACGTTCTGCTTTAGTTTTAATATGATCAATGTGACTGCACCAGGTAAGTTTACCATCGTAAATAACACCAAGGTACTAACTGACTGCTTCAACTTGAGGAATGATTTCCTGTCGGTAGTGTAAAGGTATATGCACCTGTGCAGTTAACAGGAATACTAATACCGCACTTTTGCTGATATTTAGCGACATACATAACCTCTCTAGCCATGTCTCCAGCATTCCTAAGTAATTCTGCAATGATTGGTGCAGTGAATGTGTATTATTTGTCGGTCTAAAAAATGCGATATCGTGCGCATAAACATAAACATGTACTTCCGGAGACAAAGGAATTGTACTTAACAAAATGTTAAATAATATAGGGGAAAGAACGGAACCCTGTGGTACACCTCTTGTCTGCTTGTGTTTAGACGTCGAAATACCGTATTGGTAACAATAAAACTCTCTATCCCTCATAAGTTCATAGATCCAAGAGGTTATATACTTCGGGAAATTCGTAGACTGAAGCTTATCGAATAGAATACAATATTCTACAGAGTCGTGTGCTTTTTCAAAATTTAGCGTCACCAAAGCTGCGTACTCTCGTTTGCGGCGAGCAAGTTCAATGCGGCTCTCTAAATCTACATGGGCGTACCATATGGAGTGGCCGGGACAAAAGCCAATCTGACAAGGGCTGAGAAGGGTATCATCCTGCATGAAATTTGTTACACGGCCATGAACAACCCTTTCTAATAATTTGACGACATTGGAAGTAAGAGAAATTGGTCTTATGTTGTCTAAGTCAAGACCAGCTGCTTTTTTTCGTCAACAGTAGAATAATTTTAGCTACTCTCCACTCTAATGGAACACATGAATTCTTGAGATAGAAATTTATTACATTTAGCAGATCCTGAGGAGCATAGTCAAACAAACCTTTTAGCATTCCTGTTGTAATTCCATCTGGACCTGGGGCGGACGCCGGCAACGAACTAATAATGCTTTCAAGCTCCGTCGCTGTTACTGTTACAAAGTCGTCTCCCAAGGGAGGTTTCTTTGGTCCTATAGGCAATTTATGCTTGAAACGTCGCGCAAGTACTTGAGCGATTTGCTCAAGTAATTCTAATAATTCTTTTGTTGATAGAACGACAGAGTCGATATTCACGGGCGCCGGTATAAATTTACGGGATCGAAGACACTTAAACATGATTTTTTTATTGGTAGACTTTGAAAGATATGTGTAGTGCTTGGAATCATAATCCTCCTTAGCTTTTGAGACTGTTCGTTTAAATGTAGTAGCTAAATATGTATAATCAGCCCAGTTAACAGGGCATTGGTTATATAAAAGCTTTTTCCACGCAGCTTTTCTACATCTAAAATCTCGCTCGCAGTCAGAATTCCACCAGGGACAATATGATCCACCCTTAGTAGATTGCACAACAAATTGAGCTTTTTTTAATGATTGTTGTAGAATGGAACACAGGCGCATTGCTTTAATATCCATATCCATGCCCTCCTGAGCGTTTAAAGCTGATTTTAACGCATTTTTAAATTTTGCCTAATTATCAAAAGTGCGCACATGACTATCTAACCTAGTTAACAAGGTAAGCAGTTCGAAAATTATAGGGAGGTGATCACTCTTAGTTCCGGAATCAACAGTAGACAGTTTTAGAATAGCGTTTGCCGCCTTACGTACGTTAAACGTAACCACCTTTGCGGGAAGTTACGGTGCGTGTCCGTTCAAGTCTTTTAGTTTACAGAAACACAAACGTAAAGAAAACGTTATAAAACAGGGCGCCACAAACGTAAAGAAAACGTTATAAAACAGGGCGCCGTCTGGTGCCTCGTGCCAAACGTATTCAAGCCAAGACGGTCCATTAGCAACCATCCAGCTGTTTCTATGTGGACGCGTCTCGTTAGGCGTACGGGCGCCAGAATCGCCGAACGATCTCAGAAAATGGACGTGCTATGCGCTCATAACTAACCTTTCAGGTGAGTTTAAAGAAAGCGAAAGCTCATTGCAGTAGTTACTGCCGATCAACGCGAGTGAGAGCGTAGCCATCACGAGAATTCAAGCGGGAGCCATGGTTGCCGCCATGTTCGACAACGATATTTCTTAGCTTCCGTAAACATTACGGACGCTAAACTAGCCAAATAATGTACGTTATCATAGCGCGCGTAAACCGCAGAAACCAAATAACATTCCGAGCATGCGTAGTGAGGACGACGCTATTTCTTTACGTACGGGATGCTTTTACGTTCGGTTGCAAACGCTAAACTAAAGCTGTCTAGTCTTCCAGAGAGAAACAACTTTATTTAGTCGGCTGCAGAACGACACCATGACTAAATGGCGCCGCGACTCGGCCCTGACGTCTTCTCAGCGGGTGGTCTCTACTCAACTCCAGCGCGTGTTACTCCCGCGGGTGGTCGCCCTGAGGGGCAACGTTCCGTCAGTTTCGCTCAGCCTTTGTCTTTCAAGAGCCGCCGAGACCTGCTGGATGGCCCAGCTTTGGCTTTCGTGGTCGTAGCATTCCGCCGCAGCCACGAGTCGCGGCGAAATCGTACTTCTTGAAGCTTCGTCGGAGAACTTGGTGCAATCCCATAGGATGTGCGTCAGGGTGGCCCTCTCCCGCTGGCACATGCGGCACACACCACTCACATATAATTTCGGGTACAGATGATCCATTAACACTGGAGTGGGTAAGGAACCAGTTTACAATTGTCTGAACAGCACCGCCTCCGCTCGGCTCAGCCTCGGGTGCGGGGGTGGGAATGTACTTCGAGCCAGGCGGTGAAACTATGCAAGTTCGTTGAACGTCGTCATGCGGTCCTTGGCACTGCACCACGTTGGACGGTCGGTTGCAGCGGCGCGGTTGGTTAGCGCTCGCGCCACTGCGTGTGCCGTCTCGTTGTGGTTATCGTGCTTCTCCGACGCATCGTTGCCCGCGTGCGCTGGGAACCACTTGATTCTAACACACCTACTCTCTCGTTGCAGGTCAGCCGAGCACAGAACGCGCACAGCCTCACCACACACTTTCCCTTGGCATAATTCCGCACTGAACTTCGCGAATCACACAACACCGTCTGGCACCCGGGGTCGGCAATGGCCAGGGCAATGGCCACCTCCTCCGCCTGACACGCCTCTCGGACACGTCTCTCTCCTAGTCTTCCAGGAGGTAACAGTAATGCTTGAGGTAGCAAAAGTAAGGTCTAGAGCGGATCGCGACTGACGCCGAACAAAAGTATGTGCTCTCGAATTTAAGCAAGATAAATGAATTGATAAGACCAAATCCCACAAGCGTTTGCCACAAGTGTCCGTTCGGAAACCCCCCGATACGTGATGAGAATTAAAATCGCCTACTAGTATGATCTTCTGACTGCAAGCAATAGAGGTATCGAGATAACGGGTATCTTGCACTCCAGCGGGGAAGTATGTGTTGATTGTAGAAAGAGGCGTGCAACCAGGAAGTATTATATCCAGTGCTAAGATTTCACAGTCTGGGGACATTATCTGGTATGCTATTGTAGCTCTATGGCAGATTTTTGATGAGACAAACAAAACTAAACCACTGCCTCGGAATAGGCGATCCAATCAACAACACCGGAAATTTTTGAAATGAGAAGTCTGACCGGCAGCAAGCCAAGTTTCCTGTAGAATAATAATATGTGGAGAATATGTAGAAGTAAGATATAATAAATATGTTGCAGCAGAAAGTATGGAACGACTGTTCCACCGAATTACTGTTAAAGTTCCCATGGTGAATAAATCCGAGCAGCAGATACTGCTTGGTCTAAAACGCTCTTTTTTAGGAAGCCCTTCTTAGTCGGTATCTCTCTAATGTACTTTTTTGCGTTGGAATTGGTGGGAGAGTTAGGCTTTTTCTCTATCGGTGACCTTGTTCGTTTAAATTATCGGGGGTCCATATCTACATCGTGATTTTCCATTCCATCTATGTCGGAGAGAGAGATGTGGTCAACTTTCTCAGAAGTTGGTGGCTTTGATGAATCGTTATTAGTCAATGGCTGCGCGGTCGATATTTCAATAGGTTGATTCCGCAGTAGACCCGACACCTGATTCGCAATGTTGGCTTTATTGGTTAATTGAAGCCACGGAGATAGTTGGGAGGACAGCTCCTGAACAAGGGAGTCGGTGAGATTTGTCACAATGCGCTCCATTGCTTTCTCCATCGCCTTATCTACCGAAGCTGCCACAGCTTGAGAGATTGAATTTTCCATACACTGGGTTTGCCGAGCCGTTATACCAGTACACGATTGAGTCCTGCTCTGAATTTCTCCAATGGCCTCACGACGAGAGCATCGACGTCTGTCATTCACTTAGACGATTTGCACTTCTTTTGACCTTGCAGGGCAGTTAGGCTCATCTGCAGGGTGAGGACCACTGCAAAGGCAGCATGACTTATTTCGGGAAGAACGGTCATTTGAATTATTGCTTTTTCCACAAATCCGGCATCGTGTATTGGATCTGCATCATTTTATGGAGTGCCCAAACCTCCAGCACTCTAGACAGTGAAAGACGCGGGGTGATAGAGGCTCAACTCGGTATATAAGCGGTCATGCCTTGATTTCCGATGGGCGGTTCATTCCAGCAAATGTAGCAATGACTGTTTCTGTGGGCATGCGCTTATTATCAAGGAATCGGCTGCAACGATACACAGAACTCACGCCTGCCGCTGAAAACATTTCCAGACTACCTGCGGGACATAGACTTATGTCGACACCACGGTCTAGGCCTTTGGTACATGCAAGGTGATGGGGAATGAAACTGCTCACCAGATGTGTCGCAAAAACATCGCACTTCAGTAAATCTTGAACACAAGTCGGGCCTGACGAACAGCAAATGCCCCCTCGGTCAAACTGCCGAACCTCGGTGATTTGTTGAAAATTGGCCGAGGCCATCCGGAGTTGGGTTTGAATTGCCTTGGGATTCTTCATGCGAATAACTCCGCCATCACTCGGAACCAAAGCCACAGGTACGCTGCTCATCGCACTGCGTAAGGAAAGCTCTACCGGCAAATCAGAGGGAGGAATAGAAGCCGACCAGGTGGAAGTCTCCTGGCCTGGCGATGAAAGAGACATTGCAGAGAAATGGGAAATTGCTCTGGCAAGTTAACAGATATTGGAACAAAAGGCTCAAAAACAATTAGGTAAAAGACACAGATCAAAAGAAAACCGCCAGCTACTTGACCAGAACCAGCGTCGTGAGCTCGACCCGCTTCGAAACGCTCGTGGCAGGGGCAGTTGTTGAGAACGTGTTGAGAACGTTCAAAAGGCAGATACAGGGCACCATGCACTTCAGCGTCATCTTTTGGCGCTTATACATGGTTCCCTGTGGTCTTTTGAATGCCAACGGTCCGTGCGATCCGCGGCGCGAGTTTTGCGTTGCCTCTAGAGATGGCGCCACGCTGCGTGGCGCCTTCTTCAGGCGCTTTTCTTCTAGTTGGGCAGCGTCCATATGAACCAGTGCACAGTATGGCGTGGTGTGGTGTGGTAGGGTGGGGCATGCCGTTGCAAGCACGCACTACACCCATTTTAAGATTGTGGCTGGTTTCATCTCCAACCAATCTGCTTTGCCGGTTGTCCCATTTCATGCTTACGCCTACTTTCGATTACGGTAGAGCAAGCAATTTTTTTTCGCCGTCTATGTAGACGCTTTTTTTCTTTAATACAAACTTTCCTGTCTCCGAGGTGCCTTGGGCTACAGGCGCATAGTCTGTAGTTCTCAGTACAAATATTTAATTCTTAATTAATTAAATAAATAAATTTTACCACCAGCGGAATTAATCCAATGGAATGGCGCTCCTTGAAGCTCGCACTCGCTGTAATGCAATACGTCATCATAGGGACGGCACTTCTCTTTATGACTGCGCACACTTCAACGTGCGCCTCTGACCTCACTTTGGCCTCCCTACCTTGCCTCTTTTTAATTTACCCTCCAAGGTGACCTATGGCGTTCAGCTCCTCACTACTCAGGATGAGGTCATGGGTCAAATTCGCGGTCACAGCAGCTGCATTCCCATGCAAGTGGAATGTACCAACGCTCGTGCAACGGCGCTTTGGATGTATGCTATAAACTAAAACACAAGTGGCTATAAAATCCACTCGGAGTCCTTTCTCATAACCCCTGTATTGCTTGGGGACGTGAAGCTCCATCAGTGATTCTCTCTCTCTCTCTCTCTCTCTCTCTCTCTCTCTAGCTTCGCGCTGATAATGAGAGCGGAAGTGGGACAAAACGTAGCGTCACTGGACAGGGGAACGACAGCCTTAAAAGCAGATCGCCTTTACATGTACTACCAGACGTACTCTACGCGAAGAAACGCTGGTGCCAGGACCATGTGGCGGTCATTTCTACGACCAGAGCAGTCCGCTTCCAACTCGAGTGATGCGGCAAAAAGAAAATAAACGTCAATTTAGTTTTCAAGTCGTAGGAAGTCATGCCCACAAACTACGCATTCGAACACAGATGAAAGTCTTCGCGCTGCCCCCACGCGTGAGTTGTGCATACACTGCGCGATGCACGAGCATACTGCAAATGGTAAACTATGTTCATCTTACGGACGATCAGTATGGAGAAGTTGGGCCTGGTAAGTAAATATAGTTAAATCTTGAAGGGCTGCATCGCACGGTCAGTCTAACGTAACGCGGCTAAAGACGATTGGTACTGACCCTGCATCAACATATACCTTTTGCAACAGGAAAGCAGCATGAAAGATTTGGCCGAAAGAAAGTAGCGTCTTCCACGCTGATTTACCATTCTTAATGTCGAACCAACTAGCCCGTGCTTCCATCATGGTCAACACATGCCTAATGTTGATGGAGGGAAAATATGCGTTTTGCACTTCTGTCCTGAATATACAGAGTCCGATTAAATTCATTGCAGCCCGTATAGTAATTTTCTAAAGAGAGGAGCTGCTCTATTATTTTTTTTTCTTTCGACGCTATGGACATGGTTTTTTGCCAGATTTGCGGTTATGTACCCTCTGCTTATACATGGGAATTTGACGTTCGCGTCTTGACACTTCCTTGCTAGTTGAACAATCGCGTACTGCAGAAGGCACGCTCGTTTCCCCGCCACTCTATTCACATTCTCTCCCCCGCACTTCCTCAAGCAGCCTCAAGGCGGTGTTTACGGGCCGTAGAGCCACCCGTCGACTTGCTGCATGCCCCGGCTGCAGCTAATCGCAAGGCTCTGATGGCCTGTGCGGCCGCAGGGTTTCTGGATTGCGTCGCGGATTTTTGCCGCGGGCTTCTGGCTTGCGGCCGCTCGCGGCCGTCTGGAAGCTGCCAACCGTCTACCTCGTTTGGGAGGCGCTTGTAACAAACCGCTGACGGAAGCCGCAGGCCCCCGCCCCGGCCCGCGTCGCCGCTGCTGGGGCCTGTTTTGCCGGTTTGTGTACGTTTACGCCCACGCTTGCCGTTTACCAAGCCATGGCCATAGTTGTTGGCGATTACAAAATGAAGCTACGCTATACAAGCTTAGGGCGCTCGGCAACCATTCACTGTCACTTGGGACAATACTTGGATAATAGCCAGTTGGTGGCCTTGAAAGAGCAGCTTACATTGTAGCGAAAGGCTTCGCTATTATAGTACGGGCATATGCTCAAAGTTTTAGGGATAATTTTACTCACAGTGAGCCACATTCGTTGTTGTTGCTTAGACTTTTTTCACCTTTAATGTTTGCGCGTATTTTAATGGTCCCTTTTATTTTTTTCATTTCATTTATTTCTTTAAGCAACTATATATTTTCCCTATTAGTGGAGTCGCTGGAGGCGTGTTGCTTCCAACCACTCAAGCTGGACCTCACTAAGCCCTACCTATAGCCACTAAATGGAGAAAAATTGAATAGTAGACTGCTATAAAGGTGATTATCAACAAACTCGCTACTAATAAAGAAACCATACACCGAAAATGTTGCGTTTTCTAGAACATTAGCCTATTAGTTTGTCTTCGGCAAATAAAATATTCAGCCAAATTTTAGCGATTCTTTCAGCTGTGAACTCATTCACTGCGTCTGCAACTGCTCACCAGACCACACCAGAAGAACAGCATTAAACAGAGTAAGGGAACTTTTCATGAACTTACAAGGAAAGCACGTAAAAAGGTTTTATTTGAATACGGCAGAACAAATTCATGGGCTGCATTAATAAAAAGGAGAATAATGAGCACATATCAAATACAAGGGATACAATTGGACAACCATGAAGACAAATTCAAGTGTCGCACGCATCAACTGCGGCATCTTGAATCAGCTATAGGCTGCGTGGGCATATTGTCTGTTGCTGACTCCAAAATGCATGCGCAGAGAACCATCCCTATCCGAGTATGCGTCATGCATCCTAGAAGCCACATAAAGAAAAACAACTGAGCGCAAGTTGCGCGATGGTTCAGTGGTTAGCGTGTGCGACTCCATACAGACTATACTTGAGATTTCCGCAGTGGAACGAGTTCAGTTGCGGCAATGGACAAACTTCTTTCTTCACCATATGATGAGGATGAGGGGTTAACACGACAACGGCGACTAGGGCGTGAACCGTGGCGCAACGGAACAGACGGACACAGCAAACTCACTTTCGAGCTTTTAGCTGCTGTTTAGCAGTTAGCTGCTGTTGCGGCAAGAAATGATCGCTTTAGATCGCCAGTTTTCCCAAGTTCAAGGCGATTATGGAGTACGTCTAATCGATAGGACCCTGAGGGCGTCCTGACGCTTCGAACTGCTAGCTGTCCGTGCGGCGCTGTACGAAGCCCTCGAAGAACTTCCCGATCTGACACAAGCTGACACGGACAGTGACAGCCAAGAGGCAGTGCCTACAATACGATAGTGTGCGGAATCTACAGTAAGCGCGAATTTCTCTCGGCTGCGCAAATATGCGACGTGCGTCAGGAGCTGCGGTGTGCGTGTTGGAAACTATTTTGGCTTCATCTGCTTCCACTTGACGAAGAGCAGCGGCATCTTTACGTTGTATTAATAATAACAAATTCTTTATTTGTGGGTTGACAGGGTACAAATATGGGCCTACCCAAGCCAACAGATGGCTGGAGGGGCAGTGCCATGCAACAAGGGACAAGTCAGAGCATACGCCTCTGGAATAAGCCACGACAATAACTGGACTGAGAAGGAAGAAAAGGAAGAAAATTAAGCCTACAAATCAAAGATAACAGACTTTACTGCTTTCCGACTGCCTAAAGAGAACATGCCAATTGGGAGGTCATTCAGAACACTTGGAACATAGAAAGCACGAGCACGTTGCGCATATCTAGTCCGCACTCTGGGTAAAATGAAATAATCTCGTGGACGCAATGTGCAAGTGACGATGTTCAAGGTGCACCAAGTGTTCAATGTTCAAAAACTACCAGCATGAATTGGAATGCCTTCTCCATATCTGATCTCTTGGCGTGGGAACTGAAGCATAGGAGTGTTCCTGTGCAGATAACCCAATGTAACCACGAAACCTCTGAGCGCAAATAATTAAAATATTTGCGTCAGCCACAGGCATCATTCTCACGCACTTGAAAACTATAGGCTGCGTCTACGTTAGCTTCCTGTATGAGGCCGACGGTGTGGCTCAACACAGTGATCATTGCGCTTAGTAAACCAACGTGATACATAAGCTTTTGCTTCGGCATTGCCTCCTTGCCCTGCAAAGCAGTAATATCTGACAGGAATCACATAAAAAGAATGAGACAGCTATTGGTGAGGACACAATTTCCACAAAATAGGCGAGTGCGTCGTAGAGGCCGGGCCGAGCAAGACCGAACAAGACAGAAAAAAAAAAAGGTTTTCATTACTTTGCGGCGTATTCGGTATTCTGTTATTACTAACCGAAACTACTTTATTCGTGGGTAAAAACCGCGCTCAGCGAATGAGGTAGCCGCGCAATGCATCTAAGATAACAATTTGAACGCTTGTGAAAGTAAACAGCTGAACTTATTCCAGAGAACGGTACGAGCCCTATTACAATCGTCATGTATGTTTCTGAAATACTCATTGTTGCTAAACCACAGCTTAGCAGAACTAATGGGTGAAAGTTTCAGTAAGGGCACATTCATGAAGCATTGTTTTAGAAACGCACAACTAAGCTCCGAGGCTGATTGTAGGCAGCAGAAACTCCGGCCACGCCAAGTTGAATCACTGCAAGGCGTCTCACATAATCGTTCCCCACATAGAACGCGACACATCGTATTAAATACACATTGCGAGCCCCATAGGGGGAAAGTTTTCATTTTTCCGGGGATGGGGGGCTATGGGCCCGACCAGCTTTCCGAACCACACACACGCACACACGCACACACGCACACACGCACACAGAGATAGATAGATAGATAGATAGATAGATAGATAGATAGATAGATAGATAGATAGATAGATAGATAGATAGATAGATAGATAGATAGATAGATAGATAGATAGATAGATAGATAGATAGATAGATAGATAGATAGATAGATAGATAGATAGATAGATAGATAGATAGATAGATAGATAGATAGATAGATAGATATCTTGCACTTCAAGAAACATTGTGTGACCTCGAAGAATTGTACGCTAAAGTGACGGCCTTATATGAGAATTTACAAGACCTCATAGTAGGAGACAGTTCAATTTCGTAGCCCGAGTTCTCTCCCACCACCAAGAATCTGGCCTCTCCCGGTCGCGTAATGTTCCTTCGTTTAATTGTCGTATACTTCGATATCACTAATACTGCTTCGCTTTTCCAATGAAATTGCAGCCTCTCTTTGTCTTTTCTTTTTTTCTTTTTCTGTGAGTCCGAGTATAAGCGCTCCTGCACATGACTGGTGTTGATTCTGATTTCGAGTGAATCCGGCTTAGCCTCATTTCGATTACTCAGTGAATTATTCAGTGTGCCCGAACTATCATGCACAAAAACTTAAAGAAACAGCAGTTGCGTTACTCGAAGAAAACCTAGTGCATATTGTTTTCAGTACAGTAGAGTAGCCGCCAGTAATTCCTTCGTTCCTGAAATTCATTTCGACAATTGCAATTAGTTATCTAATTCGAGAAGTACTGTCCTAATTATCAAAGTGTCAATCAGGCATTCGTATGCACCCCAGGCACCACAAAATGACATCTAACTACTTTGTTTTCAGCGACGTACTAGTTGCGTTCAATTTTTTTTTTCGACTGGCAAACAAACCTCACGAAATATTAAAAATGCCACCCGCACCATAAAGCAGCACCTTCAAATAAGCTGATTGAAAGCGACTGCATTGCCTATCCCAAACCCAAAGAGACAGCGCATCACCTTGATAATGGTACGGAAGGAGCACCAACAGCAGGTCTCGCGGCTTTGCAGCTATTCCTTCCTCTATACGTCACACTTAATATCCGTCGTTCAAGGCTGGCTCATCACACTGATAACAAAAGTCCCTTGAAAACGCGGCCGAAGCGCCGCTCTGAACACGCACGAAACGCGAAAAGCAATGCAATAGGCATACAATGTTTCAAAATCCCGTCTTTGCTCGCACCGCGTAAAGAGTGTGCGCAAAGCTCTATTTGGCGCCAGAAACTTGCTTCGGATCAAAGCCATATTAAAGAGACAGTTTTATTTTTGATGAGAATGTATACGTGCTGCAAAAACAGGTTCGTGGCATCAAATAAAATCGAAATAAACAGACCAGAAAGCGATCCATGTGTTGAGAAAAGGCAAAACCAATGCGCTCAAGAAAGCAAATAACCACTTCTAAATGAGCCGAATTGGCCATCAGAACGCCTGCACAAAAACAAAACAAAAACCATCAGAGTTCAGTGTACCCTTATTATTTATTAATTCGTAAGCGCCGTTGAACGCCAGCTGCTGCCTATAGAGGACTTGTTCCAATAGGTCTCCTTCTGTAGCTATGCAGTACTGAGTCCGCATTATCACATCTTCAGTGGCTTTCTTGATTACCGACGCTCGAATTCTATGGCAGACATCCGTTGTCCTTGTCTTGAGCTAATCTCACGTCCGTATCGGTCATGTAAGCACGATATTTCACATAACCCCAAAAAATTAATCGAGTGGAAAGAGGTCAGGTGACCTTGCCGGCCAATTTACAGGGCCTTGCCTTCCAATCTATTGCGCATGAAAAGTCGCATCCAGCCGGTTTTGTGCTCGGCTACTGCTGTGTGCTGGTGCTCCATCTTGCTGATACCACAGATGTGGAAGACGTGAAAGCGGACCTTCGTTGAAAAACTTGTCCACCATTCTTTCAAGGATTTCGTCCACGTAACACTGTTCAGTCAGTGTGTGATCGAAGAAGATGGGACAGATTATAGCACCGACGGAAATTCCGCACCCCACATTAAACGACCACTAGTAATGGTGCGGATTGCGCTTTAGCCAGTGTGCATAACTGTCACTCCAATAGTGTGCATTGTGCAAATTTACCTTAGCGTTTCTGTGAAAATTGGCTTCATCCATGCATATGATGTTGCTCAAAAAGTCCGGTGACTCATCGGCTTTTGTGCGGACCCATTCGAGAAATCTAGACGATTCTACAGGTCCCTATCTTCCAAGCATTGGTGCTGGTTAAGGTGGTACGGGTGAAGGGACGTCCTTTGGAATCCTCCAGACTGATGACTTGGAAATTGATGCCTGGGCGGCCACGTCCCGCACGCTAGCATGAGGGTTTGAGGCCGTAAATGCTAGAACATCCGTGCGTAGGCTAGGACTCAAAGGCGGAGTCCTCAGCCACTGTTTCTTGAAGCTGCCGGTTTGTCTCAGGTTTTCACAATTTCTGATGATAGCCGACGCGTTTGGTCTACCACGACATTTCCATGACTGATATATATTTGCGGCCTTCCCCTTGTTGTCATTTGCAGCTCCCAAAGGCATGATAATTTTTGCCTTCTGCTCATTTGAGAAAGACATGGCGACTGGGACGAAAAAAAAAACGCACCTCTAAACATTTGCACTGACGTTGTCATTTCGCTTTTGTGGCATACAAAAAAAAGAACCATACGCGCACTTTATCTACGCTAAGACAACAGTTATCACAGCTTGTTTCCAACACGAAACGCGCCGTGTTACTTCGGCCGAGGCGCGGCAGATAAGGTACTAGCTCGATCACGATGTTTTACAGCGAAGCTGTATATGGCTAGGCGATTCGTCAGTCTGTCCGTCTGTCGTCTTTACGCCGAAAACTGCTCCGGCACAACCCCATGCGAATGCACGGAAAAAAAAAGTGAGAGAGATAGAGATTCTTGTTTATGGAAGGAGAAAATTGGGGTAAAGTGCAGCGCAGTAACTGCCTCTCAGTTGAGGGCACCTCAACCGCGCTGCACAGGGGGGAAGGGGAATAGATAGAGGGGTGAAAGAGGGGCGGCGGCGGCGGCGGCTAGAACGCCGTGCGCGGGCAAATCGGTGGCCTTCGCCTATGAGGCGCGGTGACGCGCCTAGTCGTGACGGAGCAGTGCTTCCTGCGCGGCGAGACCGCGTCACACATTTGACGAACGTTGCCGTCGATGGCTGGGCACTGGACGAGCAGGGCCCGGAGTGCAGCAGCGAGAGCGGCTATTAGCGCGTCTCTGGGGTCGCTGTTCGCAGCGGTTGGAGGGCCGCATGACGGCTCAGCTGCGGCTGTCTGGTTGTTGCGGCCGCGCAGGGCGTCACTGTACGATCGGCCCTGCGGGGAGCTAGCAGACGTAGACGGAGCGGCCGTACGCGGCTCGGTCGGTGCGGCGCTGGCTAGTTCAAGCGCGTTTTTGCGCGATAGGGGCCGCTGAGACGCAGACAGCAACACGGCCGCCCTTCTCTCGCGCTGCCACTCAGGTCAGCTCGGTTCGGTTGAGGGGTGACGGTCACCGCAATTTACGCAGCGTGGCTTTTCGGCGGGGCAGTCTCCTGTGGCGTGCGACTCACCGCAGCGAAGGCAGCGGGCGTCGCGAAAGCAGGTGGCGCCGGCGTGGCCGAAAACGCCGCAGCGGTCACATTGTAGTGGTCGAGGCAGACGGGCACGAACCGCGCGGAGCTGCTTGAAGAGTCGCACGTTTGTGGGTACGACGCTCCCGGCGAAGGTAACAGTGACGCTAGCGCCACTCCGTGAACATGACAGCACCGCGACGGGGGCTTCGATGTTTTCTTTCAAAGGCACCGAAAGGGGGGGGGGGCTCAGCCCCCCCCCCCCGGAGCCTTGTCGTAGTCGGTGCCTATGGTGAGCCCGAAAACAACCACCAGCAACTGCCGCCGCACACGCCGTAGTGACGTAGCAGCTTTGGCGTTGCGCTGCTAAGCCCAAGAGTGCGGGATCGAATCCCGTCCGCGGCGGCCGCATTTCGATGGGGGCGAAATACAAAAACGCCCGTGTACCGTGCATTAGGTGCACGTTAAAGAATCCCAGGTGGTCAAACTCAATCCAGAGTCCCCCGCTACTGTGTGCCTCATAATAATATCGCGGTATCGCACGTGGAACCCTAGAATTTTTTTATAACTGCCCCGGAGCGTACAGCTGACGTACAAGGCATGTACAACACTGAGCATTCGCCCAAGTCAGCAGGACGGTGAAAGCAGACAGCTCATAGATGTCGCCACTGCCTACGCAATATGGCGGCGCTCTTGACAAAACGGTCTATAACCACTGAGCCGCCGCCTGTAAGTTGTCTTTCATGAGGCAGCTTGAATTATATGAGCCGCAAAAGCGTTAAAGCCAGTGTTGTTATCACCGAAGCGTGCCAACCCGTCGGTGTTGCGTTATATATATATATATATATATATATATATATATATATATATATATATATATATATATATATATATATATATATATATATATATATATAAAGAAGGCAGCAAACAATGACACCAAGGAAAACATCGGAAAGCATCCCACGTCAATTGGTAGAGCATCGCACACGTAATGCGATGACGTATGATCGTTCCCCGCCTGCGGTAAGTTGTCTTTTCATCCACTTTCATTTCCATTAATTTATAATTTCTTCATTTCAATTAATAAGTAGAAGTAATTTCCCCGATGTTTTCCTTGGTGTCATTGTTGGTTGACTTCTTATTATATAATTAATAAAAATCGGGCCCTCCGTATAAGAGCCTAGGGGGCGCTCCCGATCCAGGGGACGCTCTCGCTCCAGCGGGAGCCCCCGGATTCACTCTCGATCGAGAGGGCGCTCTTGTTCCAGAACCAGGACCAGATCACGCTCCAGGGGTCGCTCCGGATCCCGGCGCCGAGGCAGTCAAGTCCAGTTCAAGTCCTGCTCGAGGTCCTGCTCCATTAATTAATTCATTCATTCATTCATTCATTCATTCATTCATTCATTCATTCATTTATTGATACTGTCAGCCTTTCTCAGGCTATTACAGCAGTGGAAAATCTAATAAATTCACATTCTAAACAAGATACATTTCACAACTACGATATCGACACAAAAGACAAAGGAAAAATCAAACAGTAGGTAAGAAAACGCATGCACGTGCTGAGGCACAACTATTACATTGGTGTACTACGGTCCAGGTAAGATTTCAGGCATTCTAGAAAAGCATCGAGGGAGGTAATATTTACAATGGAATCAGGCAGCATGTTCCGTTCTTTAATAACACGAAGAAAAAAATTGTACTTAAAACAATCGTTATAAGAACGCGGCACAGGAATCTACATGGAATGGCGGTGTCTTGATGTCTCATTAGGGTGTATTGTAAAATATGGTGATGTGTTGATATTCAAGTGGCCATGAATTAAAAGGTAAAGAAACTTCAGCCAATCTACCTTAGTGCAGTATTCTAAACTTTTAAGGTTTGCTAATTTACATAATTCGGTTGGTGAATCAGTTCGGCGATATTTATTGAAAATAAAACGGGAAGCAAGTTTCTGAACTTTCTCAATTTTTAATTTGTTAGACGCAGTGTAAGGATCCCAAACAATTTTGCCATATTGAATTACAGGTTTTACAAGGGTGTTATAAGTGAGTGTTTTTACATCGGGAGTTACATTACGGATTTTGCGTCTTAGTGCCCAAATCGCTTTGCGTGCCTTGGAGCATACATTATCTAAGTGTGTTATCTAAGTGTTATCTAAGTGGATCGTAGACCCGATTGCTACCCGACCTGGGCCGACCGAGTTCGAGGAACGCCGGAAAAGGTAACGCGGGGCTCACCGCCGGAGCATGATATGGGTAACAACAGACTAGCACAACTTGAGCGCGAAAACGAGATGATGAAGAACCCAATAGCTCGACTGATGACAGAAATTGCCGAGATTAAGAAGGGCAGTCAATCTGTCATGGCTGACAAGCAGCCAGCCACTCCCCAGTCAATGGAAGTCCCCATGGTTGAGAAGAGCGATACAGAGAGGCCCGCTAAAGAGAGGGCAATCGCTAACGAGCAAGAAAGAGCACCAGGCAGGGCCAAATCCGAGATTCGCGAGTTGCTCTCCGCTCTCATTGACAGCATTAAGCAGACAAATGAAAAGTTCTCGCTCTTCCAAAGCAACATGGCTTCCATGGAGGAGCACACTAATCAGTGGATCAGCAAAATTGAATCCTTCTTAGAAAACGTTGTAGCACCTGTGCTGGTACCCAAAGCTCCTACACCCCCAGCAACAGCATCGACTATTAACAGCTCGGGGGGGCCCTCCGAAGGTTAGCACAGCAACTCAAGAGCGATACGATGGTCACTCAAACTAGCTCATTCAAGATGTGGCAATGGAATTGCAGGGGTTTCCTTCCCAAGAGCGCTCCCCTGCAATAATATATTCGTTCATACGCAGAAAAGCCAAATGTTATCAATGTTATCATTTTACAAGAAACATTAACGTCTAACGTCACGCTGTCTGGCTACAGGCCCGTAGCAAAGCACGAAGAAGGACGGGGGATCGCCGTACTGGTTAGCAACAAGCTGACCCACATCACTCACGACCTTAAGATGACCGCAAGTAAAGTCGAATACGTGATGATAGAGATCATCCCTAGCCCAACAAACCACGAAAGTAAATTCATCCTGAATGTCTACAGTAGTCCCAAAGCTCCAAGACAACGCTTCAAAGCCTTAATCACCAAGGCCACGCAATTAGCGCACGACTCCCCTTTGATCATAGCTGGTGACTTGAACGCGCCGTACCACACTTGGGGCTATCCATATAGCACTAACAAGGGGGAGGACCTCTGGCGGTAGGCTATAAACCTAAACTTGATGCTAGCCACGGACCCAGCGTTCCCCACCGGATGCGGAACATCGTCGAGCCGTGACACGACACCAGATCTCACCTTTGTCAAGAGCATTGCAGCGGTCAAGTGGACGAACCTCGGGGCAGATTTTGGTAGTGACCATTATATCTTCGCCACGCACCTCCAAGTCGAGCAGAAGAGACAGCGCATGTTCCAGTACACAGACTGGGACATTCGCAAAATTAGGGAAGAGCGAACGGAGAATGAGGACAAGCCTACCCTCGAACAATGGGTTGTACAGGTTAGACACGACATCAAAGCTACCACCAAAGAGGTTTGTACCGACCTCCCAGTGGACAAGATGGGCAGCCGTCTGGCTCACCTGTTGGAGGCCAAGCAGTCCCTCCTCGCCAGGTGGAAAGGACAACGGCTCAACCGCAGGCTCAGAAAAAAGGTATCGGAAATCAACAGAACTATAGAGGAACATTGCAGAGCCCTCTCTAAACAGCAATGGGATGAGGTATGTAACTCGATCGACGGGCAGATGCGCAACGGGGGCGCCTGGAACCTCCAAAAGCATCTCCTCTACGAGACGAACACTAAAACCAACCAACGCAACACACTGGCGCGCATTCTAAACACAGCCAAGCGAGAATATTCGAGCAAAAAAATTTTATCCAAACTCGTGAAGAAGTACCTATCGGTCGCATCGGGCCCTAAACCACTTTCCCCTGGCTACGAAGGCTCCGACAAGCCTGAGCTCGACGCAGAATTCGGGATTGAGGAGATCAGGTAGGCGTTCCACGCCCTCAACGGCAGATCGGCTCCGGGTCCGGACAAGATCACAAACAAAGCTCTACGGAACCTGGACGAGACGTCCATCGAATACCTAACGGACATCATTAACCAAGCATGGAGCAGTGGTAAAGTCCCGGAAATGTGGAAATCGGCCAACACCATTCTCATCCTCAAGCCAGGCAAGCCGCCCAGCCTCGATAACCTCCGCCTAATTTCGCTCACATCGTGCGTGGGGAAGGTTGCTGAGCACGCAATCCTAAACAGGCTTTCACGCTACCTGGAGGACCACGACATTTACCCACCCACACAACACGATCGGCTTCAGGGTCGGACTCTCGACGCAGGACGCGATGAAGCTCATCAAGCATCACCTTATTGTCTCTAATACGCGGGACACGAGAGCCATACTAGGTCTAGATCTGGAAAAGGCCTTTGATAACATTCTTCAGTCATTCGTTTTAAACACAATCTCGAGCCTCAACCTAGGGAAGCACTTTCATTCCTACACGATATCTTTCCTGTCAGACAGAGAAGCCACCCTTAAGATCGGGGACTTGACTTCAGGCGTGATCAAGCTGGGGTCTAAGGGGACGCCACAAGGGGCAGTCATATCCCCAACCCTCTTTAACCTCGTCATGATCGGACTATCCAGGACACTCTCTGCTATCGACGGTATCAGTCATACCATATACGCAGACGAAGTTACCATCTGGTGTACGGGAAGTAGTGACGGACAGGTAGAGACGGCCCTGCAAGAGGCGATTGATGCTATCGAGAGATACCTTGAGTCCACGGGTCTTCGATGCTCACCGCACAAGTCGGAACTGCTACTTTATCGACCCAAGCGCAGAGGCCCGAAACCAAAGTGATGGAAGCCACTCGCCGAATGCGCCATAAAACTGCGCAAAAACGACGGAGGCTATATTCCGAGGGTGGATGCTATCCGGATTCTCGGCATGATGGTAGAGTCGAGTGGTTCAAACAACCAGACAGTGCTACGACTCACTAAGAAGGCGGACAATGCCATCAGACTTATCAGAAGAGTGGCCAACCGGCAGCAAGGCCTCGGAGAAGTTAACCTCGTGAGATTGGTACATGCGTTCGTAATGTGTCATTTCACTTACGACGCGGCCATGCACAACTGGCAAAGATCGGAATGGGATAAGCTCAACGCATTAATCAGGAAGGCAATCAAGACAGCTCTCGGCCTCCCGATATACACTCACACGGAACGCTTACTTCAACTTGGCGTGCATAACACGCTAGAGGAAATAGCGGAAGCACAGGAGAGGGCCCAGCTCGTTGGGCTATCTACCACACAAGCTGGAAGACACATCTTACAGGAGCTGGGCGTTCCCCCCAGAGTAATCAAAACAAAGTTCTGCAGCATCCCTCGAGAACAGCGGGACCGCATCACTGTCGCCCCGATCCCACGAAACGTCCATCCAGAACACAACGTGGGAAGACGTCGGGCGCGGGCGAAGGCTCTCCTGGAAAAGGCTCGTGAACGGGCTTCGGAAAACAGTTTCGTAGACGCAGAGCGCTACGCCGACGGACAGGCCTTCGCTATAGTTAGCGTAGATCATGAAGGGCAAATAACGAACGCAATCTCAATTCGGACGACGTCCTCTGAGATCGCAGAGCAGACTGCAATAGCGATGGCCTTATTGGACGACAAGAGGATACCAATCTACAGTGACTCGATATCAGCTGTTAGGGCATTTGCCAAAGGAACCATATCCGAGCTGGCCCTAGGGATACTAGGAAACAAGGAGATCAAGCCACACACATTGATCTGGTTTCCAGCCCACATGGGAGAAATCGAGGGTGCCTCGCCCAACCTCAATGAGTCGGCACACGGAGCTGCGCAAGGGATCATCAACCGCGTAGCTGCCGGGCAGCGTGACGCTGGAGGTACTGACGATCGGGACTCTCCTTCATCGTACACCGAAATTACTAAGCACTTTTACTTGGCTCGGAGGATCTACCCCCTCCCACATTGCAAACACAATAGACCTCTGGCTTTGACACTAAGGCTTCTACAGACGGGGACATACCCAAATCCCCTACTTCTTCACAAGATGTACCCCGAAATTCAGACAACAAATGCATGTGCACTATGCAATGGCTTAGCGAACTTACCTCACATGCTCTGGCGATGTCCCGCGTTACGCGGAGATGAAAGCAACACTTCTTCACGCTGGGATGCGGTCCTACACAGCCCCAACCTCGAAGAACAGTTATGGGCTGACCAACGGGCCCGCGACGCGGCGGAGAGGCTCGGCCTCTCGGTCCCGACGTGGGAGCGGCCCGCTGCGCGCTAGTGCGCGCCCCCAAGGACCTAAATAAAGTTTTTCATCCGTCCATCCATCCATCCCTCGGATAACCCCCTTTCTACTCGTTTATATATATATATATATATATATATATATTTCACCACTGCTGACGGAACGCTGCACGACAAATATCTCATCAAACATGGTGTGTATAGTGCCTTCAGTGAAGTGGCCCTGTACGTCAATATACACAGCAGACGACATGACAAGCTTTAGTTGGTAAGCAAAGGGTTCCATTTACCCGCAGCTTAGTGCAGTAGTTTCTTCACTGGCGTACACGAGTGATGTGACTCACGAGGATGGATGGTTTCAACTCAGCGTTTCTTACGTGCCGATCCGCTCACATTCTGCGCACTCAGGCACTACAGAGAATTCAAGAGAAGTTTCTTGCAATAGCACGACCAACACGCCGACGACTTGGCTGTAAATTACGAAGGAGCCGTCACATTCCGCTCAATGAGCTGGGCAGTGGAACAAGGGCTGCGTTTGTGCGCAAGAGCATCGGTCTGACACCTTGTTGGATAGGCGCATGCTGCAGAGAAACTGGCGAATAGGAAATATTTAATTTGGACTCAACTGCGTAAGCATGTCACGGCATGGCGATGACACGCATACCTGGGAACCATTGTATGGTACCAGTTTTCAAAAAAGCAATATTTTTCTCGGCAAAAGTGTCCTCTTCTTTGCCCATGCCGTTCTAAAGCCCCTGCCGCCACTTTAGAATTTGTCTCCTCAATATCTAAAGTATCTCTACAATGTCTTGCCCAGTTGAGTACAAGCGAAAGATTTTGTATTCGATAGTTTCTCTTCAGCATGCGCAGTCTGACACTGAGTAAATCTAGCACCAAGGTTGCGGTCGACTCCACTTCATTTTTTGAATTACTTTTTTCTTAGCGCATGCCCTTTAAACAAAAACTACTCTGCACTAGTTATATTCGTCCGCTATTGAAATACGCCTCACACCTGCCGTGGTGGCGTATTGGCTTTGGCGTTGCACTGCTAAGCCCGAGGGCGCGGAATTAAATCCCGGCCGCGGCGGCCGCATTTTGATCGGGGGCGAAATGCGAAAACGCCCGTGTGTACCGTGCACTGGGTGCACGTTAAAGAATCCCACGTTGCCGAGATTAATCCGGAATCCCCCAGGTACGGCCTGCCTCGTAATACTATCTTAGCACATAAGACCCCAGAATTCTTTAATACGCCTTCACCGATATGGGACCCCGGTAACAACACGTACGTTAAGAAATCGACTATAGAAGCCATACAAAATAGCTGCACATGCTTTCTATTCTCCAGCTACCACCGAACGGCTAGCGTAACTATTAATGAAATTAGTGCCACTTACTTGCCACTCGCCACAAGACATCTCACTCTCCCCCACCCCTCTTTTGAACAATAATAATAATAATATATATATATATATATATATATATATATATCACCTCTGTATGTTCCATAAAACATACCATGATAATCACTACCTTCGATCAGCATAGATAAATGCGCCATCATACATTTCACCGCGCGTCGATCATGCGTAGAAGGTTTATTCCCGACAATGCAGAACAAAAGCTCATTCCGATTCATTTCTTACGGTACGCTGAGTTATGTTACCTAGTATAATTGTCCTTTTTTTTTAACTGTGCTCCTTCTATGCCTGTCCCCCTGTTTCATTCCCTCAAGGTAAAATAAATTATATGAAACGAAGTGAAAAAAATTTTACAGGTAATTTTCACGTTGTAGGAGGAGGAGGAGGAGGAGTAAGAAAAAACATTTATTGTGCGAAGTCGCGAGAAAGTGTTATTTCTTCGCCCTAAGTGGGCGGCTCTCTTAGTCCACGAAGCCGTTGGCTAATGCCGCGGCCCGCGCCCGGTCCACCATACTTCGCTGACCCTCCAAGCTCTGTGCCGTTAACAGTGCCTCCCACGTTTCTTCGATGGCTTGTAGCGGTTCTGAAGCTTCATCCTGATTGTTTTTCTCGCGGCATGGGCAGACCAGCACCATGTGTTGGAGGGTGTCCGGTACATCACAAAATCTGCGTAGGTATGAGAATTTTGTGGGGTGCATCCGGTGCATGATAATTTCATGGACATATGTATTCGTTTGGTGTGCGATGGGCGGTGGCTTCTTACTTGCTTAATTTTGGATGTGGTAGTAGATATTGTCTTCTTTCCAATCGGTAGTGTTGCAATATTGTGTTGATAGTTGTATAGTGTGGCAAGGTTTCTTGGGGAGTAGATACGGGGTACCCTATGTGATGCGACTTATGAGGAGGGCTTGGATTATTTGGATGGTTTCTTGCTCTTTAAGTCCTCTTCTATGCACCTAATGAGATAAGCGAGTTGTGTTAGTGTACTCTGAAGCTTCGAAAGTGTAGCTGCGCCAGAACCGTCTTTACGTATTGTGAGGCCAAGGATGCGGAGGGAGCCAACTTGTGGGATATCGATTCCATTGAGCGGGACTCTGGGATCTGGGGCGACGTGGGTTGGTGGGCTTCCCCGGGACCTTACCTTGAGTATAAGTAGCTGTGATTTTTCGGGGCCGCTCAAGAGACCGCATCTTAAGAAGTACTTTTCTATCTGATCGATTGCCTCTAGGAAGGTAGTTTGCTATTGGCCGGTTGTAGATGCTTTTCTCCCTAACGTCATATCGTCGGCGTATATTTCATGGCTTAAGCCTTCGATGACATCGAGTTGTTGCGGGAGCTTTGAACTGCAAAGGCGAAAAATATTTGGCTGCCGTGTTGAAAGTTGTCGCTTAACATGCAGGAGGATGACATTGATGCTAAACATGCGCGCGCTTATTACACGTTGCAGAAATGGCACACCTAGCATACTGCAACAGTTATAAAACTGAGCTACCTTGGATGGCTCTGCCTGTGTGCAAAGAGTGTACAAGCGGCGTTATGCAGATTCTCAGGAAATCGTGCTCCTCTGTTCACGCCAGCCGCAGTCATTGATCATAGTGGCTGTGGCGGTGGAGCGCAAAGGACACGGCACTTATCGCTCTTTCTGTGTTTCTCAGGTTGGCTGGGGACCCAACGCTACCACAACCGGACTGCAGTACAACTTTTCTTGGACCTGCCCAGCTGCTTCCATCTTCAGTACTATGCTACCTGCCAAAAGCATTGTCATCACCTCTGCTAAACTGGACATTTGAACTTCGCGCTTTCTGTTCGCAAGCCGGACCACGTGTGCCGCCATCGTCGTCGACGGAGCGCAGCTCGCAACTGAGCTGGGGGCGTTTCCTATCATATTGGCTGTGGCGGTGGAGCGCAAAGGACACGGTACTTATCGCTCTTTCTGTGTTTCTCAGGTTGGTTTCTTTCTCTACGTTACTCATCTTGCAACGCGCTCTTTCCGCTACAGCCAATCTACAAATTTGTGTTCATTTGTTGTTCTCATTGCCCTATTTTGGAAAGTCATAGACCTGTACAGCTGCAAAGTATGTCGCGTTGCTGTGAATGTCGCTCTGTGATAGGTGAAAGCGAATTGTTCCTGACTTGTTCACAATGTGAATTTTCGTATCATAGAGGTACCTGCGCTGGCGTTGCTGAAAGTGCCATTAAGGGCAAACGAGATCAATTCTAAAAGACTTGGAAGTGCGAGTCTTGCAAACCTACAGGAAGTAAAAGCTCCTCCTCTGCTAAAGCGTGTAAGAATGAAAGTGAAATAATCAAAAAACTTGCTGAAATGGACCAAAAACTAAACTTGCTTGTTAGTCTGCCAAACAAGGTAGACGGGATCGAACAGTCCATCCAAACACTTTCCGATCACTTTGATGAAATTCAAAGAAAGCTTGAGAGCCACGAAAAGGAATTAAACACTGTCAAACAAAAAGTAGAAAAAAATAGAGAAGTACGCTTCTCCTAGAGAGCTCGATCAGATTCATGCTGACATAGACGCACTTGAGTGGCACAGCAGACGTCTTAACATTGAGATACTCGGTGTACCTGAAGCTGACAGTGAAAACCTACTCGAAAAGGTAAATGATCTTGCAAAGAAGCATGAACTTCAACCTCTATCTGAGGAAGATGTTGTGGCCTGCAGTTCACAGGCTCCCGGCAAAGCAAGGAAAAATGTGAGGAATTATTATCCGCCTTGCACGGCAGGAACTGAAGGATGCGTGGATTGCCAAAAGGCGTGGATTGCCAAAAGGCGACCCTTAAGGGACAACCAGGGCAACATCTTCATTAACGAAAACCTAACCTCTCGCTCGAGGAAGCTCCTTGCCACTGCCGAAGAATGGGCAAAGGAGGCGGGATACAAGTTCGTATGGCACTCAAATGGAAAAGTTCTTGTGCGTAGGGCAAACGGTGAATCGGCAATTGTCGTTAAGGGTGAAAATGATCTTCGTGCTCTATTGCAGTGAACGCCTATTTCTTGTTGCTATTATTTGACTCTTTGCCGAAATTAATCATTTGGGATGTATTCGCAAAGAGGATTGGTTCACGTTCTTGGCCACTCAAAAGAAGGGACTGTCTTTCATACATATGAACATTCAATCAGTCTCCAGCAAGCTACCTGAATTAGAAACTTTTTTTTCTGATATAAATAGTCAGCGCAATATAGTAATGCTAAGCGAAACATGGTATTGCTCTGATGATGTCTTTCGCCTGCCTTGCAAAAAAGTATTTTATAAAAATCGAACCTCACGTCGCGGTGGAGGAGTATCTGTTTTTATAGATGATTCTCTAACATGTGAACTGTTATCCGAGTATTCTTGTATGACAAAAAATTGTGAAATGTTGTGTGTCCAAACACCGGGTGTACTCTTTGCAGTGTGTTACCGCCCGCCGGATGGTTTATTGGAACCTTTTTACATTTCTTTAGAGCGCATGCTAGAATTTGCGTCAGAAAACAAATATAAAGTGGTCTTAGGAGGAGACTTCAACATTGATATGAGTTCCGATGGTGCTAGGAAAACGATATTTCAAAAAATTTTTGTGTCAAGTGGGTGTATAAATACGGTTGAAACCTTCGCAAGGTTAACAGAAACTACGAAAACCACTCTTGATCTTTTTATAACAAACTATAACCCATTCTTAGTAACTAGCGGAGTCTTAAACTGTCCTCTCAGTGACCACATGCCAATAGTCATGTTTATCCACACAAGAGCAAACGATACCGGAAAATATAGCACTGAAAAAACATTTCAGACAATAAACGAGTACACATTAACTGCTTTTCAAGATGCCTTGAGACAAGTATCTTGGAAGGAGGCTTTTTAACAAAACGAGGCTGAGCCAGCATACAACATCTTCTTAAAAAGAAATTCTCAGCTGTTTATGCGCAACAGTTCATACATAAGAAAAGAAAGCACAAAGCTTATCGGAAACCTTGGATCACCAAGGAGCTTCTAAAAAAAATAAAGAAAAGAGATAAGCTTTATGCCTGGTTTATAAAATCTCGAAACGGCGAGGATATAAAATGCCTCAAAATTTTTAGAAATAAATTAAATAAACAGCTAAGAAATACAAGAAATCGATATTATTTACGTACTTTTTCTTCCTGCGAGGGACAAACAGAGAAGATGTGGAACAAGTTAAATGAACTAATGGGACGTAGACAGAACACTGAACCTATAAAGAAAGTTTCTGTAAACAGACGCATTTTAACCGGAGATCATTTAGTTAACGCATTCAATGATTACTTTACAGACACTGATTCCCATTCATCACTAAGCCCACCATGTACATTTCAATTCCCTGCAACTATGGACACTATTTTTTTCCAAGCGACAACCCCTACCGAGGTTTGTTCAGTTTTTCTCAAACTGAAAAATTCATGTAGCTGCGATGCTGATGGACTCCAAATAAGACCTATCAAACACATCATTTGTGACATTGCACCTGTGTTAGCTTATATATATAACTTATGCATAACATCAGGTACTTTTCCTGAAAAAAATGAAAATTGCAAAAGTAATTGTGTTATATAAGAAAGGTGACAAGCTTGATTTAAGAAAATTACCGTCCGATATCTATTCTTCCGCAGTTTTCTAAAGGTCTTGAAAAAATCATTCTTAACCAATTAACATCTTTCAGTAATAAGCATAAACTAATAACAGACGCTCAATACGGTTTTCAACGAGGTAAATCAACAGAACTAGCACTTGTAGCACAGAAAGAATATATACTACACAACCTCGAAAATAAGTTACTCGTAATTGGTCTATTCATAGATTTCACAAAAGCGTTCGACTGCATAAATCATGACCTCCTAATACTTAAGCTTGAAAGATATGGCATCAGGGGCCTTCCTCTTCAGTTACTGACATCCTACCTTAGAAATCGACAGCAACATGTGTGTATAAACACTAGCATATCATCTACACGAAAAATACAAACAGGTGTCCCTCAGGGAAGTATCCTTAGCCCCCATTTCTGTTTAACATCTACATAAACGACATAGTTCTTATCCACCGAGAAGCAAAATTCATAAACTACGCAGATGATACGAGTGTTTTTTTATCAAAAAACTCTTATACAGGCCTCATTGGTGCAGCGAACAACCTATTAACCCATCTCTCAAAATGGAACCAGGACAACTTTTTAAAAGTAAACTCAAATAAAACACAAGCAGTCATCTTTAAAACAAGAGGTACATGTAATCCATTGACCCACAACATATTTTACAACTCTGAGAAAATAGAGGTTGTTGACACGGTAAAAGTACTTGGCGTATATTTTACCGACACATTGCAATGGGACGCTCACGTGGATTTTGTACTCCAGAAACTGAGCCGCATAACAGGTATACTACATCGAAATCGCTACCTTTTACCAACGTCAGCTAAATTGATCATTTATAATGCACTGTTTGCCTCGCATGTAAATTATTGCCATCTTGTATGGGGCACGACATCAGCTTCCAATCACTCTAAAATACTATTGATGCAAAAAAAAAATGATACGCGCTATCGCAAATGTGCCATACAACTCGCACACTGAGAGTCTTTTCACCAAGTACAACATAACAAAAAGTCATCATCTCTACAAACGAACCCTCCTACGCACCTACTACTTTCATGTAAAAAATAGAAGCAACTTAATAACAAATATAGCAAACTTAAAAGAGAATACACCCACATATGAGACGCGCAGCCATGAAAAATGGCTCATACCCTTTTCGAGGGCAAATTACGGCCATCGATTGGTCGCAAATACCCTGCCATGGCTACTAAATTCTTATCTAGAAGCCGGCGCTGACATCCATGCCGTGACACCATCGGAGTTCATCTGTCTGGCGAAAACTACGATTTAAATCGCCATGGTTCCGTAAACCCACTTGTATTCAATGAAAGAAATGTAATTTATTTGATGTAACCCACTGTTCTTTATTTTTTAGATTTCTGAAAGTGGGGTTCTTTGCCACCGGTCTGCCAATATGTAAAGGGGGCCAGGGACCACTCAAGCTGCCAATAAGCAGCTTTTACCTTGGCCCCCTCCATTTCTGGAGCACAATGGGCACAAATAAAATGAAATGAAATGAAATTACAGCGAATGGGAGCAGCACGCTTCTCGTAGTCGTCGCTTAAGACATTCTGACGCGATACGACGCAAAGCGCTTTAACCGTGCACTTCGCTCTTGTTGCCATGGTAAGATCTTCAGAATCCCAAGCTGTTCTTTGCCGTTAAAGAACGTGGACGTGGCAAACGACAATGAAAATCAGGGCGCTGCAGCGGCCTTCAGTGATTGACGATCCGAAGCAGGGCTGTCGACGCTCCCGGGGCATTTTTAGCGCGTTTTTTTTTTTTAATGCAAACTAAAAGCGACAGAAAAGACAGGATAGCGGGCGGTGGCGGGAGGTATCATGGTCTGATTCGGTTTAGCTGCTATCCCCCTGACAGCGATTAGCGCAGCTCGGTGATCGATGGCCGAGGCCATTTGTCGTCCGGCCCAACTGCTCTGGGCGTCAAGTGGCTCTCTACGCGACGAGCCTGCAGTGCGTCTTCTTTGGTCCCCGCAGTCTGGGAGCATCTGTTCGCACTTTCTGTCTCTTTCGTTGTTCGACGCTTACGTAGTTTCCTTCGTGTCACGGTATCAAGGGTTGTGCTCTCGAGTGTCTTTGTTTCTCGCTTTCCTTTCTTTTTCGACTTTTGCCTAACATTCGGCGCTTAGCAACTTAGCTCTGGGTGTCCTTGCGTATGACATAAACCTCGCGTGCGCTTCCAGGATTCTGCCACATTTTGCGCTCCATTGCGAATGCGGTGCTTTTTATATCGCACCCGCGAGCTCTAACATTTTTCCGTCGAAAAGGAAAGTACGTGCGCACGAAGCCCCTGCGACGAACACTTACAGCGACATGTCTGCCTACTCGATATTCGTCTCTGAAGCACAATGAACAACCTCAGCCACCGTCATCTCGCTTTGCGTTACTGCGTCACTAAGGCTGCGTTTGTGTGTTCTCGGACTTCCTTGAATTTCTCTTATATGGACTAATATTGTGCTGCTTGCCCGTCTGTGCGCGTCTTGCAGAACTTCTAATATCGCGCAAGGAGTAGCTGGTGCCACGTGAATGCGTCAACGTTTCCTTTATATTCTTTTAACTTTAAAAATCGCAAAACTGTGTCACTCATATTATCTGTATTAGTGATTGTGCCGTCGATTGACCTTGCGGTATTACTGCACTTTCTGGAGCATAAGCTCGTTGATGCGAGTCTCGATCTACATTCGATTTGAGTGCATAACTTCCGTACAACGCAAGCACTTGCGAATATTTTTTGTCACACCTTTTCCCTGCCACATGGACATTTAAGACATCTCAACGCTTATATCACGACCCATATCACTGCCTGGCGCCGTTCCTTAGACTACTGCATGCGCAGCCATGCTACTTTGGAGACAAATTTGCAGCATACGCAAATACACATAATTAATTTGCGCACATTGCAAACATCGAAATCGGAACATCACTCAGAAACGTAAAGAAAAGGTAACGGTGTTCGGGGGTTGTGGCATACTGCATCATTAAATACCTTTTAATAACTTTCACGTTAAGAGGCGCCGAAAGTTGTATGAGAAGGTGATCCATGTGATACTATAAAAATACTGTACTTTGCTTTCCTGTGAATTTAGGCAATTAAGCAAAAACTCCTCAAGCAGGCCTCTGGGTGCATGTCTAAATCTTTCATTTGGGCTTTCGTGGACATATAGTTGAAGTTCTATATAATAATTCTACGTTTCGCCAACAACATGGAAAATTGAAGTTCTCGTGACCAATATGAATACAGCGTGGGAACGAGCGCGTACGGGCGTTACTCTCGACCCTCTTTTCTCCAAGAACGCCACTGGCGACGCTTGTTCCCTTCGAGCAGGAACTCCCCTCCCCCCTTCCTCCTTACACACACATACACAACACGCACACGCATGCAAGCACGCACGTATAAAGTATATTGTTACTTAAAAATGACAACTGACCTCTCGTGGCTGTTGTGGATTTATCACACTAGATAACTGCTTTCGTCTCTGTGTTGCATCAAAGGTCACGTGTTTTTTGTGCAAACTTGACAGTCGAACAGTAAGTTAAGCTTACAACACGCGGGAAAGCCCAAAGCGTCACTACATTGAGACTGAGCCACGTGCAGTAAAGAAAAAAAAATGAAACGGGTCAATCTCAGATAGCATTTAGACTGCGGCTGTTTGAAAAAGTACGTTTCCTACGTCGAATTTCGTAACTCTGTGCTGTACAGGCGAGTGAGTATGTAACATACATAGGAAACAACGTTCTTAGTGAATGCGTCCCTTGCACGTGCTCGTTCTTCCTGTTTTAGGCCAATTTCGGCGTCGTAGAAGCGTCGACGCGAGGAGTCCTTCCTCCGTCCGCAGGTTGTGCCGGCTGCCCCATCCGGTCCACCGCTGCAGCGGCTCCGGCCAGCAGCGGCGGCGGCGGCCCGTGCGTGCTGCTGACGTGCTCCGCGGCCTGGTCGTCGGCGTCCCCATTTTGCCCTCGGGGCGTGCCTGGCCCCACTGTTTTCGACAGCTGGGCTTGAACGCCAACCCACGCGCTCTCCCGGTCGGTGCCCATGCTCCTTCCAATCTAGCCGGTCTGCACACAGCGCTTTTCTCTCCGCTCGCGCCGCTCACTCTCCCTCCCCCCCCCCCACTTCTTCCTTCTGCGGTTTCGCCCGAAGACGCGTTTTCTAGTCATCAATATTGTTTTATCCGTTTGTTTTCGTCCCCCGCAGGCACAACATAAAGGAAAAGAAAGATTTTCTGAGAGTCTCTCTCTCTCTTTTCTTTCTGCTGAGATTTTTTTTTTTATGTATGTTAGTATTCCACGTTCTTGTTCCGGGGAACGCGTGTATATGTATATCGAAGTATGCGCCCGTTCATGACAGTGCCGTGTTTATTCTTTTCTTTTTCTTTCTATTGTTTTAATGTTTCGCGCAACTCGCGTTATCCTTCTGGCAATTCGCAAGCGTCTCACTATACGCCGCCAGTTAGGTGTGTCTGGTAAAAGGATAATCTGATTCCACCGAGAAATTTGTAATCGCGCCGCGAGCATGCGTGCTTTTGGGGCTTGCTCGCATGAATTCGGCTTTTCGCTTCTTTGCCTCTCACTTAACCAGCCCCCGAACTATCAGGAAAAGCGCGCTGTTCCCTGGTCCTCTTCGACTCCGGAATCACTAGCTGTCGGCACTAGGCGCAGCCTGCGCTGTACGCTTGTTTTCTCTCACAAGCGTACACGCGTACAAGCGTAGAGGACCTTGCACACATCTCTAAGCAGGAGTGACTTCGGTGCTACGGTGGCGCATACCACAAGCTCGATGTTGTAGACGATGTCGTCGTTGATTTGGGAAACAAATGTGGCGTTTGTAATTGCATCTTGTGTCTAAATCTCGTTTGACGCCGTCAATGACACGCACAGCAGACGTTCGCCCTTGTGTTCCCGCCGCGAAAAAAGTATTCTGCTTAGGACAGAGAGAGAGGTATTTATTATGAGAGAAAAGCTGAGAGGTCGGCCTGAATCAATGTTCTGACCTGCTACTCGGCGTTGGGAGAAGGGGAATGGGTGAAGAAAGAAAGAATAGAGAAGACGTTGATTATGAGGATGAAGATGGTGGTAAAAATCTTGCGAGCTCCAAGACTCTTCAACGTCTCTTGTCAAATCCGCTCTCGTACGAAAATTTGTTGAGAGCCTTAAGACTATCAGGATGATGACGAGAATCAGGCGAAGGTCTCAATGCAACCTCTCCAGTTAATGGTCCAACGACAAATTTTGACAAGATGCCTGTCAGCGATTTTCGCTGTACATCAGATCGTGGGCAGAGGCACGAAAGGTGTTCTGTCGTCTCAGGAATACCGCATTCCTCACAATTCGGACTGTCCGCCCAGCCGATGAGATGCAGGTAGCGCCGCGTGAAGGCCACACCTAATCGTAATCTGTGCAGCAAGCTTGCATTGCGCCTTTTTGTGCTCGGTGGTATCCATATTTTCATCTCTGGGTCGAGTTCGTGAAGGCGGCGATGACGATGACGTAGTGAGGCCCAATATACTGCGGTATTATCGCGCAGAAATCTGTACACTAGGGCATTAGTGTCTGGTCATGAAAATGGGATGGACACTGGTGTGACATTAACGTGGGCCATCTTTGCCCCTGCGTCGGCGAGCTCATTTCCATGTAGGCCACATTGTCCCAGAATCCACTGAAACCTTATGCAATGGCCAATTCTTAGGGCGACATCATGTGATTCGGTCACCTCTTGAGCAAAAGCATAGTAAGGTTCTCGTCTAAGGGCAGAATCGATCACTTGACGTGCCAGCATGGAATCGCCAAATATAGTCCAAGTGTGATGCGGCTCCACCTATATATAACGAATTGCCTCCCGAGTGAACAGTTTCTGTAAAGCGCCACTGTAAGTCTATACATTGTCGTTTTCCAACTACTCCATGCTCTGCTATTTAACATAGACTGGGAGCGCTACGAGCAACGAGAGAGAGAGAGCATGCAGCCGCAATGTAAACAAACCGCAGTGTTGGTGGTTGTGTTGGCAAGAGGAGAATAAACAATGTATTTTGTTGAAAGATTCTGACACAATTTTCCACAATACTAGAGATACCTGTAACTTCTACGTCTTGCAAATTGTCTTCATTCGCGTCTTCAATGTAAACAGAACCGACCAACTCAACTCCGGCAACAACATCCTTCTTGTCGTCCCTGGAGTTGGGGTTCGATACGTTTATGGATTAATTTTCTACAGGAGGTTGTTTGCATATTGCGTATCCGAATCGTCAAGTTTCTTCTCAGAAAACGATGCAGAAGACAGCGCTGCAAACGCTGCACAAACATACATGCATACATGCTGCACAAACATACATGCTGCACAAACATACATGCTCCGCGCTGCACGGGGCTTCACGAATGCTTCCGACATGGCGCTTTGTACAGGTTTGTGACCACACACAGATTCACGAGAAGCTCCCCCCCCCCCCGCCCAACAAACGAAGACACCAAGAAAAACATAGGGTAAATTACTTGTTACCTCCCCTATGCTTTCCTTGGTGTCTTCGTTTGTTAGGGGCTTCTCATGATATGATTAATAAAAATCTGGCCCCTCGGTTAACCCCCTTTCTTCTCGCTCATACGCAAATTCAGGCACAGAGAGAACACCTGCAGCACACGGGTCTTTTAAAATTCATCTCGAGACATTGTCATGATTGCTATATTAGCGGGTAATTTTTTTTAATCATAGACAAAGGCGAAAATGCAGAATGAATTTGGAAAGATAGCGCATCTGGCGACATGAACCCACTTACTGCCATGCTGGATATTTCGTACCCTAGTTTTATCCGCTTTCTCTATTTGGCGCAGTACACGCCACAGTTACAAGCCGAAGAGTGGAGAACTCGGCTGGAACCACGAAACTGGCCACACTTGTAAGGTCGTCATGATAATTATCATAATTTCGGCGGGACGCTCGTGCGCGTTGCTACATCTATATTCCCTCTGCTGAATTCCAGGCCGCTTTGCCGGTCCTTGCTTGACTTTATACCCTAAGCCAACTTGTTCGCACACGTGGGACGACATTTCGTATTTCTTTTATAAATTGTATTATTACGCCTCATGGTAGCCTCCCGAATAAAAAAAAAAGAATTCCAGGAGATGTATAATCACTGGACCACTTTATCCTTTTGGCGAAGGTATACTTTCGAAGGAAGGACATTTAGAGCGACCCCTTTCGGCGTATTGGCGTCAGCCTCTCAGCATTTGTTACGTTATCTTTTGATGGCAATCCAGCCTGGGCCGTGCTCGAAAGGAAATATGTGAGTTTGTGCATAACACCGTTGCTTGAAGAAGGCTGACCTGAGAAACGCTTTTTTGCACATATAAACACGCATTTTTAAATTGATTAGCATATTTCGCCATGTTTACCCAACGAGATCGCCGACCTCGTGGCTCGAGGTTTGACCCGCCGAGCCGACGCTGAGGAATCCGAGTCTGAGCGCACGCACCCTCTAGTCTCGTACCGAGACATCAGACAGCATTACAAGCTAACCCGCAGAACATACCCTCCCCCGAAACGTCACTACCTAGGCAGCAGGAGAGATTCTTCCGAGCTCTACAAGTCAATACATTACTCCACCCTACCAGAAATCACCTCATAGCCCCTGCACAATTCTCTTCGAAATGTCGTGACAGTATGCGGTGACAGTGACCGACTGTGATTGTATAACAAGGCTGATTCTTGGGCTATTTCGTACGGTTTACTCATAATGGCAAAGCCTTTAGCGCAATTAAAAAATACAGGGACGTGACAGAGGCACAGGACAGCGCACACTTTCAACTAACGTTTATTGAAACACAGAGGCAGATATATAGCGAAGCAGGTATGGAAAGATACAAAAGATACAAAAATACGAAAGATAAATCACACACTACGCATGCGTACGCCATTACCGTCCAGGAACTCGATTTCCTTGTCAGAAAGGTTCACTGAAAGTGTACTAACGCAGTCTGCTCCCTTTTTTCGAATCAGCCGGGCTTCGATTATTTCACGCATGCAGCGGTCTTTGCTTCTGGCCTCCACTGTGCAGGCGCCGAACATTGGCTTGCGCGTTTTGCTGGGACAATCATGGCAATGTTCAAAAAGGTCGGCGTCCCTTGGTTATGCCACATTTCGCTTGGTTTCTGCAAGCCTTTCATTGAGGCATCTCCCAGTTTGCCTGACCACAAGTTAACTGTATACCAAGTTAACGCCCACAAGTTAACGGAATACGGTAAGCCACCCCTTGCGAGCACTCCACAAACTTATTTCTATGCTTCACTTTACATCCCCTTGGTCGTTTAGGAAAAGGGTCCGTCAACTTACACAACTTTGATAACTTGTTTGGGGCAGATAATGTCAACTTCCCATTCGCCTTACTGGCAACGTCCATCAGCCTATGGGAGATACCGTGCATGTACGGAATCACCGCCGTCTTTTTCCTTTCGGTGGATTGTTCACACCGGCTCTTCTTGCACTTATTGATTGATGTCTATGCTCCTTTCTTTCTTTATCGTTACTTTGCGATCACTTTACCTCCCTCTCCCACTCTCTCCTCAGCGTAGGGTAGCAAACCGGATCTTCCCATCTGGTTAACCTCCCTGCCTTCCCCTTTCCCCCTCTATCTCTCTCTCCGCAATGTCGCTTCTGCTTAGGACCCAGGTCCCTTAGGCATATAGTTGGGGATTGCAGACAGGCACCACTAAATCCTCCATTATCACCCCAACGAGTTTTGGGAGAGAGCCTTGAGCAGCTCCGACCTCGAGGATCCTAAGCGGCTGATTGCGAAGGCTCAGGACGCGACCCGAGCTCAAGGTATTCTCGAATGAAGACGCTTCTCTAAAGCTGCATTCACATAATAAAGATGTTAAGTCTTTTTCCGCCCACTTTGCGGTATCTGTTTATTCTATCTAATCTCTTTCACGCCACAACTTGGGCCACTGGTTCTGTGCCCCAAGAGAGAGCAACTTGGATCGCTGGGTATGTGCAAATGGATACGTGTGCCACTGGGTGTATGTGCCCATTCTTGGTCCATCCGCCAGAAGGGATGTGTGACACCCTTTAAAAAATGTCTTTACAATTTCTCATGTGATGAGCGGAATCGAACGCGCTTCACAGGAGTGACTCAAGCACAGCAGGGCCGGCGCTTTAGCATGCTGCGCAACGAATGCGCGCGGGGTCAGCAAGGAGACAAACCTCAAGTGCTCGCGCGCACCGGGGCGCCGCGCATCTCGGAGGCCACTTGCGGACTTTGCCGGGCGGCGCCGCTAGGAGTTGAATGCAGCAGTTCCACTTCCTGGATCCAGTTACGCACTGGGCTCCTTTGCTCGTTGACTTTGATGAACTTGATAATCGCTTCCCTAAACTAGCTGCAAACAGGAAAATATTGACATCAGCATGGCAAAAGGCCAGGTGTTTTCGCCATATGTTGTAAAGCGCCAGCAACACAATCATATCGAAGGGTACATCGTCATCATTCCGCACTGCCAGAAATATACTCCTTTAAGCATATAACGGCAGATCCCTTTGTTTATTTGTGTATGTGTGTTCCTTGCATAATTTCCCAAAAGAATACGCCTTCCCAGCAGTTTAGGAAGGCACGCTCTATGGTTTCCAGCTTACGACATATAAAACAGTGATTTCCCCAAGTAACAAATATACCCTACTACTGCAGCAATGTTGTCACTTCTAATACGTAGTATGTAATTTGAACAAAAAGGACTTGGCACCTTTTGGTGCACTGATTCGTTTTAATCTTTCGAAAACATTTTATCCTGGCCCTGTAAGAGTAGCTCACACTCAGGACCGCGTTTATATAAGCGTTACTCCATGCAAATGTCCTAGGCAGATCGTTCGACCATCTCAGAGTCTCGCAAAAAAAGCATGCCTATTAACTACCTCGCTCAGAGTCATTGCCCAGTACGATTCTGCAGAGAAAAAAAGAAGAATTATTGTCACGTGACGTGCTTCCAATGTTTGCTGAAGAACGTGAAACATGATTCTGTAAGAAAATCGTTATAAAAGTTATTTCGGTCTGCAACGCTGTAGAACTACGCCTGCTGGACCTACAAAGGTTTGTTATCATTATCTATGGGTGTTTATTGGTAACTTCGGGAATAAAAAGTGCTTTAAGAGCACCAAATTGTGTCAAAACTCTGTCAAATTGATCACTTTTTATTGGCAAATGTATCATCGATTTGTTCGTTGTAAATATTTTACTTCACTGTCACCAGAGCTGCGCTTTACACTAAAAACTATTTCGCGTGAAAATATATTACAGATTTTCAAGATAAAAACATTACCAACATACCAAAACCTTGGTTTTGGTCCACTTTCAGTCCCGATTTTCACAACGAGATGGTCAATGTACAGATATGGCGCAAAGTACATTAGATAGACTTGTTTGTTGGGATTCCATTTCTGTTATTATCTCATTTTTATTTTTGTTTTAAGCCAGATATGAATTTTGAATTTGCCCCTTGCTCGGCACAGTTCCGCACCGCCATTTCACTGCCCAGGCTGTCTTGCTTCAGGCAGTCGGCACGCGCAGCTTGGGGCTGCAACGCGAATTCACTCAGCATCTGAGAGTTTGACTGTGTTTCCCAGTCCGAGAAAGGGCTATCAATATTCCCTTTGCCCTGTCTTCCTGTTGTACCTCCCAAAGGCATCCCGTTGCTGCGGGTGCCGAACGTCGTAGTTCAAGAAAATTACGGCAGAACTAATCTCATGATGACTGTCGATGGTAATGCGATTAGCATCCGCGCAATGTAGCGATTTTTGTACCGTATTTCCCAAGTGACGTACCATATTTCAAGAATGTACCGTATTTCTCAAGTGACGTTTATTTAATATCTGTAGTTGTCATTGTGAGACTTCCATTGATTCGGCTATATGCAACACACTCCGACATCGTCCCACTTTGCTATGCCACTCGCTGGCGAGGTCGCTGATGACTATTCGGGCACTACGACGACTGCATGACGCGGGCGCAGTGACGATGCTGAAATGACGACAAATGAGTGAAGTCGATTAACGACGAAAGCGGTGTGACAACGACGGCATGACGAATGCGAGATGACGATTCTTAAATGATGACGATGGTATAACGACGAAAGCGGGACGGCGACGACAGGTGGACAATGGAATCACGACGAGTGTATGACGACGTTGGCGTAACGACGACGGTATGATGACAACCGGATGACGAATGCGGAATGATGACGAAGGCGCGATCACGACGGTATCAGAACGAGTACACGATAGCGACTATCCGACGACGACGCAATGACGTCGATGGCATGACAATGGTGGCATAATTATGACTGAATGACGACAGCTTAATTGCGATAAAATGACGAAATGACCAAAATGTCGATAAACGACCTCGATGCGTCGACGAAGGCATGAGGACAATGGGATGACCTTAGAGAAGTAATGACGATGGTAAAAAGACATTGTTACGACGACTCCATCACCGCAATGGTACGACGACGACTGTGTTACGACGATGGTGTGACGAAGGTGGTGTGACGACGATGGCATCACGAGTCTGAATGACGAATGACGACGACGTAATAACCGCGACGGCATCAGGACGACGGTATTTCAACCAATGCATGACAACGGCTGCATGACGACGACGCAATGACGACGATGGCATGACAACGGTATGAGGACGATGGGATAACGACAATGGCTTGACAATGACTGTATCAAGAAGCCTGTATAACAACGATGGTATGACGACGATGACGAGCGTCGAATGACGAAGCTGGAGTGATGACGATGAAAGGAGCACGGTGAGATCACGACGCGAGCGCATACATAGCGTCCTACGCTATAAGACAACTTGGGCCACTGGAGAAATAGTGAGCCCACAAATCAGTGGAAGTGCAACTCACTGAATACATAGTAAAAATCAGTGAAAGTGACAGCGCTGTATTACGCGCAGTAAGACTTACAGTGTTATGTGCAACATCAGTTGTAGTTAGCGTAGGCCACAACGTGAAAATGTTTTAACGCGATAGCGTTAAGGAGCTCGTGTCGCAGAAAAGCCGGTGTCGTCGGCGTCGGTGTCGGCGTCGGCGTCCGCGGCGTTGGCCGTGAGCGATAAATCACGGCAGGCACTTCATAAATAAAAAGCAACTTCCAAGGTGGGCTGGGTGGGAATCGAACCAGGGTCTCCGGAGTGTGAGCCGGAGACGTTACCACTGAGCCACGAGTTCAATGCTTCAAAGCGGTACAAAAGCGCCTCTAGTGAACGCGGTGTTGCCTTAGAAACGAGCTGTTTCTAAGGCCCAGACGTGCGTCGCTTGCTCAGGCGCACATTTCGTTGTCGCGCCGAACGCTGCGTTGCTCGACGCTCACCGCGTCCGATGCGGGGCGCGTAGTCACTGCGCCGTAGCCCATTGTCTTACACCCCTTGGCGCGTCGACGGGAACGCTGTCGCGTTCCACTCTTGAAGGCGAAGTTTAAGCGTCCTCCAATTTTTTCGCGTCACTGTCAGTTTCGAGTTGCGCTTTGTGCGCAGCCCACCAGTCTGACAACGACAGAATTTTAGTCCGGGACCGCCCTGAACTCGACCAAACTGAGACTTTGCTGGCCCAGTTGCCGAGGCCGCGGATCGGGTGCAGGCTTTCTGGTCAGCCGAGCTTGGGATAGTGTGTAAAATTCAGCGAAGCACCCTTGGAAAGAGGGCCCTATAGATATTTCGTGGTGCTCATATCTGAGCTGATACGTCCTCCAAAAAAAAAAAAGAATACAGGGGCCCTATAACTTAAAACTATTCCAATATGTATTTATTCCAGTTTCCTGACATCAAATTTGCGTAACCGCCTACGCAAGCATCGGGCGGTGACCCGCAGGGTTGTTTAAAGAGACCAATCAAATGCTTTCCTCGTTTATAGGAGGTCACTTTTGTTTGCTTTAAAAAAGAATAACAAAGCCTACACTGAGCGGCTTGTCTTATCTAATTGGCTGATAAGAGGCGAGGAGCACGGCTCAAGTGGAGAGGGATTCGATGGGGCCGAGCCAGTGCATTGAAAATCGATAACCGGTTGAAGAGGGTTGTGCCGGCGTTTGCGATTGCATGGTCCGCTTTCCCTTACTTAGCTTGGGGTGGTTCGTCGAAAATTGCGGCAGCACGCAACGGAAGGTTAAGAATGCCGCTAAAAAGGATCATCAGCAAAGAAAAGTTGACTGAGCGAGGTCGTAAACGTGCCGAAAGTGCTCGAAAACGTTACACAGTCACGCAAAATGTATTATTGTACGCAAATAAACCCATGTTCTCCGGCAGGTGCGATTAGTCAGCGCCTGAGCGATCGGCGGCAGTCATCTTTTATTTCTTTCGGAATGGGACAGCCTGCGGCTATTCAGAGAACAATTCAGTTTTGTTTAGCATATTAATGCATCTTTAACGCGTACACGTCACTTTAACGCGGTGAGTTTTCGCGGTTTTGTGACCTCGCGTGACAGGTAGGTGAAGTGGATGCAGCACGAAAACTTTTGACCAATAGACGAGGTCTAATGGCGAAAAGGCGTCGAATCAGAAATAACTATTTTTCTTTCGTTCTTTGCAGCCATGCATAATCAGTGCGCTCACACCATATCAAATAGGGAGTTACCGCTGTTTTCGTGACGTCGCGTGACAAACAGGCAAAGTGGGGGGTGGTGAAAAAAAGTTGTTGGCCAATGGCGGAGGGATGATTGCAGAATTGGAATAGAAAATTTTAGAATAGCTTTACGTTACAGCGCACCAGCATCCGTTGCATGCTCTTGAAGGCAAACTACAGCTAGCAATCTTGGCCTGGTGCGCGGCCACTACAGAACCCTCGGAAAAGGGGGCATCTCGCAAACCGAGAGCACCTGCGCTCATAAGAGCATCGATGCCGCTTGGCAAATCACCGCAACAGAAGTGGCCAAAACCATCTTTTTCTAGGTATCCGCTGCTGGGCTTCGATGGGGGGGTCTGAGTGGAGCACGCTGTTCCCACAACGGTTTGCCCGTGAAGAAAAACGAGCGTCAGGCCGCGGGATACGCCTGTGCCATTTTTATGAGTGGTTAGTCAGCCCGAGTGGACTTAGAGCACACGGCCTCCATCATACAAGGCAGTTGCTCGACCATGCACATAAGAGGCCATTGCTCGTTATTACAAGAAGCCGTGTAGGTGACTGTAGAACGAATGCAGCGTTCTAACCAAAGCAGCCGCAAATAGAAGGAAAATTGCATTTACTGGGCGCGTTTCTTGAGAAATGTATGATCGCCACATCCGCATGACCCGGCGACACTAGTAGATGAGCTATCTTCGTAAGATGCTTAAGGCATGCGCGAGGAAACACCTTAAAAATGTAATTAAGCGAAGCCTACGATATTACAGATGGCCTTATTTAGTTTTCTGTCTCTATAGTTGGTTCCGATGTCAATAAAGAATGCCTTATTGGGACAAGCAACAACAAACACCTTCCCTATCTGTCTTCTTCGTTGACGTCCATCTCCGGCGCACCGTGTGGCGGTGGGCGTCCACGAAGAGACAAGTAGCGGTAAAGTGAGCCGCGCCGCTTGGTGCGTGCGGCTCGCGGAGGACTCGCGGTGCAAACGAGGATGGCGCGGCGCAGCGAGAGCGCTCCAAGGACGCGCGAAAAGGCAGATTAAGGAAACGAGGCGAGGAAAGAAAGAACAGCGGCAAGCACCGCGGGTAGCACCTCTCGCAAGCAATAAAGAAACCGTAAGGGAAACCCGGTAAGGAGAGGCTTTCATAAATTAAAGACGTGGAACGCTCAAACGATGGTTTGATAGCTTTTTCAGCGCAATAAGGAAACAATATGGGCAGAGTGGATATATATGTGCGTGCGTGCATGCGTGTATGTGAGAAGAAATTAAACGGAAAAAAAGAAGAAGAAACTGCCGCTAACTGTGAATATCTTCATAGAAAGGCCAGCGCAACCTGGGACAAAACAAAACATAAGCAAGCAAGAGTGAAACATGGAGGAGAAAAAAAGAAGAAAAAAATGTTCCGTTCCCGCGTCCAGCCTGGTGCGGGATGGACGAAAGCGGCGGGCCAATAACGCGCTAGTGCCTTGGGTAACGGTGCCGGCGACGGAGAAGGGTAGCAGGGTTCCGTGGAAGAGCGAGGAGTGAGTCGCGGGGAAAGGGCAAGGAAAGCAGAAAGGGGCAACACAGGGGTTCGCTCGCGCTTTTCTGCGCGCGCAATATGCCGCCGGTCGTTAATCTTAGCCCCGAGCTGGCTTGAGCACCCCCGGATGGAACCTTGCCTGCCGCCGTCACGGATGCGAGTGGAAGACGTTAGAAAAAAAAAAAAAAGGAAAGGAAAGAAAGGCGCGAAGGAAGGCGGCGCACGTATACGGAGCCACGCGACGACGGCCCGGTATAAGCTCGACGTCGCGTTCTCCGGGAGACTTACGTGGTGATATCGCAATATATATATATATATATATATATATATATATATATATATATGCAAGATCGTGTCAGGAGAGACAATCTCTTCATGCTGCATGCTTAGAAGAAGTGTTCCAGCGATTACAGCGATTAGACTGGCAAGCTTTGCTTGGAAGTGAGGAGCTACGGCGAATACCTCAGCAACCTTCGGTTCTCGGATTAGAGTGTCCTGTTCAGCAACACTGGGGACGAATTACAACAAATGATCGAGGAGCTTACCCGAGTAAAATGTAAAAGCGGAATTGAAGATTAAAACGAATTGACAGTCACATTAGCATACGCCAAAGAGGGTGAAGGCGAAAGCCTGCGCGCTCAAGAAACATTCAATAATATACTTGACATTCTCATTCGAATACGTTATTGCTTCTTATTACTTGCTTTTTCCCGCCTAATTCGTTGGTTCGAGTGCCTTGATTGACGCTACCTTAAATAACTGTACCTTAATCAACTTCGTCTTGAGCCCAAAGGTCGTAGGTTCGTGGGAGTCGTGGAAAGGGTTCGACCCCCTCCGAAGGTCGTCGGCTCGAGTGTTTGAATTGACTTCATCTTAATTAACCTTGCCGTTTTTTTTTTTTCTTGGCATGAAAAGCGGCACATGGGAGCCAGCCGTGGAGGAAGATGACGACGACGAACGCGCGAGCAGCGGCACGAGCGCGTGTCTGCGCGAGGCGAGCTCACGTGACTTTCTGTACCGCACGCCGCGTTTTCCAGACCATCAAGGGGTGAGAGCCACCTAAGGCTTTGGCCTTCATATGCAGAAGATAAATATAATGTTCAATAGCCTGGCGAGGGAACAAGAGTTCAGGATCGCCAGTCAGCCTCTAGAGTCTACACAGGAGCACGTTTATCTGGGTCCATTACTCACAGGAGACCCTGATCATGAGAAGGCAATTTACAGAAGAATAAAGCTGGGTTGGAGAGCATACGGTAGGCATTACTAAATCCTGACTGGGAACTTACCGCTATTGTTGAAAAGAAAAGTGTACAACCATTGTATTCTACCGGTGCTAAGGTATGGGGCAGAAACGTGGAGTTTAAAAAAAGGCTCGAGAACAAGTTCAGGATCGAGAAAAGAGCGATGGAACAAAAATGTTAGGCCTAAAGTTAAGAGACAGGAAGATGTCGGTGTGGATCAGCGAGCAAACGTGGATATATCCTGTATTCTAGTTGACATTATGAGAAAAAATGGAGCTGGGTAAGCCATGTAATGAGTAGGTTAGATAACCGGTGGGCCATTAGAGTTACAGAACGGGTGCTTGCGGAAAGGAAGCGCAGTCAGGGACGAAAGAAAATTGCTGGGGTGATGAAATTAGGACACTTTCAGGCGCAGGTAGGAAGCAGCTAGCGCAAGAAAGCGGTAATTGGAGATCGCAGGGATGTGTGTGTGTGTGTGTGTGTGTGTGTGTGTGTGTGTGTGTGTGTGTGTGTGTGTGTGTGTGTGTGTGTGTGTGTGTGTGTGTGTGTGTGTGTGTGTGTGTGTGTGTGTGTGTGTGTGTGTGTGTGTGTGTGTGTGTGTGTGTGTGTGTGTGTGTGTGTGTGTGTGTGTGTGTGTGTGTGTGTGTGTGTGTGTGTGTGTGTGTGTGTGTGTGTGTGTGTGTGTGTGAAGGTGAAGAACGACAATAACAAAAGCAAAAATGGACGAGAATGAACGGCGGAGACACGACGGCTGCACTCTTTCGGGGCATCCACTCACGTGTACGTAGCGCTCCGAGGGCGCCGCCTGATAGGTGGTGGTAATGACGCTGATGATCGCGAGATGGCTGACGGAGTCTCGGACTGGCCGTCCCATCAGCAAGCCGCCCTAGTTTGCGAGCGAAAGGAAGCAGTATGGCGAAGAAAGCTAGCGAGGGCGACTTGTGAAAGGAAGCGATCTCAGTGCCGCTGCCGGCTGAAGAATGCCTGCGAAGACGGAATGAATGGCGCCCTGTGGAGTCGAGCGGCGGACGCCGCGGCTATCTCCGACGGGCAGCGGTGGCGGCGAGCCTCGCGCACGGGGCAGGCGCTAAAATAAAGCGGGCAGCAGCTGGCGTTGATGAGCGGCGCCCTTTGTCTACACGCACAGGGGAAACGCGTTGTTGTCTGTTTCAACACGATAACTAAGAGCTGGAGAGAAATATCGCCGAGGAGCACGTTGCTGCGGGCTTGTTCACGGGTCCTAAATGGTCGCGAAGACGTTTCGCCTGAATAAAAGAAAAAAGAAAGAGAATGGGAATAATAAATGAGAGCTTTCGCAGTGACCAATTTCCACCCACGGAATTCAGATGTGTAGTTATACTCGCTGTACCATCATTTTCACGTGGCGAAAATAAGGTTTCTTATTTTACTTGTCCTTCTAATATTCTGCGCGGGGCCGTGGGCTCGACTGCCAGTCACGGCGGCCGCCTTCCGATGAACGCTCGCGCAATTAGCTTCAACTGCGCGTTAACTAAATCCAGCTGATGGACATGCATGTTGAACCTTTCTCTACGGCGTCCCTCATAGCTTACTGTCCCACTGCAGGGCGGAAAAGCTGATGGATTAATGCCTCCGTGTTTACTTATACGGCGATGGGGCAACGTCCAATAACCGGTCTTTTTCACTGTATCACTATACAGGTTACTCGCTAGACTGTCTCAATTCCGTTGGCCGTGGTTCGTATATACAGATAAACATTGTGCCGCGGATTCACTGACACCGTTATAAGCTGACAGTGTCAGAAGTAACGCATATCTGGATAAAGATGACAAATGTCTCTTTAAAAAAAAGAAGAAAAAGGAGAAGAAAGCCGTAATGCAGGACATGCAAAATATTACAGCACGCTCACTTCCTATACCTCAAATGCGGAGTTTGCCTCGCTCAAGTCTTTCCTTTTTTTCGTCTCTCTCTCTTCTTTTTTCGTCTACCATACTGAATATGCATCCAACCAATAAACATTGACTAGAGAGACAGCTAGCCTCTCGATACAATTTCGCGGCTCCCTCTTCGTTACTGAGGATATCGTTTTTCGCGAGCACGACGGAACTCGCAATATAATAATTGGCGCGCACACGCACCCAGTGCGCGCACATATATGCACGCAGTCATGCTGCACAACTTGCACGAAACAAATATAAGTTTTGTTTATCGAAAGAAGACGTGTCTTCTTTTGATAAATACGTGTCTTCAAAGTTGCTAACGAACCTGTCCTCCAGAAAACGAGCCATCCTTCCCAGTTACGCACGATATGTTACAGGACGGAATGAATATTGCGTGTCGAATTCTTGCAATACGGGGAATAACTGTAGGTCATAGAAGACGACCTTTTTACCATTTGCTTTAGGCAGGCCCGGCTAATTGCGGGTTATTCATCAACAAGATCCTATTGAACTAGTGTCGCTTCACCACCTCGTGTTCTGTTAGATAGGAGACTCACACGGTCCCATTACGTTCAGACGATAGAACGAAAAGTGAAACAGGGTATTAGTATTCCCACAACCTTTCCGAGGCTAAGTATAGCGGCTCTACAAAGTCTGTTAACGTTACACATCGCGTGGATGTGCGCTCTTGGGGGTTACTCCACGCCCCTACTCTGTGTCCTTCCACGCTCCACTGAAAGGTGGCTTCACCTGCTCGCAATATAATGCCTACGGATCTGTTTACGGATATAAAGTCTACGGATCGTTTGAGCTGGCATGAGAAACCTCGAGGCATATACTTGAAGTATTCACACAGCGTGACAATCCCCTTCTATCTAAACGACTGCTCCTGCGACTTTCTGGTAATCGCCTTCAGGAAAGCTTGTCAAAATTTAGCGCAACAGTACCTTGTCAAGGAGGTTGCTGGTTTGGCCATTCTTCTTGCAGATAGAGCGCACTTGACACAAGGACAAACCACTGAAATACTATTACTGTGACTGCAGGGCCATCATCTAGCATTTTAGTGGGCTTGTTTGTTTGACAAGGTCTATTATGTTTTTAAAGCGTACTTCCTCGCTTGACTATTCGTCCTCCGTCAGAAGGAAATGGCAAGCTAGGTGCCAGGGTTGGGACCCTAGGTGGTAGGAAGATGACGTAGGCCTCACCACGTCGGATTGCATGGCTGTGAGGAGGCGCGTAGACTCGCCATAAAGGCCCTGAACTAAGGAACTCACTGAGTGGTCCCACTGTCTGAATGGAATATTCGCACTGTTCTAGGAGAAGTATCTTACCGCCGTTCATCTGGTAAGTGGTTAGACGGCCATACAGCGAAGCAGTCCTTCTTATATGACACTCACCGACGTGGAGTACTCACCACAGCAGCACATCTCCCGCAACACCGACGAACATTAATCCATCATTCTCGACCTGGAAAGGGCATGTACTGTACAAATAGCTTTACATGCAAGAGACGTCGCCCAACTACTGCGTAGTGCTCCTGCGACACTGAAATCGATGTTCACTGCGACCCTGGGTATCTTAAATACTCCGCAGAAAGAAAAGGCCAGCGAATAAACTAGGAAGACTTGACAAGTGTCCCTGTGCATATCTGACACAAAGCACTTGAACCCATGGTCAACAACAAGCTAATTAGGTGCTTGTGATAAGGGACATTTCGTAGGGATTCGCATTTATGTTGTGTACTGTCCAGGGAGCTTTAAACTGAGCTGCCTATTTGGACCTGTCATTTATGTTAGTCCTGCACCAACAGTGAAATACTTCCAAGTGTACCCCGCAATTGTGTAATGGCGTGCACAACAGTTTTATATTTATTTAACTCTTCGTCGTGGCGTCCTTATCTAGATTGCCACGATTTTCGTTTATTTATTTATTTATTTATTTATTTGTTTGTTTATTTACTAAGGCGAAAGCCTTAAGTGGCTCATAACCCCTTGATGGTCTGGAAAACGCGGCGTGCGGTACAGAAAGTCACGTGAGCTCGCCTCGCGCAGACACGCGCTCGTGCCACTGCTCGCGCGTTCGTCGTCGTCATCTCCCTCCACGGCTGGCTCCGATATGCCGCTTTCATGCCAAAAAATAAGGGGAAAGTTAATTAAGATTTCATTTCATGTTAATTTCATTTTATTACCTTAAAGACGCCTTTCGGGGTATTACATAAAGGGTGGGTGTACAAAAATAATACAGGAAATTGCCCACTACGTTATTTTACAGAAAGAACACGTGTTACTTCTAAGGCAGATGAGGTGGCGATGGCAGCGACGCCGTGGGGAAGGCCGTTCCAGTCTTTAGCTGTGCGACGAAAAAATGATGACGAGCAGGTGACAGTGCGGTGCAATAGGGCGAGCAACATTTAGTGGGCGGCCTGTGCGCAGCGATATGCGTGAAGGTGGTATAATGTATAGTGCGTGGCGAGCGAACTGGTGTAGAATTTATGGAATAATGATAAGCTCGCGATACGGTGACGGTGCGTTAGTGTGTCCAAACCAGACTCTACTTTTAATGGTGATACGCTGATATCATATGAGTATGTCGAGTGAATGTATCTTACGGCGTGGATTCTAGCGCGTTGCTGAGGTAAATCTGGTGAGGATGCCATATAGGTGATGTGTATTCGAGTTTTGGCCTAACCAGTGTTCTATATGCTAGTAATTTTACTTGTTGAGGAGCATTGCAGAGGTTGCGTTTCAGAAATCCCAAGGTTTTGTTAGCAGATGATATGATGTTAGTACATGCGAGCACCAGTCTAAATCATGCGTGATCGCAATACCCAGGTACTTAATTGAGTTTACACTGTCGATTGGGATGTCATGAATTGTCTAGAGAAAGTCATGCCGATTTCGGCTGCGGGAAATTGACATAGACGTACATTTATTAGTGTTTAGAACCATTAGCCAGTGGTCACACCAGGCTGTAATGTTGTTCAGGTCATTTTGGAGATAAATGCAGTCGTTACTGTTAGTGATAGTTCGATAGACAACGCAATCATCAGCAAACGTACGAATCTGAGAGGAAACATGCGATGGAAGATCGTTAATGTACATTAGGAACAGGGGGGGACCTAAAACTGAACATTGGGGGACGCCTGATGTTACGGGAAGAAATTCTGAGGTACTATTGTTAACACTGACGAACTGTGATCGGTTACTAAGAAATTCTTTTATCCATGTTAGGACACTGGGGTGGAAGTTCAAGCGAGAAAGTTTTAATAATAAGCGTTGATGAGCTACTTTATCAAACGCCTTTGCAAAGTCAAGAAAAATGATATCGCTCACAGTGTTAGTATCGAGATTTGAGTGTAAGTCATGAAGAAATGTAGCTAATTGACTGTCACATGACAGGCCTTTACGGAAGTCATGCTGCGACGGATGGGAAAAGTTATTACTGTCTAGGAAATTTATTACGTGTGAGTATATGGTGTGTTCCATTATTTTGCAAGGGATGCTAGTTAGGGATATGGGACGATAATTTAAGGGTGAATTACGGTTACCTGATTTGTCGACAGGAACGACCTTGCTCTTTTTCCACTCGTTTGGGAGCGTGCCTGATGATAGTGATTGGGAATACAGCAGGGTTAGATACATGGCAGAGATGCGCTTCGTGTTTTTTAAAAGCTTTGAGGTGATATCGTCGACACCGGCTGATGAGCATAATTTATGATTATCAATGAGTGCGGATATTCCATCTGGTGATAAAATAATATCCGGCATTGGAGACATGACAGCAACATGGAAAACCAGAAGAGGCACGTGTGGTTCGGTAATAAAAACAGATGAAAATGCATTACTAAACAGTTTGGCACAGTCAATATTAGGTAAAATTTCACCATCTTTCGAAATTCTGACACCAGGGGATGGCTGGACATTGATTACCTGCCAGAATTGTTGGGGGTTACTGCTGGAGTTAATTAGGAGTTAACTGCTGGAGTTAAGTGGAGTTAACTGGAGTTAATTGCTGGAGTTAACCTACGACCTTCGGTGGGAGTCGAACCCTCGAGCTTATGTGGAAGTTGAAACCACGACGTTTGGGGTCAATACAAAGTTAATTATGACACTGTTAATTAATATATAATTATTCAGGCACTCAAACCCTCGATCTTTGTTGGGAGTCGCACCCTTGACCTTTGGTGTTAATTAGGGCGAAGATAATTAAGGCACAGTTAATTAAGGTTGCATCAATTAGGGCACTCGAACTCACGACCTTCGGTGGGAGAAAACAAGTGATAAGAAGCAACAACATATTCGAATGAGAATGTCAAATAATTTAATGAACGTATCTTGAGCGCGCAGGCTTTCGCCTTACCCTATTTGGCGTATGCTAAAGCTACTGTCAATTTTCTGTCTGTCTGTCTGTCTGTCTGTCTGTCTGTCTGTCTGTCTGTCTGTCTGTCTGTCTGTCTGTCTGTCTGTCTGTCTGTTTGTTTGTTTGTTTGTTTGTTTGTTTACAATAGCGAGAAATGATGTAGCCAAAGAATGTTCCACTTCAGTCTACCCACAGCAATTCATTTTTACAGAGCAGAATGCATAGGAATATAAAGAAAGCAGATAAGTTAACCAGAAGAAGGAGAAATGCTACCTTGCACTGGTTGCTGACATTCTATCGAACCACTTAGTGGCCTCCTGTCTATTCTCAGGCAACGCGGCGAAACTAAAGATTTACTTCGGCTAAAACTCGAGGATCAGCGTGCCGATACCTTCTGCCTGCGCTTGTAAAAAAAAAAGGAAAAACATATTGCCGACCAGCCTCGTTGAAAACTCACTGCCATCAATAGAGCGTCGATAGGCGTGTCTCGCGCAGCACGTGCAGGCGAGCAATGTTCAGAGTTTGCCGCTTCACTCCCGCGGAATAGCGCGCATATATGCCGCGCGTGGAAGTTGGCGTCGGCCCGATGTCAGGGTCGCTCGGTGACTCCATTTGTTACACCAGGCTCCGCTACGGGGGAGGGCGCAGCCTCGGCTTCGTTTGCTGACCGACACCCGCAGGCCGTTGAGCCCAGAAACGCGAGAAGTTTGCGCGCGGCTGGGGGGTCGTGCGAGGCCTGCGTCGAATCGCCGTCACGGCTGCGGCAGAGGCGCCCACCGGCGCGCCTTCCCTCTCCCCCTTTTTTTTCCCGGCCGCCCTCCTTCCCTCCCGAGTGATTAATAACGATTTGCAAAAGTTTAGGAAATGCGGCGCCGGCGCAGGGTAAAGGCTCTGCTGCGCTCCCGCATAGCGTTTTCGCCGTCGCAGGCATATTATCCCCGTTCTCGCGATTTTCGCACTTTTCGCTCACGGCGACCCGCACGCCCGCGCCGTGGTGCGGGCGGCGCGCTTCTGTTTGCGCCACCCGCCGGACGCCGCCGATGCAAGAGAGCGAGCGGACTGCGGGCCTTCGAGAGTAGATACAGCGCGAATCGTGCATCTTCGTTATTCACCGTCGCCATGGCTGCTCAAATCGCTCATATCGCGCGCGCGTTGCCCGAGCCGGGACGTGGCGACCGTGGCGGTCGTTTCTTTTTTGCCGTACGCTGCTGGTGCCCGTCGTGCAGGCGCGGCCAGCGCTGTGTCGAGATTGATGGCGATCCGGACGGGATGCGCCACATTGTAAATGAACGAGCCGCCGCTGATATAGGCTGGCCGCGTTGGCTTGCGTTCTGCGCCGGAGCGGCTTGATCGGCGCAGCGCTGCTGTTCGGCCGCACCGCTCAAGCATCGCGCGTAGACGCATCACCGGGTGCACTTTCCACGCGGAGCACGGGACACCCATATGTAGGCCAGCGATACGGGCAAACGCCAAATTAAGCCCGACAACGGGATCTAACGAAAACTTATGCTTGAGGTGCTTATTTGCTTAGTAAATCTATTCCCGTTGCCCAAAATAGAAACAAATAATAGCATCAGACCGCTTTGAAGATGGCTTCGTCCAACGCATATATGTGGAAAGCGCCGCAGCCTTCCAGCGAATGGTCTGAGTGCTTCAACTGTCGCGACAGTAATCACACAAAAGGCCACGTTACTGTTGTTTCCGGACGGCTGTTTAAAAACTTAGTTATAGGATTTAACGCTCCAAAACTGCACAACGGGCTGCGATGGGCTCCATGTATGAAGAGGAAGGCGCGGAATTAATCCTGACCACCTCAACGTGCATCCAGTGCACAGCTATGCGTGAAGGTTACTCTATTCTGTGTCCATCAACATGAATGCGTCGCGGTCGGAAATCTAACCTGCCACCTGGTGTTCAGCGGCAGAAAGCCATATATCCATACACTGAGCATCCGACATCCAACATCTCCCCCTTTCTTGGGGAGTAGTAATCGCACCAGGGGTCACTTTAGAATGTCTGGCACAGGCCACAGTCTGCATTATAGAGAACTAGGCCTCTCTCGGCGTCATAAATGTCAGAGCCGACTATTACGTTATAAGAATATTTCTGCGTAAATGTGAACAGACGTTTTCCACTGAACAGTGAAAGTACAAAGTACCCAAAACATGGAAAACGTAAAAAAGATAAATTACCTACTGTTGTACTGTGCCCACATCTCTGTTAGCGCGTAATCGAGATACCGACGCAGACAGACCTCCGGCTGAGCGTAATCAAACCTTCTTCAATATGACTTACAGCTGATGCCTCGCTCGAAATTCTACAGGAGCACACGCGCATAGTTTTTACAGTGTCCTCGAGTAACAAGCCTCCCACCACCTGCGTCTTATTTTCCTAAACGTACGTCTATAGAAGATTTTCGCATCATCCCCTGCTGCAGTTTCCCTTACATTTTCTTAGGGTTCGAGTGTCAGAGGCACTCTGCAGCATAAAAGTGTTAGCTGTAATGTCCGCGTATCTTCGAGAGTTTATGTAACGGCTTCTTAGGTATATCATGAGAAGCCAACAAACACTGACACCAAGGACAACATAGGGGAAATTAATTTCCCCAACATAGGGGAAATTAAGTAATTTCCCCTATGTTGTCCTTGGTGTCAGTGTTTGTTGGCTTCTCATGATATGGCTAATAAAAATCGGGCCCCTCGGTTAACCCCCTTTCTTCTGGCTTCTTAGGTAGTATCACAGCTGTAAAGTAGAGTTTTTAGTTTACAGAAAATTAAGCCTTCAAAGTTAGTCGACATAAGAAAGCATGTAGCTCTTATTCCCACACCTCCCATAGCAGACATATTACGGTTGGTTGCGGACATTTAGAGATGTTCAATGGTCAGTCCAGAGGAAGGAATCCTTCTTAGCCCTCTGCGCCTCCTCCTTCCGCTCTCCTTGTTATTCATCGCTGATATTGTAAAACTATGCAAAATTACTTCTTTTACATGCAAATGTAAATGCGGAACGTTGATACGGTGCAAATGTCGCAACCTCAAGAGATTCGGGCTATCTGAACAGTATAGGAGACGCCGCTGCAAAAGTTAACAGAAATCAAACAGTTGAAAAGGAAACACCGCTCAGAGCGTAAGTGCAATGGAGAAACGCACGCACGCACGCACGCACGCACCCCCCACACACACACACGCACACAAGTCGTCTCCGGTATTGCGCAATCCTAAAAGCACCGACTCACAGGCCCACCTGAGCGACTGTAATGCGATATAATTCCAGCGTCCTATCATTCGGCGGTTATCCTTGGCACCGCATTCTCAGAACCACCTTCGGGTTGCGCACGGGCCGCGCAACCACCGTGACTCCTCCAGTCGCGTGCATCTGCATCTGTACGTCACACCGCCCCGCTTCTATTAAAACCCTGGCGAGGACACACACATCGCGCATTGGCGCCACGATCCGCACACCTACGACGGCACTGACACGCCTCACAACGCGCGTCCTGGCCTTGAGTTTTGGACCCTTCTAGCAAGTCTGCACAATGCTAAGGCATTTAAAGGGAGTCTATACACACCAAACAGCTGACGAAGCCGCAGGTCGCGGCCGCAGAACAAGCTGTTTTAGACGCTCACAGCAGTCACATTAGTGTAACTAAAGATTTCCGGCCACAGTTGGCTGACAAAAGCAACGTAAGGGGCAGTTGCGTAAACGCGACTCTCCGACAAATTCTCGCTAGTGGTGGCTTAGCTGCTTGACACTTGGCCGCTATAAGAAGCGCACTTTACGAGGTGAAAATCCCGTTTAGATCTTGGCCACTAGCCTACGTTCCCTTCCCCCTATTCTATTTCATATGATCATTCAGTTTTTTTCTTCTTCAGAATGTCTCCTAGGGATTACGAAGAATCGTTGTGATATCTACAGTTCATCATGCTACGACTCGCAACTAAACGCACTGGATAAGCTAGTTCGAAGTATATATAATATACAACAAATATGGAGCGAGGAGCGTAAGGAAGTACTGTAAATTACATTACGTGGACAAGCGGCTCGTTTTTTTTACTGTGATTTACCATGAAATTGTGAGCAACTATTCCCTAGTCCCTAGCGGCCTAAAAATAATGAAGGTTGGATGGGAGGTCCCGGCTCGACTGCTGACCATAACCTAAATCACGACTGAGAAAACTGCACCGAGAAAGAAAGGTAAAAGTACACTCTGCGATATCTTGGGAACATTTATTTACGAATATATTTATGTACTTCCGCATTAGTTGAAAGACCCCTCGGTAGTTGTACACGAAGAATTCCTACGTTTACGTGCGAGTTACGATCTCACAACGATATATAAAGCCGATCACACCGACAGCAACAAAACGATGAAACGGCGAACAACGACAGGGAGCCGTAAGCAAGGCTTTTTCATAGGATTCACAAGTTGTTCTCCTGCGGCGGGTGTCTGCATTTCTCACGTGCGTTCCAAGGAAGTCGAAGCTAAAGGCCGAGGAAATAGAACGGTGGGAGCAAGTGTGCCATCATGGAGGTACAGCGGAGGTAAACGCAAGCCTCGAAAGTGAACTGGGCGGCAATTTCGGGAACGCAAAAAAAAAACAAAGAAGCAAAATTTGAAACTGGCCCCTGCACGAATCGGTGGGCTTGCTTGAAATTTTGTTCTACGAAAAAGAGAGTCTTGTATTTGTTGATAATAGCGCAGTCGAGAAAAAAACATAGTTTAACGTTCCCAGATGAACACTGAAGAGAAGCTTGGTCAAGAGGGCGGTTGCTGTCACTTGGAGACATGGGCGCACACTTTGAGGCCTTTGAATGTATGGAGTATTCAAGACTTGATCGACATGAATAAAAGGAGACGTTGGCGCCGTGAAATGGCGCTGGATATTTATTGTATTCTGAACAGAAACATGACCTAATGTAATTAGTATAATTTGTATATCACCTTTTTGCAATATTTTTTGAAGGCCTTGCTGCGGCGGCGCTTGACAAAAAATACTAATGATTATTTATTTATTTATTTAATAAACCGCGCACTGTTTTATTGCATCAATATGCCTTACGGCACAATTTCATTCATAGGAGGGTGATCTGAATGCGGGACTGTCCAGCGGTGAAGTTCGGGCGGTATGATGACCCAGCCTGCGCAATGGCGAGTTGTGACAGCGTGAAGGCATTGAACATTCACACCACAGCGAGCAGTATTGCGCGGGCAAACAGACAAGGCAACAGAACGAACACCAAATGCCCAGAGCACTTCAGGTGTCGCGGACCCTTCTGTGCGCAAAGCACAGCGTCACACTATACACACGTAAATTACGCGCATCCTGGCTATTCGTTGTTGTTGTATCGCAGCACCAGGTTGGTGCGGTGCTACACGTCTCTAGATGTGCGTTTGTTTTTCGTATTCTTTTCAGAGTAATTATCTTACGACTTTGCACGGCAGCTTTAAAACGGATGCCAGTGAACAGCATGACCTAATTCTGGCCCACAGAAATATAAAACGTGGATGGTACACAGCAGTTCATAATAACAGCCATAAAACACCAGTCTTACTAGTGTTGCGCAATATCTACCCCCCCCTCCCCCCAAAAGAAAGCAGGGTAAAAAATGGGACGAAAAGAAAACGAAGGAGCAAACATATTGCTGTCAGTAACGCAAGAATATCGATTGCTAAAGTTGACCGCGATATCAAAAATTAAACCACGATGATTTTAAAATAACCAAGAACCAGAATTTGAAAAACAAAAAAAAAAGACAAGAAAACATCACGACGCCGCTAGCTGGTTCATGATTGTAGCATAGATACAACGCCAGTCGGACAAAACATACGCGTACATGTAGAATTTCACGACGTTAAACAAGGTTGTAGGTTAATCGAGTGCTGCGTTGGTCATTTGCGGGTCAGTGTACCGCTGGAGTATTCTTTATTTATTTATTTATTTATTTATTTATTTATTTATTTATTTATTTATTTATTTTCAAATACTGTAGGCCTCTTCAGGCCCACATTATTCCTCTCGGTGCGATAGTCGTCGTCGCCGCGAACATCAGCTTATTTATTTCCACTGCAAGAAAACCGAAAGCCTCTCCTGCGCTCCTCTTATTGCCTGCAGACTTTCGCCAGCCAAGTCCATCATGCAAGTTTTCTCATTTCAATGCACAGCCTAATCCGTTAGAGTGGCAACAATTTTGCCGCTCTAACCGAACACAGTTTGCCTGCTCTACGTATTACATGACTCGGCCAACTTCATTTTTACGTCCTAACACCAATCTTTAGTATAGTCTGCAAATACAATATAAATCAGCGATACTTGTTGCTTTGTAAGCGCACACTTTCGATACGCGTCTTGATAAAGAGAATGTCGCTATGGGTTATTGCTGTTTTTCTTTTCATCATTTATCTCTCTCTCTCTCTCTCTCTCTCTCTCTCTCTCTCTCTCAACAAGTAAAGCTTGATGACTGATTTTCATATCGTGAAATCTTTCTGAATTCCAAGAAATCGAAGTTGGCTGCGAAGTAGAAGTCGGTTTTTTCAAGGACAAGAAGAACAAAGAAAGAGAGAAAGAAGGAAAGGAAGAGAGCTTGCCAGCAAGAAATATAACCACTTCCCCTCAGTCGGACGACGTGCGACTGCAGCGGCTGCCGTGAATCCGGATGATGATGAACAGCAGCCCGGTAAAGAGGGCACGATAAAGAAAGCTCGAGGCGCGCTGCCACTCAAAGATATAAACACACCACGTGTGTGGGCGATAGAAACCATTTCGGTGCAGAGCCTCCTATCGGGAAGCGGGAGCTACGCCACTGTATGCGCTACAGAGGTTACGCTTACGCACGCTGCGAGTCGCATATACAAGAAAACGGTACGCTTGCTTTTGTGTATTTCGAAGGGGATATTTTTAAGGAAGCCTGGGAAGGTATAGGCGAAACCCTGTGTGACTCTCATCTTTTTTTTTTTCTTCTATCTACTGCTAACGTTACTTTCAAGAAGAAAAAAGAAAAGTAATCATTCGACTAAAGTTTACGACCTCTTTAAACCCGCAATACCAGAACACAGATCAACATCAAAGAAAATTCGAACAACTGGTTCATCTTCTTTTACCTGATCAAGGGGAGAGTATACACTTGTACAAAAAAAAGCAGCAGTTTTGACATGTTATTTACACTTTCACTGGAACATCACTTTAGCATATCAAAAAAACGCTACTATAGGCAATGCCTAAAGTTTCACTGGCCTAAATGAGAATTTTGAGGCATCAAACTCAGTGTACCGTAAATGATACGTTGGACATTACAGGGTTTTCGTAGCGATTGCGTAATGACGTTTCTGTAGAATAGAAGCGAGGAGAACTGCAGACTCTGCTTACTTCCTCGGCGTTGGAGAAGGCTTGCAACGTGATCGCCGTTCGAGCCGGACGATTCTCTTCACGTCGTCCCTCAAGAGCGGTGCAAGCATGCGTTTGGCAGCGATTCCTTTCCACTTTAAGTGGCGCCAATAACACATACACAAAGAAACAGCCCGTAGTTGTCTTCCCACTCTGCTTTCCATGTCCCCACGTGGCGGGTTTGACAGCGTTCCTGCTAGACACGGTGCCGTAAATAACGTCCGAAAGCTCGCGGGCGTCACCCATAAGTGCTCTTTTCCTGCTCTTAACGTTATTTCAGTGCGCCTTATATGCGCGCTCACCGAAGGCATTGTTTCATTTCTTTTTTTTTTCTTTCTTTTTTTTTTTTTTTTTTCGGGAGGCCGTCCAGAGACATTACAGCGATAATGGCCATCGATCAATCAAAAACAGTTTCGGTAACGCCAGGAGACGGCGTTTCCGCGCGTCGCCGGCAGATGTCACCGTGAAAGCCAAGCGCATGTGCGCGCACTCTCTTCTGCGCGTGCGCGAATTGTACAGCCAGCGAGTAGCAGACGACGCAGCCGGCGCGCGTGCGGCCCGCTGCTGCAGCTGCCGCGTCGGCGGCCGTCCAGGCCACATCTGGCGCGGCGGCCCCACTTTTGTTGCTTCCTTCTTTTGTGATGCCCTTCGCGTAGGCGCTACTTCGTTAGCAATCCCCTCCATCCCCTCCCCGCCTCTCCCTCCGCTAATATTCCGTTCACTTTCTGCCTCCACGCTCTTACGCTGGTGTTTGTTCGCGCCCCATCGGCGCGCTGCGAGTGCCGTTGCACAGCTACCGGTGGCGTAACCGCGAGGACGTTGCCTCGCAAGCCGCACCGTGCGCGGTGAGCAGACGAGATGTACAGCTGATCGGGATCGAGAGGTCAGGACGTTCGTTCGGGCGCCCACAGCGGCAGCAGTTCGTGGCGCGTCGCCAAATGCTCCCAGCGAGAGAGGGGAAGGGACAGCTGAGAGTTATTCGACGCCTTACACACGAGCCTGCTACGTGAACCCGCAGGCGACGAATATTATGTTGCGAACTATTCGGGCCACAAGTAGTGTTGTAGCTAAGTGTTCATCAAGCGTAAGAATCGGGAGATGCGAACTTTAATGTGCACTCCGGACACTTTCTGCGCACGTATACAAATTTTACAGTGTCAGGAAGACCGATGCAATTGGGGGGGGGGGCGCTTCAAGTGTATCCAGTTAATCCAACCCTGATTTAAATTGCGTCAGCCATTCCGAAATTCCTGTTTTGCATAATTCGGCTGCAGGAGGAATAGTTGCTGTGCTGTGGCACCGGTGACTGAGCGAGCACATGGAGCAGCTGATTTTTCGGCACGAGCCGTGCCTCGTTTCGAGACTGCCTGCCGATTTGTTATCTCTGCTTACGTTCAACAAAGTCTCGCATATGATGAATATCAACATACGTTTGCATTAATAAAGTAGTACTTGTTGTTTCGCGGCAGACCACTAGCTATGACGTGGCGCTTCTGAGATCAAGGTTGCAAGTTCAGCCACGGCAGCCACATTTCAGTGCGGGATGAACGCAAAAACGCTCGCGCACTTAGATTTGGGTGTACGTTAAAGAACCCCAGGTGGCAAGAATTAAACCGGAGTGCCCCACTATGGCATGACTCATAATCAGGTCGCTGTTTCGGCACTTAAAGCCCCAGAATAGACTTTTTCATATGTTCGATTATATTGTACCACGCTTCATCGCCGAGTAATACCAACAGTACGTTTGCGATTTACATGGGTATGTAATAGCATATCGTTAAGTATGGGTACGTGTTTTCATTAATTCATTTTCACTTATTAATGCTGTCAGCTCAATAATGAGCTATTACAGGAGTGTAATTATAAAATACCATTGTGAAAGAATTTTCAGAAAGCAGAAGTGCAAGATAATGCATCGACCAAATAATTTCGAAACTGTTTACCTGGTCAGAAAAAAAAAATACTTTGAAAGGAAACAAGTGCAACAGAAATATTTCGAAGACAGTATTTTGAAAATATTTCGAGATTGAAAGTTTTGCAAGTGAAAAAGTGGCCATGCACTGTTCCGAAGAACGAAAAAAAAAAAAACTACAAGAGACACATTCCCGAATACATCCAATGTTCGTCGTGGCATGCTGTCCCAATGATTTTCAAATTATTAGAGGCAGATGCTAAACTTGCATTATTATCTGTAAGGATGGTCCATTCAGCTATCACTCAAGGAAATAAGCTAGCAGTCATTGTTCATATCGCTGCCATATTATCGGAGACGAGATGATCATCTTTCACTTGATTCCAAATCAGTACAGATACAAGGGCGGCTACAGGTTTTCGGGGATAAAGACAAGCCTTGTTCGCAACACAGCTTCCGTGTGGTATTTTCCTTATGTCTTACTTTGAAATAATAATAAAAATATTGAGCACTCAGTTCGGACATTCGAAGCCATTTTTCTTTCATCTTCTTTTGTGAATGGTCACATTTGATATGACTTGAAATTTGAGCTATTCGAATACTGTTTTTTCTCCAATTTTTAATCTAATGGAGGCTGCGATTGCCTGATGATTGCTATACTGAAGTTTACAAGCGGTTTAGACTGTACGCACCCGCTAATGTATGTATCGTGTTCTCAGATGATGGAAGCTGTACGGGACGATTTAGACGGCTGGTAATATTATCTGCGCAAGCCAAACTGGTCATCTCGCCAACGTCCCGTTACCTATTTTTTAGATGTTTTCGAGAAAGACCTAATCGTCAAACGTCCCTAGTTGAAAAACAACACTGAAACGGCAATTACAGTCGACTGCACTTAAACAGAACTCGAAGGGGCAGAGAAATGTGTTCCGTTCATCCGCAGTTTCATTTAAGTGAAGGACACAAAAATCACCGAGAATCGTTTTATTCGAAAGCGTACGAGTGTTTCGATATTACCGTGGTGAAAAAAAAGAAAAGAAAAAGGAGAAGAAAGAAGCTTTGCTTCGCTATGCTTCTAATATTGGAGCTTCTTTTGCGCAAGGTTGTGTTCCTGTGCAATGAAATTCCCAATAGTTTTGAGCCGTCCTCGCACTCAAAATACCACTGCAGGCTTTCTTTCAACTGCATGCCTTCCCGTCACGTCCGGATCAGTAAAGAGCAATGGAACAGTACTACATCTGCCTTCGTCCACAGAATCTATAGCCTTCACCACGAAGTTCACCGATCATATTTTCAACTCTCTTCGAAGCCGGCAACAACGGTATCAACTCAAGTGCCTTATTCCTGGCGGTGTGAACGACGCAGTATACTATAGTGGGCAGCTTGCGTGCAAGTACACTCCTACCTGCATACTCCTTGGGCGCTATAACGTAAAGCTATTCCCAACTTTTCTGTTCCGTTTCTGCAATCAGCCCTCCGCGATTGGTCAAAAACTTTTTTGGACCACCCCCACTTCACCTGTCTGTCACGCGACGTCACAAAAACCGCGATACCTCCCTATCTGATATGATGTCTACACGCTGATCATGCATGATTTGACCGAAAAATGAAAAACAGTTATTTCTGATTCGACGCCTTTTCGCCTTAGCCCCCGGCTATTCGTCAAAAGTTTTAGGGCTGCACCCACTTCACCTGCCTGCCACGCGACGTCACAATACCGCGAAAACTCACCGCGTCGAAGTGACGTGTACGCATTAAATATGCATTAATATGCCGAAGAAAACTGAAATTTCTTCTGAATAGCCGCAGGCTACCCCGTTCCGAAAGGAATAAAAGATGGCTGCCGCCGATCGCTCAGGCGCTGGCTACTCGCACCTGCAGGAGAACATGGGTATATTTGCGTATAATAATCCTCTTACGTGACCGTGTAACGTTTTCGAGCACTTTCGGCACGTTTACGACCTCGCTCAGTCAACTTTTCTTTGCTGATCATCCTTTTTAGCGGCATTCTTAACCTTCATTCTACCAACTCTTCTTTGCTGAGGATACGTTTTAGCGTTATTTTTAAGCTTCCGTTGCATGCCGCCGCGATTTTCGACCAGCCACCGCAGGCTAAGTAAGGGAAAGCGGACCAATCGCAGACGCCAGCACCACCCTTTTCATCCAGTTATCGATTTTCAGTGCACTGGCACTGCCCCATTGAATCCCTCTCCACTTGAGCGTTCTCCTCATCTCTTATCAGCCAATTAGATACGACTAGCCGCTCAGTGTAGGCAATGTTATTCGTTTTTCAAGCAAACAAAAGTGACCTCCTATGAATGAGGAGAGCGTTTGGTTGGTCTCTTCAGACAACCCTGCGGGTGACCGCCCAGTGCTTGCGTCGGTGGTTACGCAAATTTGACGTCAGGAGATTGGACTAAAAACATATTGGAATAGTTTTACGTTATAGGGCCCCTTAGTGCTCTCTTCCTGCGCAGGAAGGATTTGGTGAAGTCCTCATGGTGTAAACACCGTTGCAACTTTGAAATCTTTAATATGCATAAACGTTCCCGCAACTGCCTGATGGATCAGATTTTTCTCATTATTTAGAGCGCCATGATTTGATACGCTTGGCTGATTTTTTCTGTCCCATACGCCGATGATGTAGGTGGTGGTTCTGCTGAAAGTTCAGGTTATAACCGGAGTTCACAATAAGATGAGTTCCGTTTAATCGAAGTTTATCCATACCATTGTTCCGTTTATCCGGCATTTCCGTTTAAGCGAGTTTAGTTTACCAGGAGTCCACTGTATAATAAATCAATGGGCATACATTGCATGAGTTAAGGTAACGGTTGAACCATCCCCTACTTCCGGTGGGTGCTAAAATCTAATAGCGAAGTAGAAGCGAGGGACCAGGTACGAACAGTTAGTATGCGTCATTATCTATGGGGAAATCAAGTCAAGCAAAAAAAAAAATATAAGGGTCCGGTCTGTTGACAAAGTTTTATAATGGTTCTTTCTTATATTCTGTGGATCGATGACATTTTCTATATGATTGGTCATAAAATTAACTTTAAATATACGTGCTGTTAACAGTGACGCACTTCTTGATCATTGAGAAATACAAGTACCATTGACGCCCGCTAATGATGCGCATGCGGTGCCTTGCTAGCGAGTCGGCCAATATAACCAGGGGTGGCTAATAAGACATGATAATTTTGCCTTTGCATTTATTTGTTTTGTTTCTCTGAAACTCGGACTTAATTCACTATACACTAGATACGGTGTTGGGCCATATCTAATGCCGATGGAATCTGTTGGGCTCCACCCAACAGAAGTGAGGTGCATACACACAGAACCCTATACGAAAAGAAGACTTCCATCTTAAGCGGCTGCCCTTGTTTGATTGTGTGTTATACCTGCGTCCTGCAAGGGCAAATATTTATGTTCTGAGCGAGGAAAATGTAAGAAAATTGAGCAGGCTAATTGCACATTTTTTCGAGTTTAGCACAGTTTTCCAATGGTTCCCTGCGTAACGAACTTAGTTCCCTACATTCGGAATGGGCTCTGAGGACAAAGCAGGCGAGTGAGTGAATTGGAGGTAATTATTGCAGGGTAATAACATACAGGGCACCCGAAAGTATTTTATAACTTAAATTAAAATTGAGAATAACAAACAATCATGCTTTATATACAGGGTTCGTTATTATTATTATTATTATTATTATTATTATTATTATTATTATTATTATTATTATTATTATTATTATTATTCGCATCCCGAGCCTCTGTACAGACATGTACGGTGCTGGCGGGAAATACTGGGAACCTGACTGCTTCGTCCTGCCTTCACCGCCGCTTCGACAACTCCGCGTAGCTCATTACGACGGCTCGATCGGAGCTGAGCGCAAGGCACTCGGTTGGCGAAGGCCGCCTCGTGACGCACACTCCGTCGGGCCTCGTGAAAGAAATTCCTGTCGGGAGTGTTTTCATTCACCGGCGTATTCACGCAAGCCCGGCGGGCGATGGGGTTGAGGGGTGTGCACGCGGCGTGCTTACATACAGACGTATCGGTTCTAATGATTCGCTCTCTCGGCGACGACCGACCGGCACCAAGCAGCTGACGGCGGCCGCCAAGGTGCCGTTTTCACCTGCGGCTGTACCGCTCAGACCGCGGCGACCGGCCGAGCACCACGCGCGCGTGGAGCCCGAGACCGCAGCGCGGGCCGTGCGGCGAACCGAGCAGGCGGCGCGGAATTCCAGGCGGCGAGGGGCGCTAGATCTCAACTACTCGACAAACATCCCCCGCCCCCCCCCCCCCTGCCTCCTACCAACTTTGAAGGGAAGTGTGCGGGGGGGGGCAGAGGGTGGGGGGGGGGGTTGTTGCGTTAGAAGATGCGCGCGCCAGCTGCCCCGCAGCCGGCTGCCGGCGACGCGCGGCCCCGCCTCGTGAGGACACGCATCTGGCGGGCCTGCTCCCCCCCCCCCCCCCCCCGTCTACTCGTCTCCGCACGTGCGGCGGCAGCGGCGACAGCGGCGACGGCTGTGGTCCTGTCTTCCCCAATCAAGCAACCCGTCTCCGCTTTGTCTGTTTTCTTGCTTGTTCGTCCCCCGTAAGCTGGCGACCGTTGTTTTCGTTTAACTGCGTCTGACGTTCGGTTTGTCGGTCTCGGCGCGCGTGTGGCGGTATCGTATAGGAATGTAACCCTTCTCGATTGGCTCTCGCTTCTTTCAGGTCAAACGCTTCATTCCGCTACGGCGAAATAAATTCGAGCGCGCTTTATCGGGCCTTGGAAAAAGAGTGCGCAATGCCGCGCCCACTCGATAGTTGCCGCTGAAGTCTGGTTGCGAACGAGTTGTGCCTCGACGAACGAGCGCAATCGCTATAGGATCATATGCGCACCAGAACTATTCGAGATAGGGCGTTTAGAAGCAACCCAAAGGGGCAGATTATATATATTTCGCACAACTCAAGAAGATAATGCTGGCAGAACTTTCCGACGTCGTGGGATTTGGAGGGACACCTTCCAGCGAATCACACGGGCTTTCCTGAGAGCGCAGTCCTCCGCGAATTCTCAAAAACGCTCTCGCCAATCGTGCGAGTGCCAGCCACTCTCTCCCTCTACAGCCTGCTCTTGCAAATCTCTTGCGGCGATGTATTTCATCATCGAGAGCACTCGACGCTCAGGAGCACAGAGGCCCTAAGCTTGTCATTGAGACCATTTCAGTGCCTAACACAAAAGGCCTCGTTTCTTGCGAAAGTAAGCAGCGCCTCCAGTGAGCGCAAGTTGTCATTATGAAAATCTCGTAGAAACATAAAAAATTGTTCAAAATTTTTTCATCGCTCCTAAATAGCGGAACTGTCCTCTGTACCTCTGTTTATTTCACTGTAATTCTAGATTTGTGTGCGTGCGTGCGTGCGTGCGTGCGTGCGTGCGTGCGTGCGCGCGCGCGCGCGCGTGTGTGTGTGTGTGTGTGTGTGTGTGTGTGTGTGTGTGTGTGTGTGTGTGTGTGTGTGTGTGTGTGTGTGTGTGTGTGTGTGTGTGTGTGTGTTTGTGTGTGTGTGTGTGTGTGTGTGTGTGTGTGTGTGTGGAATATAAGATGAGAAAAAAAATGAAGGAAGCGGGACATTTTTTAATAACGCAAATTTATGAACGCTCATGCGTACATGAGAGGTTATGATTTCCTAAAATGTCAAAAATTGGCGAACATGAGTATACCATATCCGCTCTCCTCGTACTATTTAGCGGGCCCCATTCCCAAGGCTTTATGTTTGTTAACAAACAGATTTCGGTCAGTGATATGATCACCATCAGAATTAGCCGGCACACGGTCTCACATATACCTGTACAGCCCATGAACTGCTTTGTAAATATAGGTACAGAAGACAGAGACAAACATTCAAAATGGAGGGCGTAGATATTTCTTCTAGCGAACATGTTGTTACGCTTTGGGGGTGCGAAAGGTGCAGAAAGGCTCCATGAGGGGAAAAAAGTGGCGCATAGAGAATTCATACCATAGAGAATTCATACCAAAGCGTATCTTTAGCGTACGCTAAAGATACGCTTTCCCAACCATAGCTTATCAAGAAAGCCAGTGTTCGAAAGGTACGAAAACGAGCGAAGCGCACGTGCGCGATCTCACGACCAAGTGAAAGGGAAATGGGTTGGCATTTCTGCTTCCTGCTGTGTATGTTACATATACTTCTACCGCGTCTTGTTTTGTGCATGCTACCAATTGCGCCCCCATGATGCAACACTGGAGAGCGTTCGGACTTGTGAATCAAGAAACGGCGATAAAAAAGGCCATGTAAAGCCAACAGGCAATGCAGCCAAGGAAAGCATATGGGTAATTAACTGTGCTTGAGAGTGAAATGTAGAAAATAATGAGGGGAGAAGTAAAATGAAAGTGGACGAAAAGATAACTTATCATGTTAGATTACAAGTTACGTTTTTGTCGACTTTCATTTTCCCGTTTTCCTCGTAACATTTCTTTTTTCACATTTCACTTTCAGCCACAGTTAATTACATCTATGTTTTCCTTGGCTTCATTGCCTGTAGGCTTTGTATGGTCTTGATTAACAAAAACGTAGCCTCTCGGTTTTCCTTCTTTCAGTGATCTAAAGGTATGATTAAAAGTTGTCGCCAAATTGACGCGAGACACACATGCCCTAATAGGCTTCTAAGCGAAAGTTTACGCGGATAAATTGTCAGCATTCGTTGCTGATTACACTCTGGAATTTGTTTTCACTTATCAATTTTAAACTGCAACTCGTACCCGGAAAGACTCGCCTACGCGTTGTACGCCACGCCGCGTTTCTCGGCGTTTATCTGCGTATAGCTGCGCTTTCTCGATTTCCTGAAGCGCCGATGTGAAAACCCGAAAACCGTTCTCACCATTCCGACGCCTGATAAGAACAGTACCACCAGTTCCTCTAGCATCCTTACGCGACGTAAAGCACAGCTTAGCTGCGTGACACCGATACCAGACGGAACAGTGGCTTGAATGAAGTTGGCTTAGCTGATATACTAAATCATTTCTTAACGAAAAAAAAAATCGGGTGGGCTGCATCATGAACGCAGCTGCAGTGGAGTACGGTACTTGAAATTTCTTTTCCGTGCTGCCGAGGGTATGTGGGTAATAGGGTATAGAAATGGCGCAAACAAATGCACAAGTTACATCAATCCACGCATTAGAAATGTTACATGTCTAACTTATGTTACGGCTAGCGGGGATCTTACGGTCTAATTTTGTAATCGTGCTCACTCCCTATTCGTAGTGGACCCGTTTAGTTCGCAGAGGGTGCTTGGGCACCATGGGAAAGAAATGGACCCCTATAGTGGTGGCGCCAAGAGACTGCCCTGCGCCGCTCTATAGCCCGCCGCATTCTTAGATAGCTGGGGCACTCTATGTGCACTCTATGTCACTATATGCATTATTAAGTAATGTTTTTTTTTTTCTTCAGCACAACGATACCAAACTAAGAAGCGTAGGCAGTACGTTTGCAAAGATATAATCGATAATGTGATAACATATTTCGTTGCATTCTGCTTTATCGAGCGAACCCCTCTGACCAATTTTGAAGACGTTTCACGTTGAAATATGCTTCTGGGGTAGCACTTGAAAGCGCGAGGACCCAACACGAGCGCGGACGAAGAATAAGAAGTTTATTTCGCGAAAGTTAAAATGCGGGATCGACGTGGAAAAATAATTTACGCCGACCCCTCCCCAGTCTTGCTAACGGAGAAGAAGAAATACTTCAGGCGCTACAGCTCGTCCGGTTCTTTTCAGTCACATCGCTGGTTGGCTGCTTCGCCAAACCACCAAGCAACGCGGCAGTCGACGATTGGAATTCAGCGATTGGAATCTACCCCTGCAACGGCGTCACGTAACAGCGGCGGCTGTTTGGTGCCTGTGAGTTGATTCTGCAGGCTCGTAAACATGCACGCGCTCCACAATGACGCCTATAGTGCTCGACCACTGGGTAATGAAAACGTCGATTTAATGGAAAGATGCGGGCAGGCTCGCATGTGTCGAGCTTCCGCCCATCTGAGGGCTCCCCGCAACTTCCGCTGCCTCCTGCTGTGCGTCACTCGTCGCTGGCGAAGGGCTGCGAGGGTACGGCGCCGTGATAAACACTCGAGGCCGCTGCTCGCCTGTATCCAGTTGGCTCTCGCTTCGACAGGCGTACCAGACTTCTTTTTCGCATCACTATATATATATATATATATATATATATATATATATATATATATATATATATATATATATATATATATATAAAGTCGTTCAACAGCTTGGCTAACGTGCGCTGGGACACCCTATATCGGCAAAAGACGCGGCTTTAACTCAACCTGTGAAGTTCAAGTCAGTAGGCCGGTATACACTTCTGATTTGGCCATGCTGTACTTGTGTGAGCATGCATACAAAGCGACAAGCATTACATCGTGGCAGATTGCTTGCACACAGATTAAGCGCGCGCATACGCGCAAAGTGTCTCGAGCGGCCAGTCGCACGGCAATTTTGCGCGTATTCGCGGGCTTCTTTCGCGCTCGGAAAAACACTTTTATGTAGCACGTATTGAGCAACAGGAAGGTGTATCGGGACTTTTTCGTGTTGCTCTACAATTTTCTCATTGTCACTTTTCATTTAAGTGTAATATTTGATAAGTTGATCAACTAATTAAGACTAATTGGTATGCAAAACATGCATGCGGAATCCAAAACATAATCTGAGTATCTCCAAGCGACCGAAAACATTACATTGGTTCTGTCTAGTTAAGTGACGTTTGCATATTTTAAAATCTAGGTGCATAATAGTTGGGACATCCTGCATATGCGTGTCCCTAAATGTGAATGATATTTGGTGGGTAGCATTCCTCGTAAGCAACCCCTTTCTGTGTTCTAAACAGCTATTTTTGTCATTATGCTTCTGTAAAAGAGCTAACGGCAGTAATTGGAGGCTAAGTCACACTAACTATTGTCATACAACAAGATCGCGATAAATCAGAAATGAAAGAAGAGTTTCGGCAAGGTTAATATAAGAACCTACAAGGCCGGTGCAAGTTCGAAGGATGATGTATAGGAAAATTCATGTACTGCTCAAGAGTCTTATACTGGCTAAATATTTAGGGCACACGCATATATTCCTCTAATATTCTTTAGTATAAAATTAAAGCACTGTTCAAAGTCTCGAACTTCTCTTCTTCCTGTCTGACCTTTTCACTTACCCGCTGAGTAGGGTAAAAAACCGGACGTTCGTCTGGTTGCCCTTCCTATATTTCCTAATTTTGCTTTGTCTTCCTCTGCGCTACAAAGAAACCCCAAAGACGCATCTGGTCCCATATCTTAAAACGCGCTCCTTAGTGACAACGCCGGCCTTACGGTCTTAGAGACAATGCACTCTATGTTAGCACACGCGCACGCGCGGTCCTGCTTACACGAAGTCAGGACATCTGCGGACGCGCAGTGCCGCTCACCTGGTGCATTCGCTTATGTGTCGAAGCTCGAGATGAAAAGAGGTCCAGAAGCAATGGTCACCGACATCGGCTAGTCTGGGATTGAAGTGGCAATCAAGGGGGCCAAATAGCAACCTTGAAAAAGTGCAAATCGCAATGTGTTCCATCTTGTACACGCGAAAAAAATTATTACTCGCAACGATGTAAGCTTAAGATACCAAGGAAGCGCAACTGCCCCCACAGTTGTTATATCATAAGAAGCCAACAAACATTGACACCAAGGACAACATAGGGGAAATTACTTGAGCTTAATAAATGAAATAAAGAAACGAAGAATTAATGGAAAATAACGTGGATGAAAAAACAACTTGCCGCAGGTGGGAACCGAACCCACAACCTTCGCATTGCGAAGGTTGTGAAATTGTATTCTACCATGTGCCTTTCAATACTAGAGTATGCCTATTTGGTTTGGGTCTGTTGCGTTTCGCCTGCGACACGTGGTTTTGCCGGCGCGACGGCGGCGGGGCGGCGGACATTTTGGCCCGATCGTCGTCACCGCAACACTCATCGCCAGGTGTTTCCAGGCGCGTCTGCGGCGATGCGACCGCCTAGGGATTTCGTTCCAGTCATTGTGCCCGAAACAGGCGATGCCAAAGCAGGGATCTCCTTCCAGTTATTGGGCCCGAAACAGGCGATGCCAAAGCAGGGATCTCGTTCCAGTCATTGTGCCCGAAACAGGCGATGCCAAAGCAGGGACCATCTTCTCGTTACAGTCATTGTGTCCGACCGGCAGCGCCACGACAGTGTGCTGCGCAGCGCCACGACCAGGTGCTACGAGATCGTGCGCAGCGCCACGACATGGTGCTACGGCATCGCTACGACAGTGCGCGTCACCATTAGCCCATTGTACATTCACGTGCTCGTCTTTTGAGGGGTTCCTTCTTGCCCTCAACTGCGAGAGTATAAAAACAGCTGCCCCCGGACGCCAGAGGAGGGCTCCGATTTCTTCAGTTGAGTGAAGTGCTCTCCCGTCTCTCTACTTCGGTCAAACCTGACCACCAACTCTTTGCGATGTTAAAATAAACAAGTTGTTTCGTTGTTACCTGTCGACTCATGCTTTGCCGGGACCTTCGGATGCTTGCAGTTGTACCCCAGGCCGCCAGGCCAACGCTACCCTTGGGGCTTGCGACCCAGGTACAACCACGGGCGTCAGCGCCGAGTTCCCAACCGATCGTACCAACAGCAGTCCGGATCCAAACATCTGGTTGCCAGCGGTGAGATCGCCTACGACTTCAAACAACGGTCTGCCAGCGGCGAGATCGCGACAACGGAGGCCAGCAGCAAAGAGATGCAGTTGACAGTATGCTGAGCAGCTCAACGACGATCCGGGAGCAGTGCAACGAGCCCTGTGTGACGACTGGTTGCCTGCAGCGGAACGACTGCGCGGAATTCCGGCCTGCGAGGTTTGGTGAGTGCGGGACTTTCTTCTTCTGAGCTTTGCCAGGCTTTTGTTAGTGTCAGAAACAGAGCTGGTAATTGTGGTTGTCGTTGCTGCCGGGTTAGTTTGCGGCAAGACAATAGTAAGCAGTAGAGAAAGCAGCATTCAGAGCAGCCATGGATTTGAAGTCGTTGCGCAAACCGAAATTGTTGGAGCTTGCAAGAGAGTTGGGTCTGGATGTCTCAGACAAACTCAGAAAACCTGAACTGCTAAAGGCTATTCTTGAGTTAGAGGCTGAGGATGACGAGCTGTCGGAATGCCTTGAGACTATTGAAGAGAGAGAGACTGCAAAAAGACAGGAGCGCGAACTTAAAGAACAGAAAGAAAAAGAAGAGCGCGAAAGTAAAGAACAGAAAGAGCGAGAGCAACAAGAGCGTGACCGTCAACACGCTTTGGAAATGAAGCGTCTTGAGGTAGAGATGGAACGCGCTCGTAATGGAAGTCAGGCACACGGTGCAGGAGAACGCGTATTGTTCAAAATGACTGACCTGATGCGGCCGTTTAAGCTTGGAGAGGACATTGGTTTGTTCCTGGTTAACTTTGAGCGAACGTGCGAGAAGCAGGGGTTCTCTCGGGAAACGTGGCCACAGCGCTTGCTCACTTTGTTACCCGGCGAGGCGGCCGACGTAGTCGCTCGCTTGGATAGAGAGGAGGCAGAGGATTTCGACAAAGTAAAATCGAGTCTGCTAAAAAAGTACCGGCTGTCTGCGGAGGCGTTCCGTCGGAAGTTTCGGGAAAATGAGAAAGGCAAAAGTGAGTCATATACAGAGTTTGCGTATAGGCTTATGTCGAACATGCAGGAGTGGCTCAAAGAAGAGAAAGCGTTTGGTGACCACGATAAAGTTCTACAGTGTTTCGGGCTGGAACAGTTTTATAGTCGGTTACCGGAGAACGTGCGATACTGGGTCTTGGATAGGCCAGACGGGAGTACGGTGGCTAGAGCCGCTGAGCTAGCCGAGGAGTTTGTGACGCGTCGAGCTCGCGGAGCTAAGGACGGTCAAAAGGGTGAATTTGGCTCCAAGTCTGAGAGGCCAAGGTTCACGCCCATGAGATTAAAGGGGGACACGCGTAGTGAGGATGCGAGTGAAAGCAGTCCGACCAAACGTAAAGAGACGGCGGCAGCCAAACGCAGAAAGCGGTTCGAGATGAGGCGAGCGCGCTTGTGTTATACGTGCCAGAAGCCGGGTCACTTTTCGGCGCAGTGTCCGGAAACAACACCAAAAGTTGTGTTTTTTTCAATAGGCAGCACTGACGAGAACATGAAGCTTCTTGAGCCTTACATGCGAGACCTCCTCGTAAACGGGAAAGAGTGCCGAGTGCTTCGCGATTCCGCAGCTACGATGGATGTAGTTCACCCGTCTTACGTAGAACCCCATATGTTCACGGGCGAGTGCGCATGGATCAAGCAAGCCGTGGAAGCTCATAGCGTGTGTCTGCCGGTAGCAAAGGTGCTTATTGAAGGACCTTTCGGAGCGCTTGAGACAGAGGCGGCAGTGTCATCTATGCTGCCACCCCAGTACCCGTACCTATTTTCAAACAGGTCCGATCACCTCCTGCGCGAGAAGGGGCTTTTGTTTGGTGAAGCTAGTGTTCAGGCCTTAACCAGATCGAAGGTTCGGGAGCTCGCTGCAAAGGCGGTAGTTGCGGGGCCGACGTTATCAAACAACGAAAAAGGGTCAGAGGCGCAGCAAGCTGATATTCCGAGCACGCCCGAACTGAATAGACTTGAGTCTGTAACGTTAAAGGCGCCAGATACTGGAGAGGAAAATCCCGACGCGGGAAAGTTAGAAGAGCTATCTACTGATTTGCTCATCGCGCCTACGTCAGACGGACTTGATAGGTTGCTAAAAGTCAGCCGGTCGGCTTTGATAGCCGAGCAAAAAAAGGATGGCAGCCTGGAAAACGTGCGCTGCAATGTCAAAGAAGGTATCGCCAGGAAAACTGCGCGTTTTGTGGAAAGAGGTGGAGTCATGTACCGGAAGTATCTAGACCGAAGAGGAGTGGAGTTCGATCAGCTGGTCGTGCCTCAATGCTATCGTCAGGATCTGTTGCGCTTGTCACATGGGGGTTCGTGGTCCGGACACCTAGGAGTTAAGAAAACTAAGGACCGTCTCTTGCAAGAGTACTATTGGCCAGGGTGTTTTCGGGACGCAGACCATTTCGTGAGGACATGTGACACTTGTCAGCGGGTGGGCAAACCAGGGGACAAATCGAGGGCGCCGTTGAAATTGGTACCTATCATTACGGAGCCTTTTAGACGGCTCGTTATTGATACTGTGGGACCTCTGCCGGTAACAGCCACGGGGTACAGACACATTTTGACTGTGATCTGCCCAGCGACAAAGTTCCCTGAAGCAGTGCCGCTTAAAGAACTCAGCTCAGTTGAGATAGTTAATGCACTACTGTCCATATTTGCGCGAGTTGGTTTTCCTGCGGAAATCCAATCAGATCAGGGCACAGTGTTTACTAGCGCTTTGACGACAACTTTTCTCGAAAGGTGTGGGGTAAAGCTGCTACACAGCTCAGTGTACCACCCACAGTCGAATTCCGTTGAGAAGCTCCACTCCGTCATGAAGCGCGTGTTGAGAGCGTTGTGTTTTGAACATCAAACTGACTGGGAGCTGTGTCTGCCTGGGGTGATGTTTGCTTTAAGGACCGCGCCGCATGCGGCTACGGGGTTTTCGCCAGCTGAACTGGTGTACGGTCGCTCGCTTCGATCTCCGCTTCGCATGCTTCGAGAATCATGGGAAGGTAGGGGCGACGACCCAGTCGTGGTGGAGTACGTGCTTAAGCTCCTCGAACGCTTAAGAAGGGCACAGGAGTTGTCAGGTGAAGCAATGACAAAGGCCCAGCAGAGGGCCAAGGTTTATTATGATCGGACAGCCAGGGCCCGTCGTTTTGAGGTTGGCGATGAGGTCATGATATTACGCACATCGCTAAACAACAAACTAGACGTGCAGTGGGAGGGCCCAGCACGAATTGTTCAGAAACTGTCGGACGTTAACTACGTGGTAAGTCTGCCAGGAAAGCGGAAAGCACAGCAAGTTTACCACTGTAATCTGCTCAAACCTTATAGACAAAGGGAAGCAGTGGTGTGCATGATGGTAAACGTTCCTGAAGAGCTTCCGGTCGAGCTTCCGGGACTAGGCTCAGTGACGAACAGGGAAGACACCGGTCAAGTCATTAGTGACCTTATCAGTAAAGCACCGCTGTCGCCCGAGCAGAAAACCGAACTACACCAGCTATTACAAGAGTTTCAAGGTCTGTTCTCTGAGAGGCCTGGTAGGACTTCTGTACTTACTCATGATATTGAACTTACCTCCACAGAGCCAGTACGATCCAAGGCGTATCGGGTGTCACCCCGCCAGAGCGATATTATGGAGGCTGAGGTAAAGAAAATGCTACAGCTCGGTGTTATTGAGGCAGGTGAGAGTGATTATACCTCCCCTTTGATTTTAGTTGAGGTACCGGGCAAGGAACCTCGTCCTTGCGTCGACTACCGCAGGCTTAATTCCTTCACTAAGGATCAAATTTATCCGATCCCTAACATCGAGGAGCGCCTTGAGAAAGTTAGTAGCGCTCAGTTTATTTCCACCCTAGATCTTGTCAGGGGTTATTGGCAGGTTCCACTTACAGAAGAGGCTAGTAGGTATGCGGCGTTCATTTCACCAATGGGAACATTCCGTCCTAAAGTGTTGAGTTTTGGTTTGAAGAACGCGCCATACTGTTTTTCAAGTCTCATGGATAAAGTGTTGCGGGGACAGCAAGAATTCGCTTTACCGTATCTAGACGACGTAGCGATATTCTCCGCATCCTGGTCTGAGCATATGACACACTTGCGGGCAGTGCTAACCCGCCTGCGCGAAGCAGGCTTGACAGTAAAGGCTCCTAAGTGCCAGTTAGCACAGGCCGAGGTTGTCTACCTCGGTCACGTGATTGGTCAGGGTCGTCGCCGCCCCTCTGAAATAAAAGTGGCCGCTGTGCGAGACTTTCCGCAACCGCGCACAAAGACCGATATTCGGTCGTTCTTAGGTGTCGCCGGCTACTATCAGAGGTACATCCCTAGGTACTCTGATATCGCGGCTCCCCTGACGGATGCTCTAAGAAAGACAGAGCCTCAAACAGTCGTCTGGGACGAGACAAAGGAAAGAGCTTTTAGCGCCCTAAAGAGTGCCCTAACAAGCCAGCCTGTGCTACGATCGCCAGACTATACAAAAGGGTTCATTGTTCAGTGCGATGCTAGTGAGCGAGGCATGGGCGTTGTACTGTGCCAACGGGAAAATGGAGAAGTAGAACACCCCGTCCTGTATGCTAGTCGTAAGCTGACCAGTCGTGAGCAGGCGTATAGCGCCACCGAGAAAGAGTGTGCATGTCTCGTGTGGGCCGTTCAGAAATTGTCATGCTATCTAGCCGGCTCGAGGTTTATCATTGAGACAGATCACTGCCCTCTCCAATGGCTGCAGACCATCTCTCCCAAAAATGGCCGCCTCCTGCGCTGGAGCCTCGCTTTACAACAATATTCCTTTGAGGTGCGTTACAAAAAGGGGAGTCTCAACGGTAACGCCGATGGCTTAAGTCGAAGCCCCTAACGTAGGAATCAGCCTCAAAATTGTTTGTTACTGATGTTTTTCTTCCTGAGGCAGGATTTTTTTTAAACATATTGCTTTTGTTTAGTGTTTCAAAGTGATGATATGCTTTCTAGTGCAATTTTTCAATTTGTGGACGCGTTCTGAGTGATGCTAGACTACTGTAAGGAACTAGGCAGTGGTATAAAAAGGGGAAAGAGCCTGGCAGGGCTTAGTGAGGGTTGTGCCGTGCTTGCTGACTGAGCGGTTGAGTTTTCAGCGTAGTTCTAACGCTTGCCGGGAACGAGAACAAAAATGGGAACTCTCCCGAAGTCACTTTGCAGTGTCCCGTGCGAACCTGAACGAGAGAACGAGGCCTTCTCTGTGCGCTGCGCTCAAGAAACGTCAAGGGACGCCCGACTTCGGTTATGAGCATCATCGAGCGACATCCCTCCGGACAGCGGATGCAGTCCCCTGTCCATCGGGATCTCCTTTCCCCGGCGGGGCGGTCTGTTGCGTTTCGCCTGCGACACGTGGTTTTGCCGGCGCGACGGCGGCGGGGCGGCGGACATTTTGGCCCGATCGTCGTCACCGCAACACTCATCGCCAGGTGTTTCCAGGCGCGTCTGCGGCGATGCGACCGCCTAGGGATTTCGTTCCAGTCATTGTGCCCGAAACAGGCGATGCCAAAGCAGGGATCTCCTTCCAGTTATTGGGCCCGAAACAGGCGATGCCAAAGCAGGGATCTCGTTCCAGTCATTGTGCCCGAAACAGGCGATGCCAAAGCAGGGACCATCTTCTCGTTACAGTCATTGTGTCCGACCGGCAGCGCCACGACAGTGTGCTGCGCAGCGCCACGACCAGGTGCTACGAGATCGTGCGCAGCGCCACGACATGGTGCTACGGCATCGCTACGACAGTGCGCGTCACCATTAGCCCATTGTACATTCACGTGCTCGTCTTTTGAGGGGTTCCTTCTTGCCCTCAACTGCGAGAGTATAAAAACAGCTGCCCCCGGACGCCAGAGGAGGGCTCCGATTTCTTCAGTTGAGGGAAGTGCTCTCCCGTCTCTCTACTTCGGTCAAACCTGACCACCAACTCTTTGCGATGTTAAAATAAACAAGTTGTTTCGTTGTTACCTGTCGACTCATGCTTTGCCGGGACCTTCGGATGCTTGCAGTTGTACCCCAGGCCGCCAGGCCAACGCTACCCTTGGGGCTTGCGACCCAGGTACAACCACGGGCGTCAGCGCCGAGTTCCCAACCGATCGTACCAACAGCAGTCCGGATCCAAACAGGTCGCAACGTACAAATCTAATTCTAACCTCATCGAATACGTTCAGAATAAATTTATTTATTTATTATACAGTTCCACATTCGCGCAGAGAGCATTACAGTGGGGGGGGGGGGGGATAATACAAATGTTAAACAGTTGTAATTAAGGTTACATAACAAAAACACGGTGACGAATAATGCAGTGCAGGCAGCATAACTATCTCATATCTCATATATCATATCTCATATATCTCAAATTGATATCTATTTTATCTATTTTCAAGCACCGCTTTTGCCGTTCTGGCTGGCAACCATAGTCCAGCCCTCTCAAATATACCTCAACTCACACCTCTAAATTCAAGACGTATTAAATCAGACCTTTTGTTCTTTTATAACGTAGTCCATGTTATTATACAGTGCCCAAAGCTTCTTGATCGCGCAATTTTCCGTGCCGCAACAGTATACCAGGCAGCATTCCGCGTTTAGTGCACGGTCTTGTTGCATTAAAGACTGTCCTCTGGCTTGACTCATAAGAAAGAATTAAAAAAAGAGAGAGGATCTGTAATAAGTATTCTGTCTGTATTGACATATTTCAGAGTTCATTTCCTGTGTTTTGTACGATGGATGATCATGTTGTATGATCAATTCTTTTTTTTTTTTTTTACACCAGCCTCCTCATTTTCTGCTTCCCTGATTGTTTCTCTCTCTCATATTGGTTTGTCTGCCGCATTTGTCTTCTCTGTACATTTTCCGTCGCATGATACTGTGCCTAGGCACTATAATAAACTTTTGATTGATTGAGTGATTGATTGATTGATCATATAAAGATATACAGATACCACAAAAGAAAGAAAAAAACTCGTGAGCCACTCCACTCTGGGAAGGTCCATGTCCAGCGAAGCTGCGTTGCACAGGACAAAGAGGCGACACGGAATTTTGAACAAAGGTACGAACACATTTCTTGTCTTGATCGGTGGTCATCGTGACGAAAGGTACGCGCACACATTTATTTTTATACATCCGCGTTCATTTGTGTTATACATATACATTCGTGTTTTCATTTCGCGATATATTCAGGCAATGAATTTGAGGCCGAAATCACCCTACCGACCGGTAGTAGGCCAGTGCCGTCAACGCCTTCGCAATGCCTTGTGGTGGTGTAGGCTAAGTGTGAGTAAATAAATAAATAAATAAATAAATAAATAAATAAATAAATAAATAAATAAATATCCTGACAGCATGTCCACTCTATCAGCTAAGCTCTCTCGCGTTTTGCGCATTAGCCCTTGAGGCTGGCTATTTTGCACCGCCCCGCAATGATGCGGCGTACGCTGTATTAGAACTCTCTCAACCTATCACCTAATGGCCAATGCGGCGTCCCACACCGTTCTCACGCTACAGCTGATGCCACCTCGTGCGCCACTCTCGTGCCGCATACCGTCGGTGGCCTGCGCGCGCAGCGGAGCGACGGTTGCGACCCGTCTCCAGCGGCGCCCGGGGCCTGCACAATGCTCCAGCGCCTGTATACCCCTGCTTGGGCTTTGTCGCTCACGATGCGCTTTTTATTATTCTTCATTCTTTTCCGCTCCCTCGGCCGGTCGCTTCCGCTGCGTGCGGCGGCTTAATGTCGCGCACCACGTGGGCCCAGAAAAACGGTTTACAATGAAGGCTACCACTTAAATAGAAAACGACTGATAGCGAAGGCGCGGAGGGGGGTCTGAACCGGTGAGCATTCGCTCTTTCTGCCATTCTTTTTTTCATTGTGTCACGCAGGCGGCGTCTACCATCTACGCTGAATTCTATTTTCGATATCGCAGACACAAGCACACGCCGCCCTACTGTACCCAGTCTTGTACGTAAGGCTACTGAAACGACGCCTAACGTGTGGGTAACATTTAGTTAAGCGACTCGTGGACTGGTCCCAGAAAAAGCAGCGCCGTATTTGATGCGATGTATAGGGTGTATTACTAAACGGGAGACTTTTCGAACACAGCATAAATTACTATGTTTCGAGACATTCCTCCAAGAAAAGAGACGGGCTCTGTAGTGGTTCTCGCCAACGTTCCTTTGGCCACCGCACTCCTTCAACAGTTAGGCATTTTATTTATCTAAGGTCACACTTGCAATTAATTCCAAGAAGTGTGCCTTTACGCTCGGAAATTAAGGTTTACCGCGCGGTAAACTGCCCCGCCCACTTCATTTCCTCCGTGCAATCTCCCAGGCTTGCTTACGTCCCTCCCACCACGTGCCACCTACACTTATGATATCGACGATAGGCACTCTTCCTCGTAATTCGTTGCTCCGTGTGGGTTATGTGCGAAGCTCCAGCGCCCGTATTCACAAAAGATTTCTTGCGCAAGAATTGTTCCCGTGAGCAGATGTCGGCCATTGCTTATGCTGGACAGATTAATAGCGAAAGCGGCTGGCCAATGACAAAGGGCACTTCCAAACAAAAAGTTTTGTGATTTCGGAGACAAATTCGCGGCTGCCCATTTCTCTATAGAAACTTTCACGGTCACCTTTGGGAAACTGCAACGTTAGGCCTTAAGTGAACTAAAGGTGTTATACCTTCGTATGCGTTAGAGAATGGTGTGGGTGGCAATGGCATTTTCACTGAAGAAAGTTCTTGCGCATATGGGATATATGTGCGTATACAGCGCCCGTATTCACGAAACGATCTTACGCTAGAGTTGTTCGTAAGAGAAAATTCCAGTCTGTCCGGATGCTGGGCATATTATTAGTGGATGCGATGTTAAATGAACAGAAGAAAGTAAACAATGTACTCAAGAATGCATAGCGCGCACACAATCGCAGTTTACAGTGGATACATTACTGCAGTCAGAGAAAATCTTGCCTTTACCGAAACTGATTCACCAGCAAGCGTGTACACAGAAATGCTGCCTTCCCAACGTTGTGACGAGGGGAAGCCAGCGCGTTGTAGAGGGGTGCTCTGTCTGCTGCAACGTAGATTAAAAAAAAAAAAAATGGCCGACGGGTTTGGGAGAGAGGCCCAGACCCTCGCGCCCTGACGGAAGGTCCCGGCCGCCGATCCCCCTTCCCCAGCCGCGGGAAAGAAAGCCCTGGTGGGAAGGAGGCCGCAGCGCGGAAACTCTCGCGAGGCCGCGTGTACTGCTTGCCGGCATTGAGACGGCGCCTGGTTCACGTGGTGCCTGCGGCGCGGCGTGTGTGCAGCGGCGACAACGTTGCATCGGTCGCCGCGCGCTCGGCGTTTGCCCTCGGCGCAAGCTGGACCCATCATGCTGGACATCGCTGGCAGCCACACTCGGACGGCAGTGACCAGTAGCTGAGAGCTCCAGCGACGTTGCATAACGACAGCTTCCCTCGACAGTGTTATTAGCACAATTTCATTTTTTCCTCGACTAACCGGCGCTGGCGTACATGCCATCTCTTCGCAAGCACCGTTAGCCGTGGCGCCAACGAATTGACTGCTACGCCATCTCATTCGGATACCGGGGAGTGCTTCCTGTGTGTGTGTGTTCGTGTCCACCGTTGTTTCGCAAGCCCTTTACGAGCCCGAGGAGTCCGCACGGTACCGGCGCGTATACCCGAGGCGCCGGCACGTTCGCCTTGGCGGCGTCGGAGGAGCCCCGCCGAGTACCCTGCCTGGGGTCCGGGCCGCGCCGAACCTTTGCTTCCCGCTGCGGACCATGTATCACCGGTACGTCCCACCCATGCCCGTATATACCGCCTGTCGATAGCTGTGGAAGCGACTGACATTGGGGGCTTTCGAGTGACGATGTACTGAGCTACAAGCGGTGTCGTCCGCAGACTGCCGCTTTTGGCGAATAGGCGAGAGACTCCCTTCGACCCGCCGTGGTTGCTCAGTGGCTATGGTGTTGGGCTGCCGAGCACGAGGTCGCGGGATCGAATCCCGGCCACGGCGGCCGCATTTCGATGGGGGCGAAATGCGAAAACACCCGTGTGCTTAGATTTAGGTGCACGTTAAAGAACCCCAGGTGGTCAAAATTTCCGGAGTCCTCCACTACGGCGTGCCTCATAATCAGAAAGTGGTTTTGGCACGTAAAACCCCAAATTAAAAAAAAAAAAAAAAAAGACTCCCTTCGAACAGCGTTCAGTTGCGCGCAGGTTTTGCTGCTGCTATTGAGCCGCAGTGGCTTTATACTTATGTCTACTTGATAACTGGCTACCCGTAGACGTAGCTGACAGGACGGCATAGTTAAGGGAGAAAAGAAAGCGAGGAAAACTTTGAAGAAAAAAAACACGACTTCGACATGAATGCAGAGTGTCATAACTGATGTAGCTTAGAAGAACTTTTTGTTGGCCGAGTTGGTGCATATCAGCAAACAGTTTTAGAACTGCTCGAACAAACGACCACAGAGACGCAGCACAGAAGGACTGCGCCTGTCCTTGTGTGCTCTCTCTCTCTCTTGTCGTTTGTTCGCGCAGTTATAAAATTGTTTACTAATGGTAACGGACAAATTGATGCAGCCTAAAAACTAAACAGAAAACGAAGAACCTAAGTACTAAGAAACTAAGAAAGGAAGCGACATTTTTTGGGGTGTCTCGGATATTTACTACACATTTGTTTTGTATCCGAAGTGGTGATCGACTATACGAAAGGCGCGTGTCCTAATTATGTTTTTTTTTACGCTTACCCCAGAAATAATTCGTATTTACATTCTGATAATATATCTGGCCGGGGAGGCCCTATTGCGAAATGTTTCTTTTTTTTATTCTTCCGTTTTTCATTCGTCTTTCCCTTCACGGTGCGCACAAAGCCACGCCCACTCTGTCGGGTCGCTGACTAGGCGGGTCAGATAAGAAGCGAGTAAAATAGGGGGAACATGTAATTTACAAGATATGGCCCTAGATAGGAATTAACGGTAATTCACTGACGGTACAATTACCTGTAACTGAATTCGGAAGCAAATCGTTTTGTGATTGCGCGTGTGCTCATCCATTCAGCGATACTGCAGTAATCAAAAGGACAGTTTCTCACAGTTCAGCTAGCCCCAATAGTAAGCGCAGTAGTTCGCAGTAAGAACACCTAATGAAAACCTCCTACATTTATTTTCAACCATAATATATGACACAAGAATTGGTTTCCTTTAACAAATCCGTTCTTCGGCGGGAACGATCCCCGCAGGTGACTGGGAAGGAAAGAGAGGTGATTGTTTTAACACACATACACTCCGTACCCTTTATTTTGCCCTTATTAACAGTCATTTAACATACTGTGTAGAATCATGGGGTTTGACATACAACACTTACCTTGATCCTATCCGGCGATTACAAAAACGGGCTATCCGAATTATAACGCAAAGCAAGTATACTGAACCAAGTAAACCAATTTTCCAGTTATTAAATATCCTTCCTTTTGACCTTTTGCGGTCTTTAAAGATAGCGGTGTGTGTAAACAACATAGTAAAATATAACCAACCTTTCAATGCCTCCCTGTTTCGCCCTCCTTCTCGACTCACGAGAAACCTCACACATAGTAACTTTAATCTGCCACCGAATAATAACATCTACAGTGAAAGATTGGTGCAGTTTTCAGGAGTCAAGGTTTGGGATGCTTTACCCCCAGAAATAAAACAGTCCCACGAAACAAATAAAGCATTAAGAACATACTTTATGAGCCTTACTTGATCTATGTGACAGTCGTTAGCGGTTTGTGTTTGTTGTACCGTGTTGTTCATTACAGATCTTTATTCATTCTGCTGTAAAATGCATATTATTTTATTTTCTCCTCATTGTATGCTGTACTCTGGTCTTTCGCCGTGATTTTGGGCTTTCCATTTTACACAAGTGCTGCGTCATTGCCATCGTGTATTTTTGTTTCTGAACCCCACACTAGCCTCTGGCTATGGGTTCAGTCAGTGTTTTGATAATTTGTATGGCAAGAGTAGCAATAAAATGAAAATGAAATGATAATGACCGTCCACTATATCATCCCATGTGTAGCTAGTCGAAACACGCAATAGTGAACTCGCGAGGTCGTCGGGGGCCATTTTCACGCAGCTATTTCCTCGCGAAGATTTGCGAACACCGGCTCACATGCGGACACGCTGTCATTCAGTTTGCGTCGTGTGCGGGCGACCGCCACATGCAGATGCGTTCTGCTCTCCAGGTTGCTTCGCGGCAGCGCGAACGCGGCCACATAAGAGACAGATTGCAACGGCTGTTTCGGTCTTTTTGTCTCGCGCAATTGAGGAGGTGGCACAATGACAACGGCTTAACTGAACCGAACGCGTACGGACACAGCAAACGCAGTTTCGAGCTCGCAACTGCCGCTGCAGTTTTAAAGAGGAGATAAGCGCAAGAACTCGGGCATTTATTGCCTATCCCGTGACTTGTAGGAAATAAACGACAACAACGAAAAGCAAACATGCCCGATTGCGCGACTTACGGCAAACCATTCAACGTTATATGACGCAACTGGGGCGTTAAAGCGAGAAAAACTCCTCAAACCAGATGCGCCTTTTCTGCGATTCGGAGCAGCTGTCCTTGTTCGCTCGATCGTTCTTCGGCGCTCACCGGGTGCGCGCGATTTGCCCTGCGGCAAATTGCGCCGCCCGCACGCGGAGTCCTCTGGAATTGCGATGCACTGCACTTTTGACGTTGCGGGAGGGGCGAGGCTAAAAATTCCAACCATCATTGCGAGAGAAAGCGAGCGAAAAAGAAATGGTCAAGACGAGAATTGAACATAGCGCGCTGCTTTCCTCCTTTCGTGGCCCCCATTTTTAACGTGTGAAAAGAAATGTAATGAGTTGGGGGGGGGGGGGGGGAGCGGCGGGTAGTAAGGCGAGAGCACGGGGCTCAATCAGCGGAGCGCGTTGAGGCAGCCCGCTGCGGTTGTTGGCTCGGTCCAGACGCGCGCACACGAAACGGGCGCGCGCGCGCACGGGCCGGGGCGTGCACCGCCGATCGGCGTTCCGCGTTGCGGCCCCGAGAGACGCCCGTGCAGCGCTTTGACACGCGGCGAAATTCCCACGTTTAAGGCGCGGGGGCGCGCACGAGGCATTCGAAAAGAAAGAAGGCCCGCCGCGTGCGGGCAGCTCATAACGCGGCGTTCTTCGTTGTCTCTGCCGCGCTGCGGTGGCGCGAAGCACTTGATATGCTGCCGCCTGAGTGGGGCGACCGCCGCCGATGCGCGCCGATGCAAATCGTTTCGCACGCATCGTCGCGCGCGAAAGTGTTCTGGGCGCGATGAACGCTTTCGGTCAGATTATCGTTCGTCTTCCTTGGAGGCTTTGGCGTTGCAGAAAAAAAAATTATGAAGAATTGAAAGAGCGAACAAAGGCGAAAAGCACCCCCGCAGCTTAATGTAAGTAGAATCGTGCGTATCGATGCTTCGTGTCCCATTCGTTCTTAAATCGAACTCGAAAGTACGCCGAATAAATGTAATCCCCGGCGCTCTCCGCTCAAGCATTCAAGTATTCCCCGAACTTGCCCTGCTGAGCTCGCGCATGACGAACCACCGCCGTGTTGACGCGGTTTCTCGAAAAGAGGTCGGGCAGCGCAACAGCCCTTACCCAACTTTCCGAATATGTGCTAAGCTTATTTCGTTATTAGTTTGTAACGTGATTACAGTGTCCAGGCAAACTCTTCCCGCTGTAGTCTGCGAACATTTGTCACTGGTGGTTTAGAAGCAGAGCAGCGACGCTTTGCACTCACTGTATGTACGCCACGCTTCTTGTCTTAGCATCCCTGCGTGGGGATTGCACGAATAACAAGAACATTTGAAACAGCCGCCGCAGAGCAATGACGTCGTGTCAACTCAAAAATTATCTGCATTTGTAATCACGGAACGTAGAAGAGCATTGACTACGTGCCATGGTTTCGACCGACTCCCGTTGTTGATGTCATCGCAATACGCCAGCTGCTGATTGAACCGCTGAGCTCAGTATAATACCTCTGTCACACGGCACGTGCAGTGTCATTCACAGTAAATAAGAAGCCAACAAACACTGACACCAAGGACAACATAGGGGAAATTACTTGTGCTTAATAAATGAAATAAAGAAACGATTAGTTAAAGGTAATTAAAGTGGATGAAAATACAGCTTGCCGCAGGTGGGAACCGAACCCACAACCTTCGCATGTTGTGGGTTCGGTTCCCACCTTCGGCAAGCTGTTTCTTCATCTACTTTAATTACCTTTAACTAATCGTTTCTTTATTTCATTTATTAAGCACAAGTAATTTCCCCTATGTTGTCCTTGGTGTCAGTGTTTGTTGGCTTCTTATGACTAATAAAAAATTGAGCCCCTCGGTTAACCCCCTTTCTCCTCGTTTATTCACAGTAAATGACATTCATACCGAATGTCATTGCGGTCTTGCATTCCCTGTCTACACGGGTATACAAAATGACATTCGCAATTGATAGCGATGTTTATCGGCACTTCGCGCACGCAGGCACTCGGCAATCGACATGTGTACTTTTAGGTTGCGCTTCGCCCTGCGCAAATCGCCGAGGTGGTATTCCCACATTTTCAGCAGCGCGCGCGTCTCGTCGTCGGTCCAGTGCGCTTTCCGCTTCTCATTCTCCGCTGACGAAGCTGTAGAGCTGGCTTCCGTATTTGTTGGACAGGCTTCAGCGCGGCACCACTTTGAAAACAATATGCAGAAATGAAAAAAAAAAACAACAGACGAACGTTTGTAAACATGGCCGACAAGAGATGCTAGCGTCCAGTCGGAGACAGCGAACGAGAATATAGCTTCACAAACTACTTCAACTATCGCGCTATACGTAATGAAATTATTGAAATGTTCATAACAGCAATTTTTTGCTGTTATTATTTTGCATAATAACAATTTTTTGCCGAGCCCTTGTCGTCGAGATTACACCAGTCGCGCTTGCATGAGTTCGGGAAACTCATTCAATGGGCAAATGCCATTAGCTGTGAATGTCATTCACTACACCCAAGCAACAGAAGTGGCATTAAGACGTAATCTCATTCGCTGCGAATGACATTACACGTGCTGTGTGACAGGGGTATAAGATGCAGAGGTCGTGTGCACAAAAAGCTGTTAGGCTAGAATGGCGCGCAAGGGCAAATTCCAGCCAATCTAGATACTGGGCATATTATTAGTGAAGGAGGCGATCCAATGGCGAATATAACGTAAGAACAAAAAACTTTGTGAATTCGCCCCCACAGCACCGTATTCAGCAACTCATCCTGTCCGATCTAAACAAAGTCCTAATGGGGCGCCGTTTGAGCCATACACGTAATCTAGCATGGCAATACGATTTTCGTGTATCTCCCGCAAATGCGCATATTCGCAGTTTTTTTTAGATCCAGTCAGCTCACCCCAAACCATGGCCGGCATTGTCCAAACTTATGCTTTTCCTAGTTAAAGTTCACAGTCGCACTGTTTCTCATCGCGAATGTATAGGCCCGACATTAATACCAGTCTCGTTCGGACAAGCGTGACCGCGGCTTCTCATCGTCTTTTATCATACTTTCTCGCAGTATTATATCACATTTACCTTTTGATTTGAGCCTTTTAATTTGAGTTAGACTAGGTGTCGCAATCATAGCCGAGGAGAAGAATCCAACAACTCGGCTTTTGCTGGAGTACTCACTCATCCAAACCACGAACGACAATATCAATGGGACAGATTTGAATTTACCTGCTATCTGATCTCTGTCATTGCGTCACATCTTGGCATAAAGGCGACAACCAGCTCGTGTTCCACTTTGAGCGTACCTAAGGAACTAGTACAGGCTCCGTTTGTGCATTTTATTAAATTTTGCTCGACAGTAATGAGTTAGGTATCATGATATCCCTGTAACATCACGGTTCCTTGTAGTTTCACGCTGGAAACTTCGGAAGCGAAAATAAAGCTAAGGATAAATTTGTCCCGCAAAGTGACAAGAGTTCACAGTGGCGTTAAAGTGAAGACCAACCTTGAGCACTGTTTATATAGTAAACATTAGTTCGTTTGCATGACTATGGTTGCTAGGCCATGAGTATCGGTACATTGCAATGGGGCTGCTTAGCGCAGTCATTAACTCGGGGCTGCTGATTACTAATTTTAGAAAGCGTAAGTTTCGACCTGATCCTTTTATCAGTAGTTATCACCCCCCCCCCCCCACACACACACACACACACACTTCTTTTTTCTTCAGATAAATTCACAAAGGGTCCAGAAAGAATAATCCAGGCCTACCAGGTCTAAACTGATGTAGTGTCCTATTGATTGTCGTTAAGACACGCCAACCAGATGTATACAGCTTTACGGAATAAGCAAATGTTAGCGAACGTTTTGTTGTCATTACTCTCGACGCTGAGAGGCATGATGACCTATCGGTCAAATCCGCTGGTTTGGGGGGTCTGTGCGCATTAGACGCGTCGTATACGTCACTCTAGCACTTCGTGAAGCGCATCCTTTACTCGTTCGCGTACTCGGCAGCGACATTGAGCAGACCGCCGCTCAGGAATTCAATACAACCCGTAATTTTCCCCACCTCCACCCTTCAGAATGACGCATTGTCATGCTCTCGCTGTGAAGTTTGCGTAGTCGTTTGATATCGGCCGGCCGGCAGCAGCAGGCATTGGTGGCAGTTTGCCTGGAGAAAGCCACGAACATCTGCGTCTGCTCGTTCGCTCTCCCTCCTGTTTCCCCCCTCTTCATTTTCCTTTTGCTATGTTATATATAAGCGCCCCCTCCCCCAGGCTTTTCGCCTGTGCCGCTTGTGAGCGTGTGCTTTTTTTGTTGTTTTGCGTCTATGGCGGGCGCTTCCCTTGGGCGCAGATGGCTGCCTTCCGCCTGGTCGCTCTTGTGCCCGCTGTTTCCTGTTCCACGGCGCGCTGCCCTCCGCTTCGTGTTGCCCCTTTCTCCCCTGTTTCGCCATTCGTTCTTTGAGCAACTGCGCGTCTCTTTGTTTTTTGGCTAGCCCTGCAGCACCTGCACAACCTTCTAGCCGGAGCAGCCTCTCGCTAGAAGACGTCAATAAAGCATGTGGTGCGCACGCTCCCCTGCCCTCTCGTTATCTCTTTGTCATCTGGTGCATCTTGATTTCGTGCGCTACCTGCGCGGGCCTTCAGCGCTTTGCTCCCATCATACGTGAGCGGAAGTATGCGGGAAGACGCGTTGGGGGCGAAGAAGCCGCGAGAATCGAGCGCCGTATCCGGGACCGATCACTGTGAGCGGACAATGGCCGAACCGACTGAACCAGCTGAAAGAAATTACGCATATTTCGCTGCGTTGAGGCGCCGCCGCGCTGAACTCCAAGTCACGCAAAAGGGAATGTCTTCCAGAAGGTGATCAATCTAGAATACCGCCGTCATTGGAACACAGTTCTTCGCGACTTGGAAGCCCGGGTACCGACTGGGTTACCTTGCCCAGAAAGGTCGAAATGGATGGAAGCCCGCTGCAACTACTGAGTGCTCGCTTTTGGGCGCTGTAGTATCCTATGGGAAAGCCCTGAACGATCTTGTCGTGCAAGAGTCGTACCAGACCGGTGCATTTATCGGATGGTGGTACAGTGCGTCATTGGGCTATGGCTGGTCCCTTCGAGCTAAGCGCACCCACTCAAGACAATTCAAAGGCTCCTGGTTTTACCTGCATATTTACATTCAAAAGCTGCTAAGCCGTTAAGCTTTAAAACCATTAAATTTTAATTGAACAGGCTTGTCTCCACTTCCTTCTATTCACTCATTTGAAGGCTACTCGAAAAAGATTGTTTTTAGAGTTTGTGCCCAATGCCTGTTCTTTCTTTTTTTCTTTTTATAAAGCAACAGCATATGCAGCACTTTATCTCACGTAATGTACATAGGTAATAAACGATACGAAAATAATATAAACAAAATGATGTCCTACATTCAGCCAACTCTGAGTGTTTATTAACTTCAAAGCGCTTGAAATGCAAACAAAGGTGTCCAGATAGTCCTTCTGATAGGTGTTCGTAAGATACGGCAACGAACGCATAAATAACGCGGTGGATATAGGAAGCCAGCGCAATACAGAAAATAGAAATGATAGAGGCGACACCAGAGACAGCATAAAAGATAGGAAAAAAGTGCGAAGTATTTGTAATGTTACTGAGATGGAATGCCGGGCGATTTGGTATTACATGCTGACCAACAGCGCGAAATACAAAAGACGAACATGATAGGCGGCGACAGAGGCGCTGTATTGACACAGCGCCCTTGCTGTACCGGCCGTCCCATTCGATTGTCCTTTGTGTGTCGTGCTGTCTTTCTTCAGCATGTACCCACTCGCCTATTATTTCATCTTTGTAAGGGTACTGTACCTAAAGAAGGGCCGACTTTTTTGTACATAAGTGCGCTTTTGCATGGGCCAGTCGCCTTCGCTAATAATATAATACCCCGTCAGAACTGGCTCAAATGTGCGTGCTCTTACGAACAACTCTAGCGAGCAAGCCTTTTGCGAGTATGGGCCATGGAGCGCAGGGATCAGTCATTTCACCAGCCTTACACAATAATAATGTAACTTTTCACTAACATTCAGCAAGCAATCACGGAAGCAACGCAAAGTGCGATGTGCACGCTGACATGCTCTTCAGTATTCTTGGAAACCGATGTGGAGTTGGAGCGACTCCGTGCGGAGTCGTCGGCGTGCCGTCCGAAGATACCGTCGCACAAAGTCCATCCATGATCTAGGAATAGTCAGACGCACGCAAAAGAACATTGAGCGCCGAATGGACAAACTGGAATCTCAACAGTGGGCAAAATCTTGTGAATCCCTAGACCATAGAAAACCTCTTTCTTCCATATGGAGAACCGTGCGAGGCCTACGTGTACTTCCCGAACAACGCTGGCCATTCAACGTCCTGGCGCTTTTCTATCGTCGAGAGGACATCGAGGTAGCAGAAAATTTCTGCAGGGAGATCTGTAGGTCAGTCAACGTACACAGGCCACCTTGGCAAGGATGGCATCATGCCGCACTCACGGGATTCACGCATGGACCTGCCTTTCACCACCGAGGAGCTCCATGCGGCTCTTGCTTTGTGTAATCGGTGGTCGTCGCCTGGACCAGGTGGCATATCGTACCGCATGTTGTGCCACATGTCGTTTTTGTCTCTCTCTCTTTGCCCTCTTTCCAGTCCCTACATCCGCCTACCCAGTGCAGAATAACAAACCGGAAACTCACCTCTGGTTCACCTCCCTGCCTTTCCTCTTTCTCCCTCTCTCGGTGCACATGGGTCAGCGAGCACGAAATGCGTTGCTGGATATATTCAATGAATCCTGGCTGGATGGAAACATTCCTCAAGAATGGGAGACAAGCTGTCTTGCACCACTCCTTAAACATGGCAACATCGCCCCTAAAGCTCACGTCATACCGCCAAACCGCGCTAGTTTGTTGCTTATAGGGAAGGTGATGCAACGCATGATCCTTGCCAGACTGGAGTGGTACCTGGAAAGCTACAAAGTTTATCGAAACACTATGGCCAGTTTTTTGACGTCTCGTCAGGTCCATTGATAATGTCATCGATCTGGTAACTCACGTTCAACATCAGATGAGATCTAAACGGTTATTTGTCACCATGTTTCTGGACGTAAAAGGAGCCTATGACAATGTTGCTCGTGGCGCTATATTTGATGCTCTTGAGTCGGTTCGCCTTGGTAGCTGAGTGTACCGGTGAACCCGCATGAAGTCTTTTTTTTTTGCAGACCGATTACGGTTTGACCTATGAACACCACGCACTGTGGTGTCCCCCAAGGTGGCGTCAAGGGCTACACACTATGCAACTTTGTTCTTGTCCGTCTCATGGAACGCATACCAACTGCTGTCAGATGTCAATTTTTTATTATATGGTATTTAGGAGATGTTGCCGCCTTTAATTGGCGCCGGCTATCCCTTTTCACATAGGGATTAAAAAAAGGAATAAATCATAACAAAAATAATGACATCATAGCAACACGAATTCCGGTAACAAAAGTTCACTAACGTCACACTATAACTGAAAGCCAACTCCAAATCATAATAACACAAAGTCCAATCACTTAAGCAGACTATGTCAATGTACGCCGATGACATCTACGTGTGAACGTCAGATGCAACACGTCCACAGGGGCGCAATAGGGATCGCTGTTCGGAGCACGCGTTCGGTTGCACCGCGCGCTCCAAACAATGATCCCGGATCTCGCCGCAGGTGCCCGCGAGGCACCAAAAAGCCGAGATTTCAATATCGCCGTATGTTAGCGAACAAGGCCTTCAGATTTCACCTGAGAAATGTGCGCTGGTCGCATGTACGCGGAAGCCAGTGACGTTCTACGCCATATCAATCAGTTGACAAAACCTCTATTAAGCCAGGACACACAGATTCTTAGGAGTGACCATTGATCGAGGCCTCAGCTGGAGTCCCCATGTGACCAACCTGAAGAAACGTCTAACGGCATTTCACACCTTTACAAATTTCTTGGAGGGAAAATGTGTGGTACGTCAGTACACGCGATGTTACAACTCTACGGGACGCCGTTTCTCGGGTATCTGAGGTACAGCTTACCAGTATACTCTACCAGTATACTCTACAGCTTACCAGTATACTATACATCCGCCCAATCGAGAGTGCTCAGGCGCAGGCACTTAGGGTTTGTCTTGAATTGCCGCGCTGCACATCGACAGCAGAAACAATTGAGATGGCTCAAGATTACCCAGTCACAACTCATATGATAATGGAAGGGCTCAGAGTACACATTAGGCACATATTGCCCGCGCCCCTTTCCACTACCTCGCCGCACTGCCAAAGACTGAACCAGTGCCTCCTTTCGCCCGGAGAGATGGGCTTACCGTGACTGCCTCCCTAGATACTACATGCCTGCCGAGAGGCTACTCGCACCTGCTTGGTGTTTGGCTCGTCCACAAGTTCGACTCTCGGTACCAGGAATTCGAACACAAGCAGGATTCTTGTTGCCAGCTCTCTAGGAGCTATTGCTGCTTATGCTGCACGAGACAGACAAGGACCTTCATCACATTTAAACTGGTGGCTCGACAACTGTGGACGGATCTGCTGGAGCTGTGATCTTCCCTGAAAAAGCCATGGCCATTCAGTGTAAAACGTCTCATCGGGCAATGTAGACTGCTGCAGAGCTTGTTGCACTTCGCAGCGCAGTTCGCATGATTCATGAGAGAGAGAGAGAGAGATGAATATAGGAAAGCAGGGATGTTAACCAGTCAAGAGTCTGGTTGGCTACCCATGATTTATGCAGATCTACCACGAAGATGGAGCACATTCACCGATTCGAAGGCAGCCCTGCAATGTCTGCTATCCGCTCTATGTCGTGGACCATCAGACCAACTCGTGCTGGAAATAAGGCAGCTATATCACTAACTAGTAGAAGAAGGACATGAGATCACTGTTCAGTGGCTCCCAGGCCACTGCGGCATCATTACCAACGAACATGGCGAAGAAGCTGCTAAGAGGGCTTACAAAGATGCCGCGAAGGAACCCATCCTGCTATCAAGAACCGATGCAGCAACAAAGCTGCATCGTTTCTTTCTCGCGCGTGATGGCACACGATCCATGTAGAACAGACCAGGTTTCCGTCATACTCGACTGCACCGCCTGGACCCATCCCTCCGACTACACATTCCATCTGGACTATACCGAATCGGGACAACTGTTCTCTGCCGACTGTGGCTTGGAGTATCCTTTACAAATGCATTTGCTTGCATCGGAATGGCTGACAGTGCAGCCTGCGATAGTTGCGGCAGCGAGGTAACAATCGAACATGTCTTCTGTTATTGTCCTCGCTACAGCTCCCAGAGACAGTCGCCAGTGACGGCGTTGGCACGCCTCGACGACCAGCCTCTTTCTGAGCAGACGACCTTGGAGTGCCGGCTGATGCCGTCTTCACACCAGAAGCCGACGAAGGCGCTACTGAAGTTCCTCCGGTCAAGCGACCTGTTTGAACGACTGTGACACTCCCGCGTTCCTTCCGTGTGTGTGTTCTTTTTCATCTCCCTCTCTTTCTATTTGTTTCCGTAATTTTTCTTTATCTGTCTGTCTGCCCTTACTACTTCCCCAGTGCAGGGTAGCGAACTGGATATGTATCTTCCGGTTGACCTCCCTGCCTTTCGCATCTCTCTCTCTCTCTCTCTCTCTCTCTCTCTCTCTCTCTCTCTAAAACCTTTCAATACAATTTCCCAACGCTTCGCGAGCCGTTAATCATTTTTTTGTTTCAAGTCTATCTTTACGCATGAGAGATATTCATGTGTAGTTTATGCAGGCTAATCATGGGTGATTTGCTTTTGCGTGATCAAAGAAAGGGGGCAGTGGTGGTGTAAGCATTCGCATTAGCCACGCATCACTCCACCGGCGGGCCCTCTGCCAATGAGGCCATACATTATGCCTGTGTAATCATCGGCGTCAATTAATCATGCACTTTATTTTTTTATTTTTTATTCGTTTGTTTGCTTGGACAGCGAAAGATGGTGCTTGTATACTTGCTCTATTATTTGGTTTATGCTTGGTCTATTATTTCGGTATACTTGGTCTATGTATTTGAGGCTCGAGCTGGTTGCCTGAGAACAAAAACATACCGGAGCAAATATTCGCAATTAGATGAGGCATGCGTATGCTGCAATAAAAATCCGGAGACCACTCAGCACATCCTAATGGAATGCGAAGGGTTTCACCCAGCGAGACCAATACGTAACGCACAACTTTCAGAAGCGCTTGGATTACAAATACATAACTGTATTTGTTTTTATCCTGCACTGTATATTATTCTCACTATTTCAATATACCCAGTGATGTAAAATCTTTCTAGTTTTCGTTTTGTGAATGTATCCCTTTGCCTGCTGTCCGTATGGTCCCCAGGTCCCCTCAAGTTGTCTATCACAACTTTTTTTGCCTGGAGGACCCCCAACTTTGTGTTGGAAATAAAGTGAAGTAATTTAAAGTAGACGGAAGTATCAACCGGTCAGCAACCGAGATAAGCAAGATACATTTAGAGTATTGGTGGAAAATAAGCACGGAAGAGCTGATACGACTGGATCCGTTACAGGCATAGGCAGCGGTACAAGGTAGGTACAGCAGATTAAAAAGATTTATACAAGAACGCTACAAGGAAGTGCATTGATGGCATGCCTGAGTAACTCAAGCAGGCAAGGGGACGACTTGTTCCCACCCCGTTTCAAGGGGGATGTTAATAAAGCATCGTCATCATCATTATCATCATATTACACCTGTACAGCTGGGCTGCTGTACAAGGTATACATAGAGGTTTGAGGTAGAAAGAAATGATTAAGGAGATGTAGGCAAAATACTTGACTCATAGGCGCGTATCGTTCACCTGATTAGCTCAAGCAGACTAGGTGACTATTTCTTGCCGCCTCGTTTCAAAGGGGGTGCCAATAATAATAATAATAATAATAATAATAATAATAATAATAATAATAATAATAATAATAATAATAATAATAATAATAATAATAATAATAATAATAATAATAATAATAATGGCGAAATAACTTCCATTAGCAGGACGTCGGAGCCAATGAATCATTTGGTCGAGTATTGGTTGAATACTTGCTGAACTTCCCAAGTACAGTACGTGCTATAGAGCAAACCAATTACCGAAGACAACCAACAGAATCACAGAATGTAATACAAATGAGTATAGAACATCTTCATCAAAACATCTGAACCCCTATTCACAAAAATGTGCCTACGCTAGAACTGTCCGTAAGAGCAGATGCCATCCAATCGGGATGTTGCTCATACTATTAGCGAATGCGGCGAGCCAATGGCAAGCAGCACTTACGAACGAAAAGTTTGTTAATTTTGCCCCTGGTAGTGTGACGACCGATAACAGCTACTTTCAGGTTCCACACTTAAAGAACACACTAAAACATGGTAAAATGGGCGGCACAGTAACAAAACAGAGTAACACTTTCGGTATCAATAATTAAACAAAAAAACCAGTATCATTGAATGCCGATAGGAGATTTCAGGACGTTCTTTAGCGATTCTTTCTGTCATCGTCTATACGAGCCTTTTGTCGAAGCTCTAGCATTTTCCATCTTTGTTTGCTTTTTCGTTCTTTTTTTGGTGTGCATTTATGTTTATTTATGTTCACTTGTTTTCTTTGTTTCTGTCAACTTTCATCCTAACCTACCTGTCGCTTTTCTCCGCTCTTATGCTGTTATCTTTAGATCTTCTTGCTTGGGCGCAGGACAGGTCAAGTGTCCACCAAAAGGTGAGACAGCTAGTAACGATGCCGGCGGCTTCCCACCCTTCCCCTTTTTTTTCCTCTTTTCCTAATGAATGTAACAAATTACTCCAGTGTGGGTACGTTTGGTGGTTGTCTGTGTTAAACTTTCGCGCTCACTGCTTATTTCTGTTATGTTCAAAACTGGGAATGTAGGCGTCTTTAGGGCTGGCTATTCCGAAATCCTAAGTAAGCTACTCCAGGCAAGAAAAACGAAGAAATATCTCAACACGCAAATAGACATGCAAACACAAGTCGCAGGCAAGACCGGAGTTCGAAGCTCACATGTCCCTTTTGTTGTTGTTGTTGTTGTTGTTGTTGTTGTCTTTCAAAAATTTTGCGAGGATCGGAGATGCCGCAACCAATTTGTCTTTCTTTTCTTCCCTCAAAAGCATGTTGCTGAGCAGCACGTGACTGGAGGAGCCAATGAGAGCGTCTTGCCGAGCCGCATCTGGGCCAGTGCGCAACCCGGGAGGCACGTATGCCGTGCGTTCTGCGATGACGGCGAACGCGCCGGCGAGGCTGTGAGCCCACCCCGATGAACTACGGAGGGTCCACGATCGCGTGCTCCAGCGGATATACAGCGTCCAGCACACTGCAGCATACTGTCATGGCAATGGGATACCCCGTGTACAACGTCGGCGAATGTGAGTGTACGCATCCACGTTGGGTCCGCGCCGCAGACGATGCTTGAGTGCAGGTGGTCGCCGGTGGGAAAGCCACTGGCTACGACTTGCAGACAGGTGTTGCGCGCAAGCAGCGACGCCCGCAGCGTTCATTTGCGCAGGCGCGTGTTTTTGGGCCAGAGACTCCGCCATACGGTTCTACAGGGAACAAAGCCACACAAGGCCGTAAAGGAATTATTGCGTTTTAATTATGTGCAGGCGGGCGCCTTTATGGTCCACCTGCGGAGGCCTTAACGCACTTCTTTATTAAAAGTAAAGGAAGGATATTCAGTCACCTTACAGTGATGATGGCTACTTATTTTCTCGTGGAAATGAGGGAAGAACCACAATAGTGAGGTAGGAATAAACATCACAAGTCACAGCCCCCGCTCGAAGAGAGCTGAAAAAAGTAAATTGGGTCCCAAAGTGTGGTCCGGGGTATACAAATACACGGAGTAATGCATTTTCTCAAAACGTCCCTTAAAACGGGACCAATAACTTTATTCAAGTGAGAAAGAGCGCTATTTAGAAAAAACACACACACAAACGTTAATGCTAGTATTGTTCGGAAAAAACGGGCAAAGTAAAGGAACATTATTATTATTATTTGTGTTGAACACATATGCACATATACACAGTTCACAGGAAAGGGAAAGCGACGAGCAGGCTGGCAACCGCCACAGGAAGGGGCACAACGCCTGCCTACTCTTCTGATGGGAGGAACAGCACGTTGTGAGTCGGAATAAAACCCACACCCTGCGCATGTTGGCTGCGGTTTCTGACCCTTCTAATTTCGAGGGGTTACGATAGCATGTAAACCTTGTGCACAGCGCGGGTTACGCACCGAGACGTCACCATCGGAGCGCACAATGTGCTGGGCAGCGTGAAGTAATTGAAGGTGTTCATTTTACTCATTTCTAAACTGCACAACACAGGTTACATTTTCCAGAAAGTGAAGAAGGTATGTATGCACATCGGCTTAGTTCTCCCTTCAATTCCGGAATCGTACCGCACTTTCACAGGAAAGCGTGTTGCCGTCGCACCAGGATCAGCCTCGATCTCAGCAGTGGTATGATAGGCACACAGCCGGTAAGATATATACTGCTTTCGACTGTAAACACTATCAGTGCTTGGAAAAACTGGCTTCACGTCCCATTGAAGCCGAATGATAACCGATAGTGCGAGGCGACCAGCATTTGTTTCATTGTGGGAAATGAGTCTGCGTACGTGAAATCAAAAAAAAAAAAGGAAAAACGAAGACAGACAGGTGGTACCATAATAAGGATGAACCTTTGCAATGTCTTGTAATGATGACCCAACAAAACCGAAGAGTGCGCGGAAAGTCCTAAATGTAGTAAAAAAGAAAAGCGCTATCGCGCTTTTTGCCAATATAGATTAGGGGAAGGTTTCAAGTCGTAGTAATTATGACAAGATTTTGTAAACGACAGATGAAAACTGCCAGTTAACCACCATCTCAAAGGAAACAGACATTTGCTGTCATTTATTCGCATTACAATACATGGAAACGGACTGGAATTATAAAGCCACGAGCGTGGCTTGAAGGTGTTTAGTATTTCGTTGTCTTGAGTGGTGACCCACTCGGAGCGACTAGCATTGGCTCGCTCTTCGATTCCCTGAGTTAAATACACATCAAACCAAAGTGGTTCAACATATGCCCTCTGGATCTGCTAACCATAAAGTGACATTCTATCTCAGGCCTCTCTGTACAGCAAAAACGCTGCATCATCGTTTCAGTCGTCATAGGGGGCTCCACTGGCTTCGACTCGCGCAGCTTCTCGATGGAGCACTGACCAAAGCTGACACGCACATGTGTCGCCTTCGTAATATTTATGTGCAGTCATATATGCGCATCGTCTGTGGTGATGAGCTCTGTTCTCTTCGTTGCGCAAGCCCATTAGCCTGGTCGCTACGCTAATATACGGTTTTCATTGTGTTGGAGGGTCATTCTTCAGCTGATCATCCGTGCCGTAGGAACTGCGACTGGTGGCGCACGCTGCAGTCAGGAGTTGCACAGTTCGGAAACCTCTTCTTCGTGACGTGGCGAATCCGAACACGTGCTGCTGGTTCTGTCGGGACCACTCACGCGATTCAGCAGTTGAACGTGGTGCCAGATAAAGCACGCACCATGCTGCTCATTTATGGTATGGAGCGTCCGAGTTCGAGCCCGGCGAGCTTAGCTTCTGAAAGGGCGGACCCGCGGCCCAAAGGGGAAGTGACTGCAGGCTGCGCGCACGGGGCGTGGCGCTGTTTCCCGTCCCGGCGCTCTGGTCTGCATACAGTCTGAGCGCGTAGTAGCTTTGACTTGACTCGACTGCCGCCCTGGCCGCTTCGACTCTGTGGTCGTGCGTGCGTGCGTGCGTGGGTGCGCGTGCGCATCGCTTCTTGCACTTGTTTCAGAGGCCTCGTCGTTCTGCGCCCGGCTGTCGGTTTCCCTGGGGCTTGTCTTGCCTTCGCCTGGCTTGTCTCGGGGCCGCGCGGCTTAATCCGAAAAGGGTTTTGCTCCGCCGCCTGGTCCGTGCCTCGTCTTCTCTCCTGTAGCTGCTTGCCAGGCTTCATGGAGCTTGTCAGGGCTCTTATCACGCGGACTCGACTCGGCGATGCGAACGCGTGCGTGAAGCAAACGCAGACGAGCGCGTCTTTCCCCAGCAAGACCGGCGAGACTCAGAGAGGAAACGAGTAATTTCTCCCATCAGAGCGCTGGCCCCATGACGCGAAACATGCGCTCCGAAAGCGAGTAAAGAGTTGTACAAAGCAAATACCAGACAGCGCAATAGCGGTCGTAATCTTCGCTCGGCTCGACGAGTGTGAGCGTACAGGGAGAAAAAATGCCGCGAAACACACCTCATACGTAGACCCACTCTGATCAATGCATGGAGAGGCCTAAGCCAACAGTTACTTCATGGCTGGACATACCCGAAACTAATGTGACTGCGTCCATTGCATGCTTCGATGTGCTCTGCTGTATACGCGCACAAAACGTGAAACTCGCCACTCTACAGATGTTTTACGGGAGCCCTATATAGAGCCTGCCGATGCAAGCATTGGAACGCTGTGCATGACAGTGTAAAGGCAGATTTATTCGTGTATGCATTACTGTTATTCGTGCAATGAATAATAAATTTGAAGCAGTTGCCTGAGTGAATGTCAGTGAATACATAGCGTTACAGGAATACATAGCGTTACAGTAATACATAGCGTTATGAGGTTTGAACATATTGTAAATGAGCTAAACGTTTTGTGAAGCGCTTTCATTCAACGTATTCATTCACCAAAAGTATTCATTGGAGGTATAGGTGAATACCGATTGCCTATCACTTGTACATATTGCTTCCTCTTAAAGGGAAGAGTCTCGTAATTTTCTGTATATTTAATCTGAATCCTTATCGGGACAGGTAGAGTTTGTGCGATGTTTTCGGTGCACCAATGCTGGCATTAATGCAGGGCTAACGTCAGAGCTGCTATGCAAGGCAATACAGTCAAATGGTTGCTGAATCGCGCAGGGCGTTTCCGACGCTCCAAAAAGGTTCAAGAGAAGCAACATGTGGAACCGCCGACTTATCGGGCACGGAAGTGCTGAGCTTAAAACCTATTCTGTACAACATATTACCACTGTCAAATTCTGGCATGTTGCCTTCTCTAGCCGGTTCCAAGGGAAAAAAGAATATTAAGAAAATTCGAGATTCCTGTGACTCTGGGCCCGTATTCACGAAACAGTATTTACGCCAGAATTTTTCGTACAAGCATACGCCAGTCAGTCGTGATCGTAGACATATTATTAGCAAAGGCGGTCGGCCAGTGGCAAACAACACTGTATACGAACAAAAAGCTTTGTGAATTCGACCCCTGGTTCTCTATAAACTGCATTACTGCAAACAAAAGTTAATGAGCCTCTGAATTCTCGATAGGTTTATACGGACTCACGTGATCTTGAGAAGGAACCCCGTATTTCTTGCAGACTTGAAAGGAAACCGCGCTGCTGCCTCAATAATTTCTGTAAACTCCTAGACAACGCGAAGAGCTCCCTCGCAATTTGTATTCACCAAGCGCTGTAATTGTTCGGAAGAAGAAATTCCAGTCGATGCTTACGCTGGACTTATGATTAGCGAAGATGGACAGCCTGTGGCAGAGAGCACATATGAACCAAGAGTTTCGGGAACTCGTCCCGTGAAGAAGCACGCATGTAGCTTTCACGCAGTAGCGGCCCCGACGTGCGCTGTCCTCAGCGGTGTCCAATGGCACGTAGCACATGGAAGACACGCCCAGTTAGCCACACATCTTCGATGCGGCCTTTTCTGAGTTCGCCTTCACTTCTAGCACGTTTCTTACGCATCTGAGCATTGGCCGGCTGTTTTTGTGAATGCGGGCCTGTGGTTATGGGGCTCGTAACTCCTTACGAATGCAGGCCCTGGGCCCGAATTCATAGTTCTTCGTTCGTAAGTGTTCCTTGCCATTTGACGGCTGAATGCGCTCTGTGTTGCTATGAACTTCCTGAAAATAATTGTTACATAGTGTTGTAATAAGTAATCTAATTTTCGATTCTTTTGCCCTTAATGCGTCATTGATTCGCACAAAGCATCTCCCCTCTATCTTCGACGTCGACCACTCGGGGGGGGGGGGGGGGCGAATGATTAGAAAGGAATAGAATGACACGAGAAGAATCTTTACATAATACTGGCCCGGCTATAATGTTCCCGGCCCCTTTCCGGTTCAGTCGAGAATTCCCCCTTTATTTCGTTTGATAATTAAAGTTTCTGAAGCAAATATTAGTCAAATCAGTCTAATTATTCGTGGACAGGGTGGTAGGGTGCAGGAGAGGACATTGACACGGGCGCTTGCCCGAGTTCACGGGCAGGTGTATATGCATGCTGGGTGAAAGGAACATGAAGGCAGACTAAAGAAAATGGAAGGTATAGGGGCATATTGAGAACAAAGTTGAGAATCTCGAGTTATAGCGTCAGGTTGCCTTCGTCATCGTGAGGCAACAGCCTATGCGAATTAATTTGCAGAAACGTTAACGCCGTCTCTAAACTCCGCGCGAGCGACACATTTGCAACGGTCGCGGTGTAGCCGTCAGTCTACAGCGCGCCGCGAAAAAGCTCCTCGCCGGGAGAAAGGCATCTCTGCGCGGGGCGGTTGTTAGCATGGCGCGGGTTGCGCGATGCTGCCGAGTGGCCCGCGCGCGTGCCTGCGATGCATCTGCGCGAAGAGAGGAGACCGCTGCGCGCGTGTTTTTCAAGTCTGCGCGCGAGCAGCCCCTGGTGCAGGAATGCCGGCGGAGCTGGCTCTGGCTTGCGTCTCGCGATTTGATTCCCCCCGGCGTGCGATGACAGAAGACGGGCCCGGCTCGAGTGGACGCGCTGCCAAAGGGTGATAGCCGCCGCGCCACGGCCATGCCCGCGCACTGTCACCGCTCCCGCGAGCAAATCATCTCGCGTCACGTGACGCTGACATTGGACAGCGGCCCGACGGGGGCAGACCGGCTGTTCGCTCTGCCGGGCGTGTTTGCCCTCGCTCGACGTGGGCGCGCCAACTCACAGTAGCGCGCGGCGTGAAGTGACTCGGGGCCTGCAGCGCAATATCACGGTGCGCGTGCATCACGCGTGCGCTTTTCTGAAATGGCCGCCATTGGCGGTTGCCGGAAGAGAAATAAATCGGGTCGATCTTAAAGTGCAGGTTTACTCGCACTATAGTGGCTGCACTCGCAATTACTCACATGGTATCGCTGGAGTGTCGTGCCGCCGGACACGTATTTCCCTGTGATCGGGAAACTGAGCTGCAGCACGTAGAGACGATTTGCTTGTGTGATCGCGCTGGCACGCTGCGTTGGTATATGCTCTTTCACACAAGTTCGCGTTAGCAACTAAACGCGGTTATGAGATTAACCCAAGTGCACACAAGAGCAAGTGTTCCCTTGAAAACTACAGTGAACTTATCCGCCTCAATACTTGCACCCGGCATAATACCGGCTGACACGTCACGTCTCAATCCGGAGTTGGTTTCGGAAAGATGCGAGCGGTCTTTATATGGGCTCTTTTTTCCCGTTGTCTGCGTACCGTATCGTTCTTATTAGAGCTTGCTATTAGTGCGCGCATTTCCTGTATCAGATGGAGCTCAAATGGTAGCCGATGATGAGCATCAAAAACGTCTTAAAAACAAACGTGTCAGGCTGAGACGCGAGATTTATTTTGGCTCTACTTTTAAACAGGCACAGCATTTAAAAAGACACAAAGACAGAAGATGCAGGAAGGCACAAAGAGGCTAACCGGAGTGGCGTGTGGTTAGCAGCCCAATGCTGAAGGATGGGGAAATGCGAATGGGAGAAGCTCTTTAGGATACTGGAAAATATATGGCCAGATAAGCGTACACGCGGGTTGTCAAGTTAGGGTACTCTGACATGTTACGTGTGCGTTTAATTTCGGATGCACCCGCCGTGGTTGCTCAGTGGCTATGGTGTTGGGCTGCTGAGCACGACGTCGCGGGATCGAATCCCGGCCACGGCGGCCGCATTTCGATGGGGGCGAAATGCGAAAATACCCGTGTACTTAGATTTAGGTGCACGTCAAAGAACCCCAGGTGGTCGAAATTTCGGTAGCCCTCCACTACGGCGTGCCTCATAATCAGAAAGTGGTTTTGGCACGTAAAACCCATAATTTAATTTTTTTTTCAGATTTCGAATGCCGTTTTGTGATGAAGCACCGAATGATAGGTGTGTATGGAAGGCCAGTTGAGACAGTTAATAAGGCTGGGCCCAAAATGAGATGACGATGAGTGCACATTGTGGCAAGCTGAGAGTATTGACATTCAGTGCCATCTAATTGAACATATTCGGTAAGAAGGAAGGTGGAATGAGCTTGCCGCACCGATACACTGCCGAATTCGGCGCGTGTGTGTGAAATGGGTTTTAGTATGCCACGCGCATTCGTTTTACCGTCTCCCGGGACGGGTTCATTAAAACAGGTATACTTTCTCTAAAGCGGTAATACAGCGTGCATGTCTTATTAGTAGTTTACGACATGATTCAAGATAATTAATGTAAACTCGGGACAATGCCCCAGTAGGGCATTGTTCACGCTGCAGAAGCAGAGAGGTACACAGAAGAAAAAAAATGTAGACTTCCGGACTGAGGCAGACTCCCTCTCTAATATAATATACTACTGTTAGCTGGTAACGTGGAGCATTCGCAGATATTTCAGTGTTTATATATATCATAATTTTATGTTGTGGTGCGCCTTTCTCATCGCAAGTCAATATATGCCCAGAGAAGTGCCGGTGTAACTTGAGTAGTTGTTTTGGGAAGGACGACTAATAAACTAGAAAGGCAGCCCAAAGATACTTTTTCTTCAGATTGTTATGCAGAAATACCATATAAAACACCTGTGGTCATCCACAAAGTTTTTTCCGCACGGATGCAGCAGCGATGAAAATGCACTTGCGCGCTGCTCTTGCCGCCGCTGACGTAAATGGGCTTCTGAAGATTGCGGCCTGATTGACGCCTACAGCCTGCATAATCTCGCACAGCTGAAGCGTTTCCCGGAAGACCGGCGCTGGAGCGGCAAACTCGACGGGGCCAGCTGAGCGCTTCCCGCGCGCGCTCTCCCGTCGCGACGCCCCGGAGGATAACCCTCGACGACGCAAATGCATTAGGGAAGAGAAAACACGTGTGGCCCGAACCACGGGCTCCTCATCCCATCGACGCAGCGAAGCGTAGTTAGCGCCACCCTCAAGAGATGGCCGCACGGCTCAGCACCGCGCAGGACGCATGCGCGGCATGCGCGTGTGCCGCCATCTGGCGTTCGCTCCTCTCCCCAGGCCCGGCGGGCCGTAACCCGGCGCAGTCCAAACAGCCCGCACCAAAGCCCGCGATCGGCCGCAGTCGTGTTCGCGCCCGCGGTCGGGCATCGACCGGCCCCTGAGAGTGGTGCGCGCAGCTCTGAACGCCGACCGGGCTTTTTTTTTTCCACGCGCTGCCGTGAAACCTTCTTCCCCCTTGACAGCTCCACATTCGTCTTTTCCTCTCGTATTTCACTTGCAGTAGTTGTGGTCCGGTGCGGCTTGCTGTACCGAAGTGCGCGGCGCTCCACTTTAACGGTGTACGTGAAAAACTTCGCGTTCGCTTATTAACAAAGTTTTGCAAGGTCTCGTTTCGTTCTCTCTGTGCCCTGCCAGTGGCTTCGTTTTACTGACTGCAACGACACTTTCTCTATGTCGTGATGCCACTGACCTAGGGCTCAGTGAGCTGTTCATTTTAGCCCGGCGTCGCCAAGCCACGGCGCTTGGTTGACGTCCTCTCTGCGCTCCCGGGGGTCTCCGTGGCCCGAGTCGTCATCGAGCGGCCGCGCCTGGCGTGCATCTCGGAACGGGACACTTGATCGAGCGGTTGCCCCTCGGCCGGGACCCGGCTCGATGCGTTGACTCTGGCCAGCGCCGTGATGCCAAACTTTGCCCCTTGGCTGTGCGCGTGGAACGTGTGCTCCTCCAGGACTATAAGTGCGACTGAGGCACTGCAGCGAGCGTCAACGTATCCGTTGCTCCACCTGAAAACCTAGCTTCCTGTCTTCAACCAGTGTACCTTCGAGGTAAGAGGGAATCCGTTCGTTTGAACGTGGGCTGGTCGCGTGTTATGTTAGGATTCGAGCTGGCTAAGGTTGAAGCAAAATGTTTAACGTCGTAGAATCATTTCTTTGGTTTGAAGGTTTTCTTTTTTCTTTCGGGGCGTTTGTAGTATGGCTGAAGGAAGAAAGCATGTCGTAGACTCTTGTATGCCCGAGAAAGCGGATATTATCGCTATTTTTTTTCCCTTTAAGTCACTCTGCGCCTATATCAAGGGGAGTATCTGGTCGATAACGTTGGCGTCTTCATTAGTGTAAAAAACATCACGACGCACGGCACACATTTGCTCAACTTTGCCAAAGGAAGCATCGGCGCATTTGCACGATCCTTCATACATAATATTATTGTGTGGCAACAACACAGATGATATGTCAACTGTGTTGTTTCTCTCTGTTCTCATTTCAGCTCTTTTTCGCTGACATACAGCGCTGCAGAATTTTGTCATGTCTTGGCTAGTGATTAGTATGCAATGCCGCTGTAAACTCTAGGGGATCACAGGTACACATCTGTCGGCCCACATGCAGCAACATAGAATTGTAGTCTTTGTGTAGTGCAGCATTTTAAGCTACTCGGATTGTGGCTCATAGTACAACATCTAAGCTCGAACGTCGATCCTCTAATGCCCTAAAACCAACCAAAAGACGGAAAAGCAATACCGCAACTCCGTTGGGCCACAAACGGCTGGTTACAACGGTTGGTTACAAACGGCTCGCACTCAAAACTCTCCTATGTGCGCCCGTGTCCACAAAACTCCTCTTACGTGAGGCCGCGATTGTCCATCGCCGCAGCAACCGTTATCCCGCCCAGCAATATCGTGAGGGACGGGTGAGGGATAAGGAAACGTTCTTGCGCAAGAGAAACACATGCCGTTCTTTTGCGGCCCTGTCAGCGCCATTGCAACCAATGTGCACTGGCGGCTCAGCGATGCAACTTCGCTCGCAGCTTTGTTGACAAAAGATGTGTCGTTATAGCGGCGCTTTCTTGTGTCTGCACCACTCTTTCAAAATTCAATGCGCTCGCTTTAGCTGTTAACGACAGCCTCCGCGCAGGTTCAGTATTCAAGTCGAAACACTGAGGGCCATGGCACTAGAGACGGTGCTGCCACGTGCGCTGCTAGCGTGCCTGCCCTTTATTGTGCGCATTGGCTCGCACTTTAGGTCGTGAAGATAAACCTTATTATTGGACGCACGAAATTTCTTTTCTACGGAAACAAACCTATGGTCCTACCAGGCTTCAGCCGCAGTGGCCATGAAGGCCAAGAAATGTACACTTCGGATTGGCCTTGCCATGCTTGAGCCACAATGGGCATGCCGGACCACGACAGATTTGTCTTCAACTACAAAGCTTTGTTTCTGCGAAACATGTGTGGGTTTCCTTTGTACTTTCGTGCTACATACAGGTGTATGAGAATTTTTCCTTTCAGGCCAATAACTGTACACTTTGGATTGGCCCTGGCAAGCTAGAGCTGGGCATGCAGGCCAAGAAGTGTACACTTCAGATTGACGGGTCGTTCAGAGTGTCAAGAAATTTTCACAAACTCGACCAGGATCCGTATTCACAAAACTGATCGCGCATAGCAACACTACCGCTGCGCTCGGTCGCCCGCCATTCATGATCGGCGAAATAACAAAATGATCGCCGCATTGACGGTGTCACTGGCTGCTAATAGCGCGAGAGCTTTGTGAATCCGGACTCAGGGCCTGTATTCGCAAAGCAGTTAGTATGATATATGGGTTCGTAAGAACGGGCACCAGAAAAATCGCTATAACGATCACGTTATTAGCGAGCGGGCAATTAAAAAGAGTTCTTACGAACAATACGATACGCCCCTGTGTCGTTCTTACTTCGCGGCGAACTTGCTTGTAGATGCATTCGGCGCATCTATGTCCCGGTGAGAAAAAAAAATGTAATCATGAATACATGAAAGGTTGTCGTAGAACGCGCAAAGGCGTCGATAGAAATGGAAGGAGAAACTCTACGTTCTGCGTTGTCAGTTATCCTTCCCTCTTTGCGAACGTTCTCTTGAAAACCAGGAGGAATTAACGAGAGACAGGATTCACAAATTTTCTCTTACTTAGCCAGTCGCGTTCTCTAATAATATGTTTGCTATCACGCTTAGCAGCTGCCTCTTCTTGCAAACCGCTGTAGCATACGAACTGCTTTGCGGATTCAGCCCTAGGTGCCTGGGCCAAGTCGAAGCAATCGCACAGCAATGTCCTCTGCAGTTGATATCAGCACGCGCCATTCCAGAGCCGTTCAGGTAAGTACAAAAAAGGAGAAAAAAAAAGCGCGAGCATTCTGTTTTAGATGGTAGCGGAAAGACGGAAATATTTCGAACAGGCTGGCAGCAGTGACCTGTCAACCAATTCCTGTGGAGGCCGAAAGCCTTTGGTCGATTACTGGAGTCTGACCTTCCCTCACTCGACCATGTGGTTTTTCGTTTTCTGCAGGAACCGGGTTTTAAGGGAAACTTCACTGAAAGGTTCTAAGATAAACTCGAGTCTAAAATCGAATGTAAGGAAGAAAAGAAATGGTGAAAACGTAACCTTTCGATACTATTTCACAAATGATTGTCCTGCTATCACGTGACGCTGCAGCACCGGTGAGGGATTGGTGATGGCGGGTAACGTCTGCTGAAAATACCCTAGTGTGGCGCACAAGCACTATACCGGTGCCATTTAGAATTTTTTCCCCTTTACTGTTAATAAAGATTTTGCATGTGTATGATATTCGCGCATCTGTACGGCGCACTTCATTCATGCAAAGTGGGATTATTCTTTTGGAAGCCGCATCGAATTCGAGTGCTGGGTGGAAGTAGACAGGCATACGCCATCTGAAGCGAATTACGTGAAGTAAACGGCCATCATATCTTGCGGAAGAGGGCAGCCGCGATCAAGTTACGAAGTTATCGTTCGGTGCCTACGCCAGCCCGCTAAAGGCAAGAAGAGTTTGGCACATGTGACATGAGGTACTGTCATGGTCGTGCTGGAATTGATGCCGTATATGCAAGAGAATACATTACAGCGCATCAAAAATTTGCAGAATTGTAGGCTCATTAAATAGCTTTCGGTGTTGCGCAAGATATTTTTATGGATAATTTAATTAGAATATAGTTTTCTAGCAGCACTTGTCTTCATTCAACCCAGAGAATAAGCTGGCTTTATAGAGAGGGATATTGAGCAATGTATCACATCTATGCCGTCAATTTCTTAATTGTGAAATATTCGGAGTGTGGCCAATCTCGCTATGCCACTTTAATGGAATACAGGAAGGCGTTCTATTCAGTAGAAATTCAAGCAGTCACGGAGGAGGAGGAGAAATAATTGACGGAACGACAGGGAGGTTAGCAGTTTTCAGACCGGCTGGCTACCCTGTGCTGGGGAAAGAGGGTAAGGGGAATAAAAGATAATCGAAAAGAGATATTGCAAAAAAAAAAAGGAAATAAGGAAGGTAGAGCAAAAAATAAAAGAGAAAAAAGAAAGGAGAATAGGGCACCGCTTAAAGTCTGCCTCTAAGGCCAGTCCTCCGCAAGAAGCGCAACAACGCTTTCAAAGCCTTCTGCGCTGAGGACGGTCTCGGCCAGTGTCCGAGGATCTTTTCCTCCGACAAAATTCATTTGTCAAGACTATCTAGCACTCTTGAAAGTTCTTTCCTGGGCGCACTGAAGCGAGGACACTCACAGAGAAGATGGGCGATTGTTTCCCCGCAGCCACAGTTATCGCATGTAGGGCTGTTGGCCATTCCGATTCAAAATGGGTACGCATTCGTGAAGGTCACTCCAAGCCACAAGAGGCACAGAATCGTCTCCTTAGATCTAGGTAGTCCTAACGGAAGGCGGAGCCGTAGATTCGGATCCAAGTTGTGGAGACGACCATTGGTAAATTCCGTCGAGTTCCACTGTGCGAGTGTAAGTTCACGTGCGAGAGAACGAAGCCCTGTAGCTGCGTCTGTTCTCGATAACGGTATAGCTACACAGTGGGGACCATCGATCATGAGCAGATCGGGCGGCCTCATCTGTACGGTCGTTTCTGTAGATACCGCAATGGCCCGGTATCCACTGATATGCTATGTTGTCCTTTTTCTATATTGCGTGGTGGTGAAGAAATTTTACGTCAGTGACTAATTGCTCATTCCGTCCATGACGAAATGGCGACATAACGCACTGGAGAGCGGCTTTGGAGTCGGAGAAGATTGACCATGCCTGGTGACGGTTCTTTAATTACGAACTCTAGAGCAGCACGGAGGGCGGCAAGTTCTGCAGCCGTCGGTGATGTAAAATGCACTGTTTTTAATTTTATGGTGACGGACTTCGCGGTAATAACCACTGCTCCTGCTGAGCTTGCAGAAGAAACTGAACCATCTGCGTAAATGTGAAGGCGTCCGCTGTGTTTCTCATGCAGGAGCAGTAGTGTGACTTGTTGTAGGACGAAAAATGACGACTGTGGTTTCTTTTGAATGTGGTTAGGAGGGCTTCGAGGGGATGTAGGCACCACAACGGTAATGGTGGTCTTGCTGCAGGCGTGAAGTTTGAGGGAAGCACTGCGCGATACGAAGTAATAATATCGCTGAATGCAGAGTGCGGGCTAGAAGCAGGAAGTGATGCGAGGTGGTGCGATGGAATCCGGGCGAAATGCCTGATGTGCATTCTTAAGGCATCAACGCGAATATATGTTGTGATTGGGTGATCACGCGCGATGACCACAGTGGCTGCTGAAGATGCACTTCTGGGAAGGCCAAGGCATATTCTCAGTGCTTGAGCTTGAACCTACTGGAGGACGTGTACGTTTGTTCTTCGGGTCCTGCCCAGCACAGGTAAGCTGTAGCGCATGAAGCCGAGAAAAGTACAGTATAACGTTGAAGCATCGCTCGTACAGATGCACTCCACGATTTTCTCGCAAGAAATCTCAGCACGTGGGTGATCATGGTGAGTTTATTTTTCATGTAGGCAATATGAGGGCTCCAGGACAGGTCGCAACCTATTATTACTCCGAGAAGGCGGTGGGTCATTTCATAACTAATAGCCTGTACATTGATTTTAATGACGTATGGGCCCATCGCCTTGCATGTGAAGGCAACCAGCGAGCACTTCTCCGATGACAGCTGTAGTCCCCGCCAGTGAAGGTAGTTTGACGTCAGTGTAGCCGCTCCCTGAAGCCTGGCACATACGTGTAGACCCGTCACCCCTGATGCCCAGAGGAACCGCACATGTGAGGAGCAGATGATTCGCGCGTGAATAGCTTAGGAAATATATACAGAGATACAGCAACAATCACAACTCTGCGCAAGAAAAGCGGAAAAATACCGATTGAGAAGAGTGTCAGGAAAAGGGGCACAGTGTCTCACAGTGTCTGCGTGCTCAGAAGTATTCACTACGTTAGACTCGGAATGGCTAAGTCTCAAAATCAACAGGGATCATATCAGCAATCTGAGGTTTGCAGATGACAGTGTACTACTAAGTAATGTTGGAGATTAACTTTAATAAATTATTGAAGAGATTAACCGGCAAAGTCTAAGGGTGTAGGTTTGAGGGTTAATATGCTACAGAAACAAATTGGTAATGTTCAACAGCGAGGCAGCAGAGCAAGAGTTCGTAATTGGCAATCAGGTTCTTGCATACATATGTGAAAGAGGAGGATGAAAAAATGGAGAAGGCCGGGATGTTATGCGTCTGGTTGGCTACACTACTCTGGGGGAAGGGAACAGAAATGTAAAGATTAGACAGAGAGAGGAAGGAAAGACGCGGTGAGTTTGCGCACGCGCGCGGAGGGCCCCTTCAAGTTAAAGGCGTTCACATGTGAACGAGAGAGTACATTCACTGATGCTGGTCGTGACAGAGAACCTAGATCCTGAGAAGTAAATTTGCAGGTGAATAAAAATGGGTGGGAGCGTGCATGGAAGACCGTCAAACGTATTCATGACCGGCAACTTACGGCATGATATCTACAGAAAACAAAAGCACAATGCACCCGTCCTAGCTATAGGGCTGAAAAATATGGAGGATGGCAAAGAAGTTCGAGAAGCAGCTAAGGATTGCGCAACGAGAGATAAAATACAAAAGAAGCTTAAGAGACGGGAAGGTGACGGTGTGGATTAGCGATCAAGCGGGTGTAGCTGATGTTTTGGTAGAGGTCAGAAGAAAGAAGCGGGATTAAGCGAATCGTGTGATGCGTGTAGAGCAGACCACCGGTGGTCTTTTAGAGAAACAGAATGAGCTCCGAGGGATGCTGAGATGCGCTCGGCTGCGGCAGTGTATGCGGTGGTATGCTGAGATTAGGCCTGCCTATAGGACGAACTCGGCTGACGCGGTTAAATTAAATTGGGACGTTTTATGGGCCGAAGAGCAAGGTATTGACTTACGAGGCACGTCGTAGTGAGGGACTCTGGATTAATGTTCACCCTCTGGGGTTCTTTAACGTGCACCCAAAGCTTGGTACCCGGGCGCTTTTGCACTTCGCCCCCATCGAAATGCGGCCGCCGTGGCCGGGATTCCATCCCGCGAACTCGGACTTAGCGGCGCAACACCAAAGCAACTATAGACGCCACCACGGCGGGTGAGTCGGCTGACGCAAGGTCGATGTAACTGAAAATCGCTGGGAGAGGCCAATAACCTGCAGTGGGCGTTAAATAGGGTGGCCGTGATGAAAGCACTGGCATAAAAAGAACCGCAGGTGGTCAAAATTAATACGGAGCCTTCTCACTTCGGCGTCCCTCGCAGACCAGCTGTGCATGTTCAGGGTCCTAAACCGCAGAATTTGGTTTTTAAAGCTGCAGCGTATCGAAGTGAGGCTATTCGCTGACTGTCGCATCAGTTCAAACACGGCTATATTATTGCTTTAATGTATGCCGGGCTATTCAAGGTGCAGGGGATCAAATAAAAACGCGCTAGCGAAGGCGTGCGACCCGATTGGGTTGAGACAACCGGCACGGCGCTTAACGCCAGGGTCATAAAGCCCACAGAAGCCCACATTTATCGCAGTGCTTCGTGATTGGCCAATGAATAAAATACAGAAAGACGAATGCGCGCGGCGCCTCACGAGCCACAGGCGCAGGAGAAGCTTTGTGCGAAGCACACCTTACACGCATGTTCCCCGTGTCTTTAAACGGACACTGAACAGAAAAATAATTTGAGCTGTATTGGTAAATTACGTTTCTACAATAAAAAAAAAAAAGCCCCTCTTACCGCGCGAGCGTGCTTGCTGAGCCAGAAAAGACGCAAACCGCGAAAGACGGGTGGCGACATCCCCTTGAACTTCGCACACCTGCTCACCGTGATGTCACGCTTTTTGACGGCGTCTGCTGGGGCCTATGGACATTTTTTTCTTATTGCCAAAGGGATACTTCAGTGCGTTCTAAAAGAGCCAGATACTGAATTTTGCAGATTTCGACAACTTTTATCGAGCACTATGGCCAGAACACGAAAACATACTTTGAAATCCCTGACACCACAGTTATGTAATGGCGCTGGGGTTTCGGCGCGAAATTTAAAAAAATAAAAGAACCTTGACCTTCATGTTTACTACTTCGTATAACCTATCAGCGCGTTATATTGAAACTAGAGTTTTCCAGGAATACTTTATCAGTCTAAACTGACTTATCGGCTGTCTTGAGTGTCTTAAAGAGATATCGTAATGAGATGTGAATTTTACAGTTCATTCCCCCCCCCCCCCCCCCCCCCCCCCTGGGACATCACTTAAAAGCTGCAAACATGCTTGGCTCTGTCCGTTCTGTTACTCTGCGGTGGGCGTCACCATTTTCGTCGCTTCGTGTTGTCGTTGCCATTGTGCTGTCGTCGGTGCATCCAGCCAGTGTAGTTTTGCACAGAATTGGTTGGGTTGTTCACAAAGTTGGGGGCGCTGAGGGAAATCGGGGAGTAAGTGCTGCCTCAGTAGACGAATTGAGAACGTTAGAAAGCGCCGAAGGCCGCACCAGTCGAATTTGCAAAGCTTTTAGTTCGTAAGTGATCTTTACCATTGGCCGTCACGACTGGATGACACCTGCCCTAACGAACAGTTTTAGCGTAACCACTTTTTTTGTGAATAGAGGTCCAGAGCCCAGTTCACAAAAAATACCTGGGCCCGTATTCACAAACCGCTCTTACTGTACAATTTTACGGAATAAAAAAATGTAACCCATTCCTGATGACGGATATATGATAAGCGAAGGGGGGCCGGTTAATGGGCAAAGAGAACTTAGGAACGAGAAGCTTTCTCAATTCTAAAACAAAGGCAGCGTTCACGAAGCTTTTCATTCGTCAGAACTGCTTATCGTGCGCCACGTTCACTGACAGTACTGGCGCAGGCAGCCAGCGAAGGACAAATTGTTCTTACGAAGGAAATGCTTTGTAGTTTCCGTCCCAATAGAAGGTACTGCACTGTTTTCATCCTCCCGGTCTGCACGCATACATGTAGAAGAGATCACGCTAACGCTCAATGTTTACGGCTTTTCTCGGGCGAGCCAGAGAATATTCGATAGCATGCAGCGATCCTCAATATACAGTGCTACAACGCCCATAACAACATTGTGAAACTTTTTCCAGCAGTCTTTAATTCTTTTTCCCATTTCCTTCCGGGGAAACATATTTTTGATCCTTCGGAACCGCGCGGGGAGCGATGGTGTGCACAATTCTGCGATCCTCTCCGCGCGCCGCTACCTTCCCCGAGCTGTGCGTCACGGGCTCTTGCTGCAGCTGCAGACACCGGCGTCACCGGCGAGAAAAGGACGCGCATGTTCTCATATACGGCGGCCGAGTTGCGCCCTGGCAGGCGCAGCCGCGGCAGAGCGGGGATTCGTGGCGCCAACTGTCAAGATTAATGGCCCGCTAATTGGTCCGCTGTGACTCGTGAACCCAGCACGTGACGTGTTGACGCGGCGAAACGCATTAGCGTCCGGTGGTCCGATGCGATCGACGGCTGGCGAGGGGATCGCATTTTTAATTACAACGGCGTCTGCGCCGCTCGCGCCTGCGTGCGCGCGCACGTGCTCAAGTGGAGGCGCTCCCGTTTCCTCTTCGCTCGAACCTCGCTGCAGGGGCTCCTTCGTGCTTCGTTTCCGTCTGAGCGTTTCTCACAAAAGAAGCGCCGTCGGTAGCCCTCTTGTGCGTGGATATTGAGGCTTGCCGTTTGCGCATAGTCGCGATAGTTAATAAAAAATCGTTAATGTTTATGCTTTACGCTACTCCAGACGCTTTCCACTGTGTCGGGAAAGCTGTCGCAACTCACTGTCGTACCCTCTCGTGTCAATACTGCACTTATGACATTAGGCGGCGAGGCCTTGCAGTGATTGAGCCGGCCTCAAGAGTACGGGGTCGGGCCCCGTCCGTGAAAGGAATGCGCATCAGTTGGTGGAAGAAGACTGACTGAGTTTATTTTCTAGAAAAAAAAAAAAAAACGCAGGCGAGCACCGCATGCGTTCGAGGACGCAAACCCTCGGCACCTGTCCGGTGGCCGAGATGCTGGGGGCGGGTTCTCGGAACTCGACTCGGGCCGGGGTCGCGTCCCGCTCCTGCCGCGCTGGTGCTTCCTCCAGCCGAGAAGCGACGGTGCGTCGCTTGTACACAACAAGGAGAAACTGGATTTTCATTTGTTTAGGTATAGTGTTCGATGCGGTGGTCAATAACGGCTAAACTCATACTGATAGGCGACGGTATCCTCGGGGTCCTGAAGGCACTTTCTACATTTACTAATTTAGCGTTCTCGCGAAGCATTGTGCCAGCATGTGGCGGCGCAACTAACCTTTAAATGAATGAGAGTACGTGCGCATTTATGCTGTGGTTCGAGAGGTGAAGCGCATCGACATGGGTCACTCGCTGAAATCAGTCGCTTCAGTCGAAGCCGCTTCAACGATGACCGTTATTACACGTTTGGAAGAAACCGCACCGGCGAGGAGCACGCTTAAAGATGATACAAAAAGGGCCGTTTGTATACTGTTACGATTGGCTTGAAGCACCCAGCGCAAATAAAAGTATCGAAAAACCACGTCTAATTGGAAAGCGGAGGGTAGATCCCAAATCCCTATGGGTGTCTTAGGTGGTTCCTGGTCTGGCTGGCACCCCGCAGTGATTACAGGCCCTTCTGTGTGTATGCGGGACAGCAGTAGGGGGGGGGGGAGTAGGGGGGGAGGCGCCTCCCGCGAGCTGTGCCTGTCAAGGGGAGACCCTCCTTGTTCGAACCAAACGGGACCCACGGGTTACCGCCAGCCGCGGCAAGCCCGTGCAACATCGACTAGGAGAGAGGGAGCAGCCGCCAATCACACAACGGACTCAGTACATACCATGTGACGATGGCGTGAGCGAAATCCCGCCTTCGATTTTAAGAGGCCAATTTAACCGGTCCCGCAATGTATCTTTTTGTATTCGTTCTTTCCTACTTCGTTACCATGGAATAAACAGTGCAAGCGTCGCACTAGAAATCGTCTCGCCCCTGCTTGGTCGCGATGATCTTCCAGGCGCCTGCGGCCTACCGGCAACGCCACGTTGTCCACTAGCAACGCCGGTCAAAGTTCAAGTAACCGACGTCGCGACAGTACGGATAGTTAGTGTCAAAACTTGTTGTACACATTGAAGACAAGTTTTTGTTGTAAACGCATGTAAATGCCCTGTGGGCATTTACATGCGTTTACATTAGGCATAGGAAAGGAATTTACACGCAGCTGTCACCGTTAAAAAGTAGCACGTAAACATCAACCACATATTGGATATTATCTTGAAAATATTTAATGTCGCAACAGTAGTTAGGCACTGGATATAAAGCGTGAGGCATCGTCTGAGAAAATTAAGGAAAGAAAAAAAAATAACGGCGCGGTGCTCTGGCGTAGAGCTCGAGCAAGCTTCCCTACCTGACTTCTTTTATATATATATATATATATATATATATATATATATATATATATATATATATATATATATATATATATATATATATATATATATATATATATATATATATATATATATATATATATATAATGAAATGGGGTTTATTGTAGCTCGTTCGAGGGATCGCAGGTAGCTCTAGATCACGAGTCCTAGCGCTTCGCATCAACAACCCGCGCTCGTGTCTCGCGCCGCAGCGGTGGCAGTCCGCACAGTGCCACTTGCATATTACCCACTACAACTTCCCCCGGGGCGAAGAGGAGCCATCCTGGCGACCTAAGGCGATGATACGATAAGGGGGTCGTGGTACGGCTTCAGGCGGCTGACGTGAACAGTCTCGCGGCCACGGCGGCGTTTGTCCGGAGATGGCGTCACCGGTTCGACCACTCGAGGGCATGTAGACGGTGAAGAACTGCTAAGAATGTCAATAAGAGACACAATCCACGGATCTTTTCTCTGTTCAGACGGCATGTCACTAACGGCAAGCGTAGCAACCGGGCACTCTATGGGTGAAGGTGGCCTTTCGTCGGATCGCATGGGCGCACGGGAGAGCGCATCTGCATCAGAATGTTGGCGCCCGGATCGATAAATGACGCGAATATCAAATTCTTGGATCCGAAGAGCCCAACGTCCAAGACGCCCCGACGGGTCTTTCTGTGACGCAAGCCAGCAGAGCGCGTGGTGGTCTGTCACAACGTCGAACGGACGGCCATACAAGTAAGGGCGAAATTTGTTTAAGGCCCAAACTATAGCTAAACATTCTTTTTCCGTGACAGAATAATTGGATTCTGCCTTCGTGAGAGCACGACTCGCATATGCAACCACATATTCTGGAAAGCCAGGCTTCCGTTGTGCAAGGACGGCCCCAAGACCAACGCCGCTGGCGTCGGTATGAACTTCAGTCGGTGCACTCGGGTCGTAGTGGCGTAGAACAGGCGGTGAGGTAAGCCGACGGCGCAAAGTGGTGAAGGCTTGGTCACATGCCGGAGTCCAGTCGCGAAGGTCACCAGAGCCAGCCAGGAGCTTCGTCAGGGGAGCGATGATGCAGGCAAAATTGCGCACAAAGCGGCGAAAATAAGAGCAAAGACCGACGAAACTGCGGAGCTCTTTCACTGTAGTCGGCCGCGGAAATTCTGCGACAGTACGAAGTTTGTCAGGGTCGGGAAGGACGCCGTCTTTGGACACGACATGGCCAATTATGGTCAGCTGGCGGGCTCCGAAGCGGCACTTTTTCAAGTTAAGTTGAAGGCCGGCGGTGGTAAGGCAAGTAAGGACTTCGCGTAGACGAGAGAGGTGAGTGGTGAAATCAGGGGAGAAAACTACCACGTCGTCTAAATAACACAAACACGTCTTCCATTTGAGGCCGCGTAGAAGATTGTCCATCATCCTTTCGAATGTCGCGGGTGCATTGCAGAGGCCGAATGGCATTACTGTAAACTCATACAGGCCATCAGGCGTAATAAAAGCTGTCTTCGAGCGGTCGGATTCAGCCACTGGCACTTGCCAATAGCCCGATCGCAAGTCCAAAGAAGAAAAGAATTCGGCACCATGAAGACAATCCAGGGCGTCATCTATGCGCGTTAGAGGATAGACATCTTTTCGTGTAATCTTGTTGAGGCGACGATAGTCCACACAGAAACGAATCGAGCCATCTTTTTTCTTAATGAGTACTACAGGAGATGACCAAGGACTGCAGGATGGCTTGATAACACCACGTTCAAGCATGTCTTCAACTTGCTCGGCGATGACACGACGCTCGGTGGATGACACGCGGTACGGACGCTGGCGTAATGGTGCGTGGTGTCCCGTATCAATGTGGTGAGAGACGGTACTGGTGCGGCCTAATGATGCTTGGTTGCAGTCAAAAGAGGCGTGAAAATCATTTAAAAGAGTAATAAGCCGCTCACGTTGTGTCGGCTCGAGGTCATCGGCAATAGAGCGACAAAAAACATCCGGTGGTACTCGGTTAGATGGCACATGGGGTGCCAGTGCTGTTACGTTGGCAGTATCCACGTCGTCGGGAACAGGGAAATGCACAATAACGTCAGCGTCCACAGTCTGGATGGTACCAATAGTCTCGCCACAGTGCAAAGCCAAAGTGTACGAATTTGGGTTAGAAATCAGTATTGCTGCAGCCCCATGGTGAATTGTGAGGAGGGCGAAAGGCAACAATATAGGTAGGCGGCGAATGAAGACGGCAGCGGGTGAAAACATGACCGTCGCTTCGGCAAGCGAGGCGCATGAAAGAGGGACAAATACCGCGCTGTGAGGGGGAAGGTCAGTATCTGAAGCTACACAGATCCTGGTAACATCATGAACTTGAAAGTCGTGAGACGGCAAATCGCACAGAACGGAGAACTGAACCGCAGCACGTGCACAGTCAATGACGGCGTGATGGCGCGACAGAAAATCCCAACCGAGAATCACATCGTGGGAGCAACAAGTTAGCACAAAGAAATCAATCGAATACAAAATGTCTCGAATCAACACCCTGGCAGTGCACATAGCGACAGGCTGAACTTGTTGTGCACTGGCTGTTCTAAGCAATAATACCGAAGGCATCATGGTCACTTTCCGTAATGCACGGCAAAGTTTCTCACTAATCACAGATGCAGCAGCACCTGTATCGACGAGCGCAAGACATTTGATGCCATCAACAGACACTTCAATAACGTTAGCGGGGGAAAAACGAGGACTTTGATGTTCCGACGATGACGCAGTTCGTGCTGCAGGAACTGCGGAAATCAGTTTTCCGCCTCAGTAGGACTGGCACTGGGCCTACGACGCATGGGTGAGAGTGAGCGCCGACGAGGGGAAGGCGAGCGACGAGTATTGTAGAGCTGTGACTGCGGTGCTGGTATGTCATCAGCAGCGTAGACTTCCGGTGGTGGTCGCTGAGGCATACGGTATGGTCGGAAGCCGGAGCTGGGTGGTCGCGCGGTGCCCACGAAGGCCGGCAAGCGCCGGCGGCAGAAGCGCGCTACATGTCCCGGTGTACCGCAGGCATTGCATATTGGGCGGTTGTCAGGAGTGCGCCAAGGATTTGTGCCTTGCTGCTGTGCGCTGAAAAAGGGAGCGACCTGCTGGCGAGGCGAGGGCGGATGGGAGAACACCGGCTGGGGAGGCGCTGAAGGCGGAGGCGAGAATCCCGGCAGACGAGGCGCCCGTGCAGCGGCTTCAGCATACGTCAGAGGCGCGGCCACGAGAGCCGGCTGACACGGAGGTGGAAGAGCTTCGGTCACTTGCTCTTGAATTACCTGTCGGATCGCTGGAGCCAAATATTGAGAAGGCTTCTCCGTGGTCGGCAAAATCGAGAGCTGTCGCGCGACCTCCTCGCGCACAAATTCTTTTATTTGCGTCAGGAAAGTTGTGTGGTTGTCGCCAATAACCAATGCTGCTAACGAATCTTCCGTAGGCGGTGGGCGCCGAGCTAAGATGCGTTGTTTCCGTAGCTCGTCAAAACTTTGGCACAAGTTGATAACTTCGGCCACGGTACGCGGATCCTTCGCTAGCAACATTTGAAATGCGTCCTCATCAATGCCTTTCATAATGTGTTTTATCTTGTCCTGTTCCGCCATTGACGGATTCACGCGCTTACACAGGTCAATGACATCTTCGATGTAACTTGTGAACGTTTCACCGTGATGTTGCGCGCGCCCCCGTAAGCGTTGTTCTGCGCGAAGCTTGCGCACAGCGGGGCGCCCGAACACTTCTGTGAAACTTGTCTTGAATCTGCTCCACGTTGTGAAATCGTGTTCGTGGTTTCGGAACCAGAGGTTCGCGACGCCGGTTAAGTAAAACAGCACATTGTGCAACTTCGTGACGTCGTCCCACTTGTTATGCTGGCTCACCCTTTCGTAAGATGACAACCAATCCTCCACGTCATGATCATCGGTGCCGCTAAAGATGGCAGGATCACGCTGGCGCAATGCACCGGAAACGATGACCGTCGGAGGCTGTGGTGCATCTTCCTGGGTGGTTTCGTCAGGCATGGTCGCAGCAGTCGGTAGCGTCCGGCTTCGGAGTTCCAGTTTTCGAGGTTACCCCGCACCTCCACCAAATGAAATGGGGTTTATTGTAGCTCGTTCGAGGGATCGCAGGTAGCTCTAGATCACGAGTCCTAGCGCTTCGCATCAACAACCCGCGCTCGTGTCTCGCGCCGCAGCGGTGGCAGTCCGCACAGTGCCACATGCATATTACCCACTACAATATATATATATATATATATATATATATATATATATATATATATATATATATATATATATATATATATATATATATATATATATATATATATATATATATATATATATATATGCGGGGCCTTGCTCACAAAGCGCTGCGTTCATAAGCGCCGTTTGGCCGCTTACTGATGAATTGTTCGCTGTCACAATTGATCGGCTCCTGTTCCGAGCCGCTCTGGCGTACAAACTTTGTCATTCCGTCCCCTGTACCTGCGTTCACGAAACAGTTCACTCGCCAAAGCGTTGTCTATCGGGACAGTTAGCGCAATCTTAACGAACGTGGCCAACACATTGCCAAAAAAGATCCGTGAATTCGGCCCCCGTGGCGCTTCCTGTGAAATCAAAGTGGCGAACGATGAAACATGTTGCTGTGGCTCACCTTAATTTGCTATGGCAAGCTGTAAATGAACATTTGTCGGCAACAGTATACCGTGTGTTTGATTTTTGTTAGTTGGAACAGATCTTTCTTTGTCTTTTCCTTTCTTGCTTTAGCACGCAGCGTAAATCCGAAGTCCGCTTATCTAGGTGAATTGCATGAATATCACGACAAGTCAATGTCGATGCAGGTAAGCAACTAAGATTATTACCTAATGAACGTCTTAATTACTCACTCTATGGAACATGTTGCAGTTGCGAGAATGGAACCGAGTAGTAGCGAAGCCATGCGTGGTTAGCAGATATTCAAAGACTATCCCACTTTCGAGATATCCTAAAGTGCGCTAGGAAATACATTGACGTTCCACTCAAGAGGAAGTTTTTCTCTTACAGTTCGAAAAGATCTTAACTGGAACGACAATGCATTTTCAGCAGTTTTGAGGACGGATATCTTGAAGGTGCTGCTATTCTTAATATTTCTGTTAAGCAGACTTGACTTCACTATACATTGAAGCTTCAATTTCGCAATTGCAATATCTGGCCTGAACTGAATAAATAAAAACTAACTAATTAATCCGCTGAACTCAACTAGAGAGAGAGGGAATGAAGAGGAAAGGCAGGGAGGTTAACCAGATACGAGTCTCCGGTTTGCTACCCTACACTGGGGATGGGGGATAGGGGTTAGAAAGATGACAATTTATATTGGAGATAAGTGAGTCAATCTTTTTAATTAGCTACGGGGACATTGCGATTTCGCATGCAGGTAATTTACGCCGCTCTAAAACATTAACCTCGAAAGCGAGGAAATGGGCGTTTCTCAAAGGCATTTTTTTAAAAGTTGGTTTGGAACTAAGAAAAAAAAAGACAAAGAAAAGCATGTGGTATATAAGAGCAGCAGATACATATTTAATTGCCGATCACCCACTCAGAATGTCACTAAGTCGATGCGAGGTTCTTCTTTCTTTCCTTCCTTCCTTCCTTCCTTCCTTCCTTCCTTCCTTCCTTCCTTCCTTCTTTCTTTCTTTCTTTCTTTCTTTCTTTCTTTCTTTCTTTCCGTCCCACCCGTCTCCCTCGTGAACTATTTTCAAGACGAAGCGGCCTGTTGAATTGGAGACGCTTTTTTCTTTTTTTTCCCCCCCTTTGCTCTGATCGAAGTCGTCGAGAACGACGGCATGGCTTAGTAAACTAGTTACTGGTTCAGCGTGCCAGTAGCTTTTGCTTTATATCGGCGGGCCTTCCTCTTTCTGTTTTCCTAAAAGAAGTCGTCTCGTGATTATCATGTTCTCGAACTCAGTGTAGAGCGCGGGGGAAGTGCGGGAATGGGCGGGCGCCTTTGGATCGCAGTGTGCGCCCGCTGCACTATGGCAGTTAACAGAGTTAACTAATTACGGAAACTGCGTCTCGAAGCGCGCACTCCGGCATGTGAATGCTAGCAATCCCAGTGTTGACCATGTTCGCAGAGGGAAGCGAGCGCGCCAAGAGAGAAGCGCACGGCTCAAGATTAAAGTGATCTCTTGTGAAATTAATTGGGCTGTCAAGCCTGGCTGACACCGCCTATGTACCACCGCTGGCGCATCGCAACTACAGCCTCGGGAAGAACATCTTCCTCTCGGCTTTTCGGGCGCGGAGGCGTACACGCAGTGCTCAAAATTCAGTGTTAAACGTTTTTTCTCCCCCCATCCGCCTCCCGGCGGCTGCTGGCGGCGGTTTTCTTTGTCTTTGGCGCAGGCCCGCTGTTCTTGGAGGCGCGGCTTCTCCTCCCGGAGGCCTGTCGGCGACAGGCTCTGTTCTCCTCCAAAGGACGGCGCCTCCCACCTTCTCCCCCATCGCGCGAACGTCGTCGTCGTCGCAGCAGCCCCCGGGTCTTTTGCGCCGCGGCGCCTGCTCCTGAAGGGTCCCGGAGAACGCACGCGCCCTTTGCTTGACTGATAGGCGCGCCATTTACGCGCACTTCCACATTTTTCGACGGGCGCGCTGGAAAAAAGAAAACAAAACGAGGAGCGAGGGAACCGAAGCTCGTTTGCGCCGCTCTTCCATCCATCCGAGCCCGCGGCTCCACTCTCTTTGGAGTTCGCCCCGCGGCTCTCTGCGGGACGAGTGAGCGCGTGCGGGCACTCCCGCCTGTGGTCGCGCCTCGGACTCGGTTCGAACCTTTTGGATCATCTCCGGTGGTCGGAGGGAATCCAGCTTTGTGAAAAAAAAAAAAAAAAGAAGGACACCGCAGTGAGACCGGGGCCTTCTTATTTACTTTGTTCGACTACCCCTCTATTATATCGGTCATGTCCTTTCTCTCCATTCTTTCGGTTATTTCTTTTTACACGACCGCGGGACAGCTCAACCGTCCATCGAAAGATGAGACAGTTACGAAGCCCGTGGTGTTGCCTTTTTTTTTTTCCCTTTCCATTAATCTGAAAAAATATACTACTATTACTACTACTACTACTACCACCACCACGATTAACCACCACCACTATTACTTCTATTATATTTCGGCACTGACGAAATATTTATTTTCGAAGGTTACCGAATTCAGTGCTTTTGCGCTTAAAGGGTGCCTTACCAGGCCATTTTGGATATTTTGGTTATACACTAGGAGTTTTAAAGCGCCGCCGAGGGAGCATTCTACCGAAAGAATTTTCTGAGTCAGTAGTAGCCGAAACAGCAGCGAATGAAATATATGCGAGTTTGTGAGGCAAGGAGGGGAGATACCCGCTCCGCAGCAGAGGCCCTCTCCCATTGCGACATTCGTGTACTGCCTTCCCCCATATTGGAGCTGACCATGGATACCCTTTTACCTATTATAGTCTTGTATACATGTATATAGTTCACCGTCTGTGCTATCCCATCTCCCTGTTGTTTTACTCACTCCCCTCCTCCCTTAAGTGCTGACCGCTGTTCAGGTGTCAGCAGACTCTGCTAGACAGTCACTGCGGTCTGCTGTTATTTTCTTCCCTTCATTTTCTTTGATTTATCTATTCATTTATTTAAATAAACAACAAATTACTACTAGTACTAGGCAGCTTTTTTTTTTTTTTGCGACCCCAGCCGCCGCTACACCCTCTCAGTCTCTCTGTCGTTTGTTCTTTTTCTTTTTTCCTTGATGCGTGGTGCATTAGGCGGTTTTGCACGCTCTGTGTTTCACTACAATCCCCGAGTGGTTCGCGCTGCTACCGCCTATTTGTTAGGGTGCCGCAATGCACGCCACTATTTGTCTGCTGCAGGCGCCATGCGGGCGACACAGAAGCGCCTCACGTGCGACGTATTCTCGCTAGCCGGCTGAGTGCCTCCTTCGAGAAGAATGGTCTTTGCTTGAACGGTTTCGCAGGTTGCTTTGCTTGAATTTTCAGCTGTTTTTGTGGCGAACATCGGTACCATATAATTTGCAAACACGATCGTCACCGCATGCTCTAAGCGCAGCGGCTGTCTGTTTACAATGCCTCAAGGCTCATGAAGGGCCCTTTAAGTTGGATTCACATGATGGATTGGATTCATGATTCACTCTGTGAACCAACGTGGCGGGACTCAATGCCATTGAATCGCCCTGCACGCAAAAGTGCGGTACGCGAATCTTGTTACCCGGTATAGGGTTGAGCCTGTCCACACCAGTTGCATGTGTCGTACGTTGACATATTGAGGGACTAGTACACTAAGAATGTGTTGTTGCTGCTGATGAGCTCGTAGATGTATGCTCATGCAGTTGATTGCATACAGAGCAGGCAGTTGAAGTACGGTTAACCGTCAAATTTCTTCCGGCTACCTGGCAGGTGCATGATGCGATTGGTACGTTCAAAAGTCACAGAGTGCCTATCCTGTAGACTGCAGCGGGATGTAACTAGGAGCAGCCGCCCTCTGATTATCTGTCATGTGTAAGTTGCATCTGTCCGCTATGTCGATGGATGAAGACCGCGTGGATTGCAAACCTTTGAAAGCTCTAGCTTTTATGTATGCGCATGCGGCCGTGAAAACGTCTGAGAAAAATTAGGATGTCAAAAGTGCAAGCAACAATGCTGAAATGCTAAAACTATAGATGCACAGTTTCCTGCAGTGACCTTCGAAAGAACGCTTGATATACATATATCACACGGTCACTCCCTTACTACGCCTGCGTTAAATATGGCCTATAGAACGGGCTACGTTTATACGAATGCAATATGTTCGGCGTTAGGGTGGCTAGAGGATACCATTTTGTCGGAACTGATTTCGTCGTTTCATATATGGTTTACTCCCGGCAGTGCAAACGTGCTATTTGCTGAATAGGTTGGCCTATGCACGACACGTGTAATGACCGCGTTTTTCGTCCATTCAAGCGTAACTGTACTGCGCTTCCTGATTAACTTCGCTGATACGTTGATTAGTTTGCTTTATTTTCATGTTCTAAGAAAACCTTTAAGTGGTAGCGTTTTTCTTGACTAACACACCAAGAGGCCATCACCTGCCATGGTTGCTTAGTGGCTATGGTGTTGGGCTGTTAAGCACGAGGTCGCGGGATCGAATCCCGGCCACGGCGGCCGCATTTCGATGGGGGTGAAATGCGAAAACATCCGTGTACTTAACTTTAGGTGCACGTTAAAGAACCCCAGGCGGTCCCAATTTCCGGAACCCCCACTACGGCGTGCCTTATAATCAGATCGTGGTTTTTGGCACGTAACACCCCATAGATTAGTTTGTAACACCAAGAGGCAATCTGGTGCAACGTTCATAAAATGTGGCGATGGATTACAACATAGCAAAGGCGCTTCTTCTGCCATTTTAATAGGCTGAGTTATATATTAATCGAATTTACACGGGAGCCACTACGAATTGATAATGTAGTTGAAGTTTCGCGCCTGTCTTGTCGTATGTGTTCGTTGTCCGCGTTTGTGCGATGCCAATGAATTCCTGAATAATAAGTCAACGACTAGCTCAAATCAAGACTCTGCTAGAGTGAACTGCTAACGTGTGCGTGTCGTTTCAGGACAATGCCTTGAAGGCCAATCGCGATCATGTGCTAACGCACGTTATCAGAGCGAAAGTATTTGCGAAACAGACGTTATTTCGCTCAGTATTATGCTAACACGCAAGACAGCGAAAGAAGCTGCTGGATTTGTTCTTATCATTTAGACAATCGAGAGAAACTCACGTTCCTGCGCCTGTTCACCGCGAAATAAAAGAAGAGCGAAATGATCTCAGCCCTGCAACCCCATGAAGCCTCGCTTCCAAAGTACTTCAACTGGCGGCCAGCGTTTTGGCTAGAATAATTTCCTTTTCTCTCCGTTTTTTCTTTTACCCTGTCTGACCCATTGCCGCCTGTAGACTACGCATAAAGTAACCACGCTCATTTTAGCGCGCGCTTGATGACCTCTCGCTCTGCCTTTGCTAAGCAGCACAAACGCCCTTCGAACTGTCGCTATCCTGCATGGCGCCCGCGGCGAATACCACCGGACGTGTTCCTGTTCTGTTGGTGGGCGATTTAAAGCGAAGCTTTCTTTGTCTCACTGATTCGTGAGCGCCGAAAATGCACTGCAGGAAATCCAACTTACACATCGGAGTAGAACACTACAGTTTACATTCGCAGTACCGCGCCAGCGTCGACTGGCCGACCGGTCAGTGCCTGTTAACGGCGCGAAGCGACGAGCTCAGCAAGAGTAGCGCATGCGCACAAAGTTCACTGGAAGCGCAAGTTGCGTCTGCTAGGCATGACACCACCCCTGTCGCGATTAACTGAGCTTCCCTGCTTATCGGAGACAGCATGTGCTCGTGAACACGGGCTCGTCTTAGGATCTGGGGAAAAAATAAAAATCCCTTTCTTAAATATGGTTGAACGCCACGCTACCCAGAAGAACTGTATATATTTGCATTGCATTACGCGCGTCACCTAATGTATTGCTGGCCGTCACCATGGGCAGGCCGCGGGTGCAGTGCATGGCAGAAGAAGAGGCTGCCGTACGTGAACGTAAGCGCGAGCGCGATTGTACCCGTAAGGCCGATCCCGTGTATCGGCAACGGCATGCAGAAGCCATGTGGGAGACGCTTGTGCAGTCGAGATGCCTACTTGTCTTGTGATCGTCAGCGTGTACATCAGACCGAACACGTCTCGTTGTGACGCAAACGTTCCTGGGAGAAACGATGAAGGCCTTGAAGCCACATAGTACGCCGACCCTCCTGTACGGTGACTTCAACATCGATGTAGCGAAAGAGCACGGCAAATGGATCGAGAGTTTTATGCTATAGATCGCTACTCGTTGAAACTGACGACGCTACAGAGACCCACGACACAAAACCATTCCTGCATTGATCTCACGTTTGCAAGAAGGCTGTGTCACGTTACGATGGCAGAGCTTCTGACAGTCTACCACAGCGATCACAAGGCAATACTGTGCAAGTGTAGAGTCGTCCGTGAAAGTGTGAGTGCGTGCGTGTGATCAACGGCTACGTGATCTAAAATAAAGGCTATGCAACTTAACAAAATATGTCTTCATTCAACTTCAACGTTCAAAATGAAATACAATCCTAAACAAGCAATCAAATCGCATATGCATAGCATCAGGTCGCTCAGCATTTCTTGGGTTCGTTGCGCTGTCGTTGGCTTTGGACTTTGATTCACTTTGCTTTGGGGAAAGCTTCGCGTTCAACTATCTTTCATTAAGAAAGGGGCTTTCATTTGTTTTAGCCATCACCCCTCTCTCTGTTTCATTCCTGTCTGATATTTCTCCTGCCCACTTTCGTCCCACATCCCATCGCCTTTGTTTTTTCTCGCGTCGCTTGACCGAGAGAGTGTTCATAGTTTTGCGGAGAGATTTGGAGCGCGTTTCGCTGCCGCCGCCAGCGACGCCCTGGTGGAGGGATTCCGAAAGGAGCCGAAGTGAACGAGCTATATTGCTTACTTGGCCGCGGCCACTCAGCACGGCGACACCACATTGCACCACATTGCATGGCGACATGTGGCGTGCAAATGGGCGCCATCCAGGCTGCCTGGCCTAGAGCTCGGAGGAACACATGGGCGTAGGCGAGTTGCAGTGCTTCCTATAAGCAACCAGCGCTGAAACTTCGCGTGCCAACAGCGGCGTCATAACACACAGCCCAGTGGACGGAGAAAACAGTTTTTAGTATACGACATGCTTCGACTTCGCGTCAGCAGATTCGCCGCCCATTTTGAGGCACATGTGCCCAACACCTTACTTGACGGGGCACAGGCGTGCAAACAGGAGCGCATGCGCTCATCGGAACTCGCATCGCTACGAGCAGAACTTGGTCCGACGTGCAGTCATTATCAGGCGTTTAAATAAACGCGCCTCTGTGATCACACAAGGTATCGTACCACTTTCGTGGCGTCCTTTTCGGACAGCGTCAGCGTATTGGACACTCAAATGTCGTAGAGTAACGCTGATTCCCTATACCGTGGAGGCGACGCACTTGAACAGTCGACGCCAACTTTCGTGACGTTTTTATTGTGATGTATAGAGAAAAAACTGCAAGCTGACCGAATTAGAAAGACGGAGAGGAAGCTACTTACTTGTGGGCACGCGGACTCGTGAGCTCTTCTTTGTCTGTCCTTTCTACGTCGGATTCAGAGCTGAACTGTAGACAGGCTGATCGGAATTGGAATCAAAATCACGACCGTAAACCGCCGAGGGCGTAAACAGCGCTTGCAGAAGGTAAGCAAAAAAAGTATTTTCTGTGGCAACTTTAACAGTCACATTTATGTGGTCGACACTTTACCCGTCAACATGTTTCTGTCACTTAGCTTCCTGGAACAACAAACTCTGATACTCAGTGAAAGGGTCACGGAGTCGTGAACGCAGTCAGAACTATAATAAGCTCCCTCTGTTCCGGAGCATGGAAAAAAAAAAATACGAAGCAATAAACGTTTCAGTTTGCATTGTTTACTTAACTGAAATTCGCTGCAGAGCAGAGGCCAAATTCACATAGCCTTTTTTTTTTTTGCTTCGTAAGAACCTTTAGGCATTGGCTCACGGGCTTCGGTAATGTAATGCACGGCAATACGATTGCTGGGCGCCTAGTATTATGAAGTGTGCTATCAAAACGAGCTGCTTTGTCCCCCCCCCTCCCCCAATACAGGATCAATTTCTAGAATTTCTGAATTAATCGTGTTTACACCCTTGCGGCTGCAAATTTGAAGACAACACCATTTTTGCGTGTTTATTAGGACTGGAAACCCGATAAACGTAGGGTTCCACATTTCAACAGAAAAGTACGCCCTTCAGGTCTCCCTCTCGCCACAATACAGTGGTTGTAACAAAAGTTTTGGAAGCACAGTCAAAGCAAAACATTTTTGAGAATGTGTTTATAATGTTTCCAACTACCGCCATTATCATCTTTTTTGGAACCACTTTTATGACTTACCAGAAATCCACTGAAGCGGCAGTGGTACTGCGCAGGTTTCTGTTGTCTACATTTTGCTTCGTCTTTTTTTCTTTTTTTTTCTTTTTTCTCTTTCCTTTTTTCTTTTCTTTCTAAGCATTGCTCGCTTGGGAGCCACGGGAAAGCGAACCTGGCATGAAAATAGTAACCAGAGGAGTGCGAATCCTATACAATCAACACCTCAATTAAGAAGGGTGCGTAGAAACGGATATTATGTGATCCGTCTATTAATGTGATGTATTCTGTGACGAGATGCTTGCCGCGTCATCTCGAAACATGGGACGCTGGCCACTAGCCTGTTTTCTTGCACGGTGAATGCAGTGCATTTGGAAGCCTATTGACGATAAAGATGATGAATTTGAGGTTCTCTCTCAATATTCTATATAGAGGAAGAGAGAGAGAGAAAGAGCAAGGACAGGAAAATATTCTATAGAATGGAACTGTATAGGCAACGGCGTGAGCTGCTCTGAAACTGGTCTGCTGTTTCAAAAATGTTCCGCATTTTTAATGCGAGAGCATTATTTGGCTCATTGTGCGACCCCACCGTCATCAGAAGGCTGTGGCAGAAAAACAGCACCCAAATTACGTCGTCTTCATCTAACAAAAAAAAATAAAAAAAAAATCCGGCAGATCACATGCCCTGTGGGAATCGATGTTATGCGAAGCAGTGTGCGGGGAGCGCACCAAGTTAGCGAAACGACCATGAAAGCGCCAAGACGTAAATGGCTATTTCATGATCTACATGACACACATGTCATGATATTAATGTCATGACCTATCATTTTATGTTCGTCATACGCACTTGTCATACTACGACAATTTTGATACATACCAAGTTGGTACATACCATGATGACCGTGAGAGCGCCAAGACGTAGGCGGCTGGATAGATACTGTCAAAGTGGTGTTTGGATCGCACCGCTGGTACGATCTGTTGGGAACTCGGCGCTGACGCCCGTGGTTGTACCTGGGTCGCAAGCCCCAAGGGTAGCGTTGGCCTGGCGGCCTGGGGTACAACTGGAAGCATCCGAAGGTCCCGGCAAAGCATGAGTCGACTGGTAACAACAAAACAACTTGTTTATTTTAACATTGCAAAGAGTTGGCGGTCAGGTTGACCGAAGTAGAGAGACGGGAGAGCACTTTACTCAACAGAAGAAATCGGAGCCCTCCTTTTGGCGTCCGGGGGCAGTTGTCTTTATACTCTCGCAGTTGAGGGCAAGAAGGAACCCCTCAATAGACGAGCACGTGAACGTACAATGTCGTAGCGCTGTCGTAGCACAATGTCGTAGCACACTGTCGTAGCGCTGCCGGTCGGGCACAATGACTGTAATGAGAGGGTGATCCTTTGCGGTCGCATCGCCGCAGTCGCGCCTGGAAACACCTGGCGGGGAGCGTTGCGGCGACGACGATCGGGCCAAAATGTCTGCCGCCCCGCAGCAGTCGCGCCGGCAAAACCACGTGTCGCAGGCGAAACGCAACAGACCGCCCCGCCGGGGAAAGGAGATCCCGATGGACAGGGGACTGCATCCGCTGTCCGGAGGGATGTCGCTCGATGATGCTCATAACCGAAGTCGGGCGTCCCTCGACGTTTCTTGAGCGCAGCGCACAGAGAAGGCCTCGTTCTCTCGTTCAGGTTCGCACGGGACACTGCAAAGTGACTTCGGGAGAGTTCACATTTTTGTTCTCGTTCCCGGCAAGCGTTAGAACTACGCTGAAACTCAACCGCTCAGTCAGCAAGCACGGCACAACCCTCACTAAGCCCTGCCAGGCTCTTTCCCCTTTTTATACCACTGCCTAGTTCCTTACAGTAGTCTAGCATCACTCAGAACGCGTCCACAAATTGGAAAATTGCACTAGAAAGCATATCATCACTTTGAAACACTAAACAAAAGCAATATGTTAAAAAAAATCCTGCCTCAGGAAGAAAAACATCAGTAACCAACAATTTTGAGGCTGATTCCCACGTTAGGGGCTTCGACTTAAGCCATCGGCGTTACCGTTGAGACTCCCCTTTTTGTAACGCACCTCAAAGGAATATTGTTGTAAAGCGAGGCTCCAGCGCAGGAGGCGGCCATTTTTGGGAGAGATGGTCTGCAGCCATTGGAGAGGGCAGTGATCCGTCTCAATGATAAACCTCGAGCCGGCTAGATAGCATGACAATTTCTGAACGGCCCACACGAGACATGCACACTCTTTCTCGGTGGCGCTATACGCCTGCTCACGACTGGTCAGCTTACGACTAGCATACAGGACGGGGTGTTCTACTTCTCCATTTTCCCGTTGGCACAGTACAACGCCCATGCCTCGCTCACTAGCATCGCACTGAACAATGAACCCTGTTGTATAGTCTGGCGATCGTAGCACAGGCTGGCTTGTTAGGGCACTCTTTAGGGCGCTAAAAGCTCTTTCCTTTGTCTCGTCCCAGACGACTGTTTGAGGCTCTGTTTTTCTTAGAGCATCCGTCAGGGGAGCCGCGATATCAGAGTACCTGGGAATGTACCTCTGATAGTAGCCGGCGACACCTAAGAACGACCGAATATCGGTCTTTGTGCGCGGTTGCGGAAAGTCTCGCACAGCGGCCACTTTTATTTCAGAGGGGCGGCGACGACCCTGACCAATCACGTGACCGAGGTAGACAACCTCGGCCTGTGCTAACTGGCACTTAGGAGCCTTTACTGTCAAGCCCGCTTCGCGCAGGCGGGTTAGCACTGCCCGCAAGTGTGTCATATGCTCAGACCAGGATGCGGAGAATATCGCTACGTCGTCTAGATACGGTAAAGCGAATTCTTGCTGTCCCCGCAACACTTTATCCATGAGGCTTGAAAAACAGTATGGCGCGTTCTTCAAACCAAAACTCAACACTTTAGGACGGAATGTTCCCATTGGTGAAATGAACGCCGCATACCTACTAGCCTCTTCTGTAAGTGGAACCTGCCAATAACCCCTGACAAGATCTAGGGTGGAAATAAACTGAGCGCTACTAACTTTCTCAAGGCGCTCCTCGATGTTAGGGATCGGATAAATTTGATCCTTAGTGATGGAATTAAGCCTGCGGTAGTCGACGCAAGGACGAGGTTCCTTGCCCGGTACCTCAACTAAAATCAAAGGGGAGGTATAATCACTCTCACCTGCCTCAATAACACCGAGCTGTAGCATTTTCTTTACCTCAGCCTCCATAATATTGCTCTGGCGGGGTGACACCCGATACGCCTTGGATCGTACTGGCTCTGGGGAGGTAAGTTCTATATCATGAGTAAGTACAGAAGTCCTACCAGGCCTCTCAGAGAACAGACCTTGAAACTCTTGTAATAGCTGGTGTAGTTCGGTTTTCTGCTCGGGCGACAGCGGTGCTTTACTGATAAGGTCACTAATGACTTGACCGGTGTCTTCCCTGTTCGTCACTGAGCCTAGTCCCGGAAGCTCGACCGGAAGCTCTTCAGGAACGTTTACCATCATGCACACCACTGCTTCCCTTTGTCTATAAGGTTTGAGCAGATTACAGTGGTAAACTTGCTGTGCTTTCCGCTTTCCTGGCAGACTTACCACGTAGTTAACGTCCGACAGTTTCTGAACAATTCGTGCTGGGCCCTCCCACTGCACGTCTAGTTTGTTGTTTAGCGATGTGCGCAATATCATGACCTCATCGCCCACCTCAAAACGACGGGCCCTGGCTGTCCGATCATAATAAACCTTGGCCCTCTGCTGGGCCTTTGTCATTGCTTCACCTGACAACTCCTGTGCCCTTCTTAAGCGTTCGAGGAGCTTAAGTACGTACTCCACCACGACTGGGTCGTCGCCCCTACCTTCCCACGATTCTCGAAGCATGCGAAGCGGAGATCGAAGCGAGCGACCGTACACCAGTTCAGCTGGAGAAAACCCCGTAGCCGCATGCGGCGCGGTCCTTAAAGCAAACATCACCCCAGGCAGACACAGCTCCCAGTCAGTTCGATGTTCAAAACACAACGCTCTCAACACGCGCTTCATGACGGAGTGGAGCTCCTCAACGGAATTCGACTGTGGGTGGTACACTGAGCTGTGTAACAGCTTTACCCCACACCTTTCGAGAAAAGTTGTCGTCAAAGCGCTAGTAAACACTGTGCCCTGATCTGATTGGATTTCCGCAGGGAAACCAACTCGCGCAAATATGGACAGTAGTGCATTAACTATCTCAACTGAGCTGAGTTCTTTAAGCGGCACTGCTTCAGGGAACTTTGTCGCTGGGCAGATCACAGTCAAAATGTGTCTGTACCCCGTGGCGGTTACCGGCAGAGGTCCCACTGTATCAATAACGAGCCGTCTAAAAGGCTCCGTTATGATAGGTACCAATTTCAACGGCGCCCTTGATTTGTCCCCTGGTTTGCCCACCCGCTGACAAGTGTCACATGTCCTCACGAAATGGTCTGCGTCCTGAAAACACCCTGGCCAATAGTACTCTTGCAAGAGACGGTCCTTAGTTTTCTTAACTCCTAGGTGTCCGGACCACGAACCCCCGTGTGACAAGCGCAACAGATCCTGACGATAGCATTGAGGCACGACCAGCTGATCGAACTCCACTCCTCTGCGGTCTAGATACTTCCGGTACAGGACTCCACCTCTTTCCACAAAACGCGCAGTTTTCCTGGCGATACCTTCTTTGACATTGCAGCGCACGTTTTCCAGGCTGCCATCCTTTTTTTGCTCGGCTATCAAAGCCGACCGGCTGACTTTTAGCAACCTATCAAGTCCGTCTGACGTAGGCGCGATGAGCAAATCAGTAGATAGCTCTTCTAACTTTCCCGCATCGGGATTTTCCTCTCCGGTATCTGGTGCCTTTAACGTTACAGACTCAAGTTTATTCAGTTCGGGCGTGCTCTGAATATCAGCTTGCTGCGCCTCTGACCCTTTTTCGTTGTTTGATAACGTCGGCCCCGCAACTACCGCCTTTGCAGCGAGCTCCCGAACCTTCGATCTGGTTAAGGCCTGAACACTAGCTTCACCAAACAAAAGCCCCTTCTCGCGCAGGAGGTGATCGGACCTGTTTGAAGATAGGTACGGGTACTGGGGTGGCAGCATAGATGACACTGCCGCCTCCGTCTCAAGCGCTCCGAAAGGTCCTTCAATAAGCACCTTTGCTACTGGCAGACACACGCTATGAGCTTCCACGGCTTGCTTGATCCATGCGCACTCGCCCGTGAACATATGGGGTTCTACATAAGACGGGTGAACTACATCCATTGTAGCTGCGGAATCGCGAAGCACTCGGCACTCTTTCCCGTTCACGAGGAGGTCTCGCATGTAAGGCTCGAGAAGCTTCATGTTCTCGTCAGTGCTGCCTAATGAAAAAAACACAACTTTTGTTGTTGTTTCCGGACACTGCGCCGAAAAGTGACCCGGCTTCTGGCACGTATAACAAACGCGCGCTTGCCTCATCTCGAACCGCTTTCTGCGTTCGGCTTCGGCTGCCGCCGTCTCCTTAGGTTCGGTCGCACTGCTTCCACACGCATCCTCACTACGCGTGTCCCCCTTTAATCTCATGGGCGTGAATTTCGGCCTCTCAAACTTCGAGCCAAATTCACCCTTTTGACCGTCCTTAGCTCCGCGAGCCCGACGCGTCACAAACTCCTCGGCTAGCTCAGCGGCTTTAGCCACCGTACAAACGTCTGGCCTATCCAAGACCCAGTATCGCACGTTCTCCGGTAACCGACTATAAAACTGTTCTAGCCCGAAGTACTGCAGAACTTTATCGTGGTCACCGAACGCTTTCTCTTCTTTGAGCCACTCCTGCATGTTCGACATAAGCCTATACGCAAACTCTGTATATGACTCACTTCTGCCTTTCTCATTTTCCCGAAACTTCCGACGGAACGCCTCCGCAGACAGCCGGTACTTTTTTAGCAGACTCGATTTTACTTTGTCGAAATCCTCTGCCTCCTCTCTATCCAAGCGAGCGACTACGTCGGCCGCCTCGCCGGGTAACAAAGTGAGCAAGCGCTGTGGCCACGTTTCCCGAGAGAACCCCTGCTTCTCGCACGTTCGCTCAAAGTTAACCAGGAACAAACCAATGTCCTCTCCAAGCTTAAACGGCCGCATCAGGTCAGTCATTTTGAACAATACTCGTTCTCCTGCACCGTGTGCCTGACTTCCATTACGAGCGCGTTCCATCTCTACCTCGAGACGCTTCATTTCCAAAGCGTGTTCGCGCTCTTCTTTTTTCTCTTGTTGCTCTCGCTCTTTCTGTTCTTTACGTTCACGCTCTTCTTTTTCTTTCTGTTCTTTAAGTTCGCGCTCCTGTCTCTCTTTTTGCTCTTTAAGTTCGCGCTCCTGTCTTTTTGACCTCTCCTCAATAGTCTCAAGGCATTCCGACAGCTCGTCATCCTCAGCCTCTAACTCAAGAATAGCCTTTAGCAGTTCAGGTTTTCTGAGTTTGTCCGAGACATCCAGACCCAACTCTCTTGCAAGCTCCAACAATTTCGGTTTGCGCAACGACTTCAAATCCATGGCTGCTCTGAATGCTGCTTTCTCTACTGCTTACTATTGTCTTGCCGCAAACTAACCCGGCAGCAACGACAACCACAATTACCAGCTCTGTTTCTGACACTAACAAAAGCCTGGCAAAGCTCAGAAGAAGAAAGTCCCGCACTCACCAAACCTCGCAGCCAAGAGTCCAGCGCAGTCGTTCCGCTGCAGGCAACCAGTCATCACACAGGGCTCGTTGCACTGCTCCCGGATCGTTGTTGAGCTGCTCAGCATACAGTCAACTGCATCTCTTCGCTGCTGGCCTCCGTTGTCGCGATCTCACCGCTGGCAGACAGTTGTTTGAAGTCGGAGGCGATCTCACCGCTGCCAACCAGATGTTTGGGATCGCACCGCTGGTACGATCTGTTGGGAACTCGGCGCTGACGCCCGTGGTTGTACCTGGGTCGCAAGCCCCAAGGGTAGCGTTGGCCTGGCGGCCTGGGGTACAACTGGAAGCATCCGAAGGTCCCGGCAAAGCATGAGTCGACTGGTAACAACAAAACAACTTGTTTATTTTAACATTGCAAAGAGTTGGCGGTCAGGTTGACCGAAGTAGAGAGACGGGAGAGCACTTTACTCAACAGAAGAAATCGGAGCCCTCCTTTTGGCGTCCGGGGGCAGCTGTCTTTATACTCTCGCAGTTGAGGGCAAGAAGGAACCCCTCAATAGACGAGCACGTGAACGTACAATGTCGTAGCGCTGTCGTAGCACAATGTCGTAGCACAATGTCGTAGCACACTGTCGTAGCGCTGTCGTAGCACAATGTCGTAGCACACTGTCGTAGCGCTGCCGGTCGGGCACAATGACTGTAATGAGAGGGTGATCCTTTGCGGTCGCATCGCCGCAGTCGCGCCTGGAAACACCTGGCGGGGAGCGTTGCGGCGACGACGATCGGGCCAAAATGTCTGCCGCCCCGCCGCAGTCGCGCCGGCAAAACCACGTGTCGCAGGCGAAACGCAACAGTGGCAAATGTTCGCCTAGAAATGCTTCGCATTAAAAAATGAATAAAGAGAAGCCATGGTATGGATTCGATCATATATGCCTCACTGCCACAGCTCCGTAGCCGAGCGCGCTAAACACTGCGCCACCATGGCTTTCTTTTTTTTTCGTCATTACATAGGAGCAGAATCCTCAGCAACTTTCGAAAGTGATAAATATGTCCGAGGCTGTGCACGTGGTTGGGCTCTGCCTGGCGGGCGATTCACTAGATGGCGCATGATTGGAGTGGCGCCACTGTCGGCGCTATGGAGCCATCATCGCCCGAAGTTAAATCGTTCGCGTTTGCATGATCAGGCGAGGTTATCAAAGCATGGCCCGAGGCGCCAGTTCACCGCCGACGAAGTGCGAGACCGTCGCAACGCAGCGAAACGTGCGAAGCGAGCTGTTGCAGCGAAACAACTTTCACCACTCGAAGTTTCCGACAACGCGAAAGGCAGACCGAGCGGCTGCGCAGCGAGCACGGCGAGCTGCGGTGGCTGCAGCGAGACAACGGGAAAAGTGGTGTCACCGAGAAAGAACAGTCAACGCAATGTGCGTGAAACGCTACTTTAACGAGAAATCCGCAAGTAAAACTCAGCTTAGAGATCGCAGTTTGGGCGGTTTCTCATCTTGCGTTGTTGTGACCTCATAAGCCGCAACATTACATTCGGAAGCATAACGCAGCAGCCTAAACTCAGCAACATCTCGTCGCAACACTAAACTCACCGACATAACTCAACGGCACACTCAGCGACAAGTAATGATCCCACACTTACACATCTAAGAATGGCTTAGGTGCCCCGTAGTTTTTTCTTCTTTTTCTTCAAGTTTTGTTATAATCCCGCTCCTCTCACGATAAAACAACTCTGATCGCCATGCGGCATGCACCAGCCACACGCATCGCTTTTGCTTAGTGGCGCAAAACGCTCGCATGTCTCTAAGCGAACCGTGGGGACTGTCACGTGTGGCGCTTTCTTTAGCGACACTTATCTCCACGTGCGTGGTTGTGTCCATCGGCGCTGTTCATCGGTATTCCCCGCTGCAACGACCCCTCACACGCGCATCGGGAAGCAGTCGGGAAACGCCGCCAGTCGCATTTTCTGCCGACCTCTTGTCACCCTCACCCCGACTATACCCCGGCTGTCGCTCCACCATCTGTATGTAGCGAAAGCACGCGTTGCGCGATAGTGCGCTATTATTATCTCTCCTTCACCGCTCCTGTCTGTTGCTTTAGCTTTTTAGCTTTTTTCATCTATACTCCTTGCTGAGCGACCAACGGCTGTCCCTGTAATACGTGAAAACCGTTATCTTCTTACTTTGCATTATAGGCTGTCGAAAAAGAAAGTGCAGCTCCAGCTCGCCGCAGCTCGGCAGCTTCGTGGGCTTCACACAAGTTGCGCTGAACACGGTACTGCACCACCTGAAGCGCTTGCAGTGGCGAGAGGAGAGGGAAGCCATCGAAGAGAAAGGAATCGTGACCTGCACGAAAAAGAATTCAAGGGGCGCGTTTTAGAGCACAGCAGCGAGTGTTGACGAGCGTCATTCCTAAGACGAGCGTCGGCGTTGTCCGACGGCGCCGGCGTAACCGAGCGAAGGAGCGCTGCGAAGAATGAAAGCGAACGCTGGAGCACAGCGGGAGATGAAAGAAAGGCGATAGCATACGAGGAGGGTGCAGCAGAACCATGTGAGGCAGAAAGCGGAGGGGACACGGCTTGCACATAACCTGCACATGCGCAGAGTTGTCGGCGGCCTAGGCATCCGCAGCTGCGTGGGCGATCTCATATGTGCGCTTCCGAGGGGAGGGGGGCGTGGTGCCGTGAGGTGGGGAAGGCTACGCTCGGCCGCGACGTCAGCTACCGAGGTCAGTGCGTGGTACAAGCGCGTGTGACGGGGATCACTGATTTTGCAAGGGACGGTGGCGAGCGGCTACAAGTAAGGCTTGATGTGACGCTCCCTTGGGTGTTGTCGCCGCTGACATGGTAGCATGACTTCCTTGCGACGAAGGGCGGCTTCGTCGTTGGTGAAATGAAAGCGTGAGAAGAAAAGCTTAGTGCCGAGCAAGACGGGCTGTGCGGCGACGATGGCTGCGATATGGCGCCAGAGTAACGCTTGTCCTCTTTATGGAAACAAAGCGCTGCATGAGCGGAAGTCTGTCTGCGGCGGCTGCTGTGAATCGCACCCACGCGTCACCCACGCTTTGCCTCTCGCGATTTCCCGATTAGCGAAGGAGACGCATCACACTTTGCTCCGTTTGGAACATGCCGCACGAAACAGATTGTCCACGCCAGTCTATCGCAAAATGAAAACACGCATAGAGTTGCGCTCAAATTTCGCGTTAGGGAGTGTCGTAATCGTCGGTGAATTTTTTTCTTGTTTTTAATTAAAAAACGAAATGCCACTTTCGACGCGTGGACAAGCCTGTTACGTATCAACATGGCCACAGGCGTTAATTAGACGTTTGCCACGAGGACACCACCGCACATCCATCAGTGCCCTACCAAGAAGGCAACGCAGCGTTGACACTGACTGCTGACGGGTCCACGAAAAGCACCCACATCCCACCACTACCTGACAGCCTGAACTAATGACGAAAAGGGCCAACTTCAAACGCTATTGAAGAGCGGCATCAACCTTGAATTCCCAGGTTGCTATCCTGTCACATATTCCATACCATCGGCCGTAGAAGTACTGCTAAAGGTAGGAGTGCTACTAAGGTAGGAGTGCTGCTACGGCAGGAGTGCATCGGAGGTGGGAGCGCTGCGGAACGATGCGATATCATGGGCGTGGTACCGCAACCGATTCAACGGTTGTGATTGGCCGCGATACAGTCATCAGATTCCCTAGTCCAGTCACCCAGGGAAGACGACGGGATTAAATGCAGAGACTTTTCGTGCAGTGAAGCCAACGTCTCTTGATATGAACTCGGACGTTTTTCTGCTGTCCACCTCCTTTCTCATTGCCCGGCGGATCCTCCCCCGCGGGGCCTCGAGCACCTGAAGACCTGGGAGGACTGGGAGACCCTGCTGCGCTCTGGAGACCCGGTCGTGCAGACCATGGCTACTGATCGGCCTACCAGCGTTATGGAGCGAAGCAACATAAACGCTTGAGCGCAGTGGGGTCGTGCGGGGGCCCGGGAGCCTGCGTGCGCCAAACTCCTCAGTCTTACAATAAAGTATTTATGATGATGATGACGTTTAACTTGCTCCTGCTTGGAGTGGGCTTCCGTATCTGGAGTCGTGTAACTAAGTAAAATATAGCCTTTTTCCTTAATTCCTAGTAATGGACGTATTTGTCGATGGACTAGGGATTCCTTGCCCTAACGTCACCTCGAGTCGCAACAAGCCTCAGCTCTATGTGAAGCTGTTCGCAAGTGTGCTTCCGTCTAGCTAATCAAGGTGCTCGAGTCGGATGTTTACTCTGTGCACGCTTTTTTAACGTTTAGGAACGTACTCGCACCGTGTGACGTGTCCGCGTTCTGCTATCAGTCGCTAAAGACGCTGCGCTTCGTTCAAAATATCGGCGACCGGTTAACAATACATTCACCTTATCAAGCGCATATTTTACAAAACGGTTAGCATATCCTTCGTTCTAGATTATAGGGTAAAGCGCCCATTATCCACGTAAACCAGTAATTAAGGTCTCTCACATATTGCTCGCGCACAGCTTGTAACGGAGCGTTTATCTCCGTGTCACAAGATGTGTTTAGTCGCGCGTCACCTCCTTTCGATTCTTGCAACATGTGCGTGCTCGCCCCTTCCTGTGCCGCTTATACCGTCGGTGGCAAAGTGGAGGTGATAGGAGCTTCAAAAGGAAAAGGAGGGCAGGGAGGGGGGCGTGCCGACCCGGGGCGCACGACTTCGACGCCGAGCCAAATATTGGCGTTTGGGATCGGCGCGGGTTGTTCGGGTGCGCGCACTTTGTCCCCGCTAAGCTCACGCAAAGCCGCGCGCCGCTCGCTCCGCGCGTCGCTGTCACCATTCCGCGCGCCGCCGCCGATCGGCTTGACAAAGTGCGCTCGGTGCGGATAATGGGCCCGCCTTGTCCTGGGCCGCCTTGATACGGCCACGCGCGCCGCCTTTGGATGGAGAAAAAAAGCAGAAATTATTGCAAGTCGAGCGCGCCGGAGAACCTATATTGGGCCGGGCTCCCGCTTGTCGCGCGATGAGAGCCAGCGAGGTTCGGCAAAGGCGAAAAGGCAGAAAACGCCCACATTAGGCGTGCTGCCCGGTTATTGCGCGCATTGTTGCACTAATGCCCCCTTTTTCAACTGCAATACCATCAAACCTGGCAATGGAAAGAGCGATCTCATAATTTGAATGCCTTATGCGCACGCCGCATTGTTTTCGCCGTACGGGCTACGGATAGCATAGTAATTGTGCCAGTTTGGAAGGCCCGATTGCTGGCGTACGTTTCAGGCGACATCTCTGATGCGCATAATTATTCGTGTAACTATTTTGACCGTACTTTGGGTACCTAATATGGTTTTGTTTTTCCCAGGCTGACTTTGCAATTCATTATGCGCTCCGTGAAGTAAGCATTGAAACAAATCTTCCTCGTTGTGCACTGCTTTAAGAGGAAAAAGAAATTAAAATTATCAAATGTGCGAACTGGATGCATGCAGTTGAACCTGTCAGACTGTCAGGCTGCGAAGTCGGATATTATCTGGTCGGCGCATGCGCATTAAATGTATTGCTTTCCACAGCGACTTCGTGTCTTCATGATGATCTCACTTTTGACAGTTAACCTCACAGGCAACCTCACGCGTTGTCTGAGCAGCTATTACAGATTTCATGCTATGTCCCCAATTATTCTACAAGTATTTATGATTACGTACATTATCTTGTAGACGCGTGAAAATCACATGATAATTTTATACAAATAAGCAGTCTTAACAATGTGCAGAATTACAAAATCGGCCAAGAAAAAGAAATGTGGTCGCTATATTCAACAAGGTTGAGGTTTCAACTACAGTTGAAACTCGATTTAACGAAGTGATGACCACGCTCGAATTATTTCGTTAAACCGGGAAGTTTGCGAAATTTTTCGGTCCTTCGAAGTCTAAAATTGTAACGTAGCGACATGCAAAGGCTACTGCGCGGCATCGTATTTGCCGTAATCCAGTCACCTGTCGCATAAACCACGAAATAGCGAAAGCAACCGCCGGCGCCCCTACCGAGGCTGCGTTGAGTCCGTTGTTCCGTGCATGGGCGCGGCGTGCAGCCCCTCACTACAATAGAGATAGGGCCGTGACTAGGGCGCCTAGATGGTTTAATGCATTAGCTTTAGAGCGCACGCTTGAGGAAAAAACCCATATCTGCCAAATTATAAAGAAGTCACCGCTATTTTTACTCATTTACCTCAGGAGAAGCTTCGTTAAATCGAGTTCAGCCAAGTTAGTTTCGTTAATTTGGGTTGATCATAACATTGAACCCAATGGGTACCTGCCAGGAAATGGAAATTTCTTTAGAATAAAAACAGGAACAGCGCAACAGAGGACGAGCGAGTAAACAGGACAGAGCGCTGACTAGAAATTTCTTCGTTAGATCGGGAACTTCGTAAAATTGGGTTTCTTTATATCGAGTTTTCATTTGGCTTTTTCCCTTTTTTTCCTTTTTTTGTTTCTTATTTTTTAAATATAAGTAATATCTTGGAAGCATAATGCGAAAAATAAGAAAAATACAACAGAAAAAAATGGTGCGCTGCTTTGTACTTTGCAGGAGGAACTGCATCAATTTATTTGAAAACTTGTCCGTCATTATCGGTTGTAGTCGTCGGGCACGCCCGGCTTAATACGGCCTGTCTCAGCACCTTCAGCTTAATAGCCGAATACGCATTTAGTGCTCGTATTTAGCACAGCGTTATTATTCGCACTTTACGTTCACATTAAAGTTCATTATAACGGGTGTATTTATTGACCATATAGAATTTTTTTAAATCGCATGTGGCAAATAGCATAATTCTAACCATTGAGCTGGATTACTCAAAGAGGCGGACATTACTTGCATGTGAAATCGCGATGCATCATCAAATAATTAACAAAAATCACTACTTCATTGTCTAATTAATTACTTTACGGCACATAATGCAATTTTATGGAATGAGCCTGGTGAAGTCGCAAGGCGTATCCGTTTTGGAACCAATTTTCAGGACCACCAGTTTCGAGATAATAGTTCCCCAAGTTGGCGACAGTATACATAGGCGTCCAAGCTACTTTGGCACTTCAATTCATAAAACGATGCTCTAAAAGAAAACGGAACAACGTTGTATTTTCACGCATGTTGGACGGCGCATATCTCGAAACAGGTGCCATCCTCAGTATTTGCTTGAAATGGATATTCCTTGCAAAATGACCGGCTACAATTCGTAAATTGCAATATGTGCCTTGAAGCCCTTAATTAAAAAGTTAACTAATGATTTTTTATAACTTTTATAACTTTATGTCCGTCCCTTCGAGTAGTATATATATGCCCGCGCCCTTGATTGAAACCATTGCTGCCTGGCTTTCTTCCATCAACATTAGAGTAGTGCTTACCGTTCTTTTATCGAGCATAATACGTGGTTCTGGAGAAAGTACACAGTCACCATTTACATAGCTTGATGTAATTTCATTTTGCCATATCTTCGCGGGAAGTTCGCGACGTCCGCTTTGCTGGCTGTTGACAGCGCGGCCAGGTGCCCGCGTATATGCGGTGCCCTGCTCGACACATAACCATCTCTCGGGATTGCAACGCTGCGCTTAACGGCTACACGCGCCGCGTCACGTACCTGTGTCGCGCGGCTGCACCGGCCACGCAGGTTGCCGCCGCCCGTGCAGCGGCATCGCGGCCCGGTCGCGATGCAGCGGCATCGCATCGCTCGCGCTTTTCCCTCGCCGACGAAACGCGACCAGAGAGGGCGGCCACCGGGCGGCTCGGAAAAGGTGCCCGCGGAGCCCGCTTTCAGCAGATTGTTACGGATGCCGAGACTGTGGGATCCGCCTGTTCACTCCAAGCAGACGGGCCTCTTTTATTTCTCTCTTCCACGCGAAGCACGGCTGGCTACAGTCCTGAGCCACCGGCAGAAAACGCGCCGCTCACGCTAAGCGAATATGCGCGCCGAAGCAACAGGACCAGACGATTTCACGTAATTCAATCAGAGCGGCGTGTTGCTGAGCCTCACCCTCGGGAATCGGATCAACGAAAGGAACATGGAGGAGAGACGAGAGGCTCCCAGGGAGCCAGCTGCTGAGGGTGTTCTATTACATGCCTGACTAATGGTACTGCGTGATCGCTTATGCGATAATTACCGGCTTCGAACGACCAGCAGGGCGCCCCCGTAATTAATTTAATGGGCTTGTTTCTTCTGTTCGCTCCTTCTCTTGCCGCTGTTTGATCGCGCTTCGTTTTTGTTGCCCACGTTTCGTGGCAGCGCAGTTGCGGAAGAACCGCCCTGGTATTGCTCGCGCGTATATATACGTATACGTGCGTAGCCTGGCCCCGTGGCGCGCGGCGGAACCTGTTGTTCTCGCCTTCATTGCGGCCACCCGTGCTTGCAGATTCCAGGCGCTCGTGTTTGTCTCGTCCTTTTTAAGGAGACACAGGCATCGTGAGGCCGTGTTATGAGCGTCCGCTTCACAAAAGCTGTTATTAGCCGCAAATAAAGCCGTGTATGCTGTAAGCGCCGCTCTCGCAGAGAAGGCAGTGAAACGAGATACCTTCTCTGTGTCAGACACCGCCAACCAACGCTTGTCGGTGTAGTTCCCCTCCAACGTGCAAATATTAAGAGAGAGAGAGAGAGAGAGAGAGTCACGGAGATGCAAACACTGTTATTTCCGCGGTTATTTCCTCAGACTTGAGCTCACTCCCTTGTTGACCCACTGTCATAGAACTAAGACCTTGCTGTCAGGTCAGGGCAAAACCAAAGCTGACCAGGCGTGAACCTTCTAACGGGCTTCACAGTTAACACTCTAGTTTCCAGTGAGATGTGCGCATAACATTTCTGCTGAAGCACTTGAGAGAGAGAGAGAAATAGAAGAAAGGAAAGGCAGCGAGAAATAGAGACGGAACGGGGCGGGGGCAACAGCTATTGTAGGAGTAAGCTTTGCTACCTGTGTCGAGCGGGCTGCAATCTTTTGGTGAAGGCTGTGCATGCATCGTACATAAAGGAAAAGGAAGCACCGTCCTGCAGACTCCAGATACAAACCTTCTGACGCATTGATGTGAGCCGACGTTTGAGCGAAATTTATTCTTTATAATAAAATGAAATCAGCAAGCGTTAGCGTGCTTCTCGTGTTTTCATCATCATCGAGCCACAGAATCTTCGTGGTGGTGGTGATAAACTTTATTGAAAGGGGGAAGGATAAAGGGAGACGTGGCTGAGGGTTTGGGCTCAAGTAAGGCCCTGGGCCTGCTTGGCCTTCTCCGCCCAGTCCACCAGTTCAAGCTGTCGGTCGACGTCCCCGGAACTGATCCAGGCTGTCCAGTCAGTCTCGCTGCTGACGGGGGGATGAGAGAAAGGGAGCGAGCTGCATTCCCACATGATGTGTGTGAGTGTTCCTGTTTCTGAACAGGCCTACATTGGTCGCTTTCTTTGCCCCCTGTGATTTTGTTAATGTATTTTGGGTGTGGGTATGTGTTTTTCTGAAGTCGCCGAAACGCGACCGCTTGCGTTTTGTCGAGTTGCTTGGCCGGTGGTGGGAGCGCGCGACGCCTCAAGCGATACCGATGGGCTATTTCATAATAAGTCTCGCAGGGTTCCTCGTGTCTCTCCTCCTCATTCACGCCGTCCGCATCCGCGGACGAGGCTCGGCTGGCGAGATCTCGAGCCAAACTGTGAGCCGACGCGTTGCCAGGCACAGCCGCGTGAGCGGGGGTCCACACAAGGGTTTTCAAGCCGCCTAGGGGGCGTCGTGTGAGGACATGGTACGCCTGTTTGGAGATTCTACCACGGACGAAATTGCCGATGGCCTGCTTGCTGTCGCTGATGATGCTATTCGCTTCCGCATGCATGGCCATGGCAATCGCGGTTTCCTCCACTTCCACCACTCGGTCAGCCGTGATCGGTGTATGTTCTATCAATCCTCCGTTGTGATCCGCTACCACCGCGGTCATGAGGTCGCCGCGAGGGTGTCTGGCTGCGTCTGTGTAGACCACTCCATCTTGCGAGCCGTAGCGTCGCCAAATGGCTTCACTACGGGTCTGCCGACGGCTCCGATGGAACTCGGGGTCCATGTTGCGGGGTAGAGGTGGGGCATAAATATGCCCCCTGACCTTTCGCGGAATCGTCATGTACTCTGTAACCTCGGGGATAGCCTCGAGACTGAGCTTCCGGAGGACTGTGGGGTTAGCGAGAGACGACGGACTTGGGCTGTGTGGTGAGCGTCTAAGAGCTCCTCGATCGTGTTATGCATGCCTAAGGCCTCTAGCCTTGCGGTGGCCGCGTGGTCCGGAAGGCCCAAGGCTGCCTTTGTGCTTCGTCTAATCATTGTGTTCAATTTGGCTAAGTCCGTGCTTGCGAGTTTGACATATGTGTCGAGTACATGGTTCTGTTTGTTATGTATGCCTGCACAAGTCGAAGCAGATCGCCCTCGCCCATGCCATGGTGCCGATTAGCCACCCGGCGAATGAGCTGTAGTGTGTAGTTGGTCGCCCTCTGGAGTTTCTTTAACATGAGCCCGCAGCGCAGCGTGTTCTGAAAGTCCAGCCTCAATATTTTGATACTGGGGCGCTCCGGGATGGTAAGTTCTCCGACCTTAAGTTCAAGGAAGCGCCTTCTCCGTGGTAATCCCCTGGGACAGCTACTTCTGCCGGGCTTGATAAGGAGGTATTCGGACTTTTCCGATGAGCACGTCAGGCCCCTCGACTCCGCATAAGCTTGTACGACGTCGATGCCGCGTTGCATGATCTCTTGAAGAGTTTGTGGATCATCCGCCGCTGCCCATAACGTCACGTCGTCAGCGTAGAGGCTGTGGTGAAGCCCAGGGATAGAGCACAGCAGTTCCGGGAGCCCGCGCATCGCCGCGTTAAAGAGAAAAGGGGCGATGACTGATCCCTGCGGCGTGCCTCGGCTCCCCAGCTCTATAATGTCAGTTTCATGTTCGCCGACTTTGATCCGGCACTTCCGGTCGGTGAGAAAGTTTCGGACGTATTGGTATGCTAGGTTTCCGACACCCAGTTGGGTCAGGCCCTCGAGCACCGCTGCATGGGCGACATTGTCGAAGGCCTTCTGCAGGTCGAGGCTCAGGAGGCACCGGTATCGGCGAGCGTCCGCCGGACTTTCGGGTTGCATCACCTGCCTTTTTAACTGAAGGAGTACATCTTGGGAGGACAGGTGTGGCCTGAAACCAAACATAGAGTGAGGGAACTCGTCCCCATCTTCTACGTGTTCATTGAGACGGTCTAGGACCACGTGCTCCATCAGTTTGCCGACGCATGATGTGAGTGAAATCGGCCTGAGGTTGTCCGCATTGAGTGGTTTGCCTGGTTTTGGTATAAAGACGATCGTTGACGTCTTCCACTCTTCCGGGATGGCTTCCATCTTCCAGCATTCGTTCATGAACTCGGTGAGGTGCTTCATTGCGGCCTCGTCCAGGTTGCGTAGGATCTTGTTGGTAACACGGTCTGAACCCGGCGCCGAGTTCGTCCGCAGCTTGTAGGCGGCGGCCGACACCTCAGCGAACGTAAAGTCTGCGTCTATGTGCGCATTCGGCCGGCCCTGGTAGGCGGGTGGGTGAACACGAACGCCTACAATTCTAAACTACTCATGACAACGTTCACATAGCAACTTACAGATCAACAGTAAGAATGAATCGTGGTGAAACTTTCGAATATGTTACTTTTTCTCTTCCCATTCGAAAGATGAATAAAAGGGCACCAAGTTCAAAGTATTTTCGGCATCGGCCATGCATTGATGTTGGCGCGAACCCTGTGCGGTGCGGTACATGTGGGCAGGAGGTGGCAGCGTCAAATGGGGACGAGTACGAAGCGCACTTTGTGTACGGCAGCGAACTTGGGCCAGTAGTAATCTGTAGCGAGCCAGAGATTACTTAAGCAAAGTGTGATGAGATATACCCACCGTGGTAGCTCAGCAGCTATAGGGCGTTCTTGCTGCTGAGCACGAGGGTTCGCTTCTCGGCCGCTATTTTCGCTATGGGCAAACTGCAATAACGCTCGTATAGACTTAGATTTAGGTGCAACCTAAAGAACCCCAGGTGGTCAAAATTATTCCGTAGTCCTCCACTGCGGCGTCTATCATAGTCCGAATGTTGCCTTGGGACTCTGAATTTCATGACTATTTCAGTGCAGCATCGGCTAGTAGTGATGAATAGGAGGCGCAGAGCTACAGCATATGCAGCACAACTAGATGATGATGTATGGATGTCTGTAGGAATGTCTATGGCGCAAGGGCTAGTTTGTGGCCAAAGAGTGCTAAGACAGTAATAATGTGGTTGTTAATTGTACGATGAACATGATATATTTCATGATTACGTATGCGATGGATGCGAGTCGGTCTAAAATCACTCGCTTTGTAGGCGCGCGAAATATATACAAAAATAAAATCATGGCGATGAGTGTAAATGGGTGTGTTGTAAACATAAATTATAAATTATCAAATAATTAGCAGCAAAAACATTGCAATGGCCAGGACAACTATGGAACGCAGTAGATCGCTCTAGGTGAGCATGCGCCATTTCGTGAGCCCCTGGTCATCATCACACACAGCTGTGTGTTCTCGTGAGCTCAAGAAAGACAGTCATGCTCTCATAGTGGGCTTTTAACAGTTGTGTCGTGCGTACTCCGAGAGATTATTGTGCAGCTGCGGATGGTTTCTTTCAGTGAGGATTCTTTTCTAGGTTCTTTTTTTTCTTTTTGTCATTTGACACAGTACACAAGCAGGCAACTCCGCATGATCCTGCTTCCTGCTCAGCCACGTGTGTGACGCGCAGCTGCCTTACTGCCTTGGGCATCACGTAAGAGCTATCACATTACCTGCTGCGTATCTATGCGTGTTTCAGACCTGTCTTCTTGCATATATCGTATGCCAATCATAGCATATATCCTGCCTTTGTGCAGGCCCGTGTACTTCTGCTTTAACGTGTGCATTAGCGTACGACTCGCAGAAAACTTGCGCGTCTGTGTAGGGTGGTGTGCCATCAATCGCGACACATATCGCTGTGCAGTCCATCACTTAATATAGCACAGAGTCCCTCTTGCATGGACAAAACACTGCTGTTGCCGACGCGAAACAATCAGCATGCGCAGCTGAACAACATGGCATATACTACCGCATTGATCACCAACTGGACGCAGTCAGTGGCACAGTAATTCGGCGTTAACGCTGGGCGGCAGGTGTAATAATTCCTAATGGGCGGAAACCATACCATAAGCGTACGCGAGCGCGCAAAGAAAAAGAAAACAAATAACGGCGTAGCTGGAACAAATAAGAACTGTGTGCAAAAGGCAGATAGAGGATGCGCTAACGACAGGGCCAGCCTGGACCCGCTCAGGCGTGGGAAAGACTCAAGTTGTCTCTGTTGTGGACCATAGCAGATTTATCGATTCGCGGCTCTCTTGTCAATATCGCCATACAGGCTCAAGCCGACTCGGATCCATGGCTGGTTTTGATGAGAGAAGTGCGGAGCATGCGGCTAGCGACGCGAGCTCGCGAAACTGCGGCATTCGCGCAGCTGGCTGCACACTGCAAGTTTGAGCACGGTTGCACTATACCCGCTCCGAGTTGTGCCACTACTATGGCAGGCACGCACACTTGCGCAGGTTAACGTTATGAACGAAATCCGGGCATGCAGCTGTCTTTTGAAAGAACTAAACGCTTGATGAGAATGAAACAGGTGGGAGGCGTTCGCATGGAATAGCCACAGAACTGCAACGGTCTTTGAAAACTAATAATAAAATAAAGGAAAAATCTTCGCGATAATCACGAAAAAGCGCAGTAAAGCTTGTCATTTACGTCGCTAAGTGCTTTTCAAGTGTAATTATTGAAGTAAACTAGGAGGCGCACAAAACACTAATTAAAGCAGAGAGAAAAATATCTGCTTGCTCATAGTTGACAGTTTACTACCATAAAAAATACAGACATTTGAGTACACTATATTTCTCAAGACATAGCTCTGAACTACAGAAGTCAACACACTTAATTGTCTATAGAACGCACGAAGCGTGTGCTCCTGTCCGCGTTGGAGGTATTATAGCCATAACACGTGGTACGAAACCAGCTGGGTGTGACCGAGCACGGCTACTTTTACGAGCTGCTTTTGCCTTCCTTGTGTCCTCTCGGCTTGCTGATCACCTACTTCCTTGGCCATCAGGAGCGTGTTCTGGGCAAGTGTCTTGCCCTCTACTAATTATTTGAATAAGAAAGTTGTGCAACCGACACACATTATTGGAAAAATTGTTTATTTGACCACCAAAAGCTTCTTTTAGCCCTACCTTTACTACCCTTGAGGCAAACTAATCAGTGAAGAATGCTGGGACGCGCGGCCCATGAAAAGGAACCTGCATACATGCGGCTATACTACTGAGTTTTGCGGTTTATGTTGTGAGCTGTTTTCATGCATTAATGCTTACCTTTGACAGCGTTGGCGCATTTGTGCATCTAGTACGTGACTTCGGTTGTTGCTCAACATTTATAGGGCGCCTCCTCTTCGAGCCAATGTGACCTGTAAGCAAGCTATCTTCTGCGAGCGCGGTGGAACGGGGAGCAGGCCCGACACTTCATTCATGTTCTGCATTCCTGACCTGTCCCTGACTCAAATAACCTCGCAGAATGCACCATGACTTACTTTCACTGCCTATCTTAATGTATACCAATAAATATTCATGCGTTTGAAGAAGGGAAGGAAGGAAGGAAGGAAAGAAAGAAAGAAGGACAAAGTGGAGAAGGAAAGGCATGGAGGTTAACCAGTTTAGCTAAACCGGGTTGCTACCCTACACATGGGAGAGGGATGCGGGCGATGAAAGATGGGGAAGGGGTAGAGAGAGAGAGCACATAGCACAGCACACACACATCGTCCGTTAGAGTCCATCAATCTGGCATAGTACGTGATATCACTGTCACAGCCGCTTGTCCAATCCCGTCTCTTTCAAAAACCGAAGTAGTCCGTTCGTCGCCTTCACCTGCGATGTCTTCTGTCGTCGGCATGTGAAAATCGTGTCGAGGGACAATGGTCTAGTGTCAAGGTGCGCTAGAACGGATGCCAGGGACTGTCGCTGAACATTATATTCAGGACAGTCGCACAGAATGTGTTCCAGCGTCTCCTCGCAAAGACAGGCGTTGCAGAGAGCGTTGTCGGCCATTCCAATGCGGAATGAGTAAGATTTCGTGAAAGCGTTTGAAAAAGCTCACACGGCTCATCAGGCCAAAAGTTATATGCCTGTATTGACAAAAACGTGTACGTTCGTAAGTACTGTTTGATGTTTGACGTTGCCAGGTAGCCTTTGATCATGATAATATCCCAAATGTCACCACTGGCTCGGATCTGCTCGCTGACATCGCAAAACATATTTTACAATTTCTAGAAGTGAATAGTTTACTTTACTCATACGAGCACGGCTTCCCTACTGGACTATCTACCATTACACAATTAATTGAAGTAGTTCATGATCTCGCTGCCGCCTTAGATGAGAAGCATCAGATTGACGTCATTTGTATAGATTTTGCGAAAGCCTTCGCTAAGGTTCCGCATAATAAGCTGATCTTTAAACTGAGGGAAATAGGTATCGATGAAAAATTAGTGCTATGGATGAAAGAATATTTAAGTGATCGTAAACAGACTGTAAGTTTAGCTGGCAGCCTGTCGAGTCCACTCCAAGTGCTTTCAGGTGTTCCACAGGGGTCAGTCTTGGGCCCACTGTTATTTCTTATATATATAAACGATATCTCTTCTGTTGTTGAAGAACCGGTAAAAATGACGCTGATTCCCTAATTTATTCTACCGTAACCAATGTTCAGGATCAACTCAGAATTAGTCGTTGTTTAGAAAATTTCAGCCGATGGTGTCAATTATGGGGTATGCATATAAACTACATTAAATCAACATACACACATGTGACTAAGAAAGTAAACGTTCTGCCTTTTAACTATTACATCGATGGTAATTTGTTAGTTCGTGCTAACCAGTTTAAATATTTAGGTGTTACAGTTACGCATAATCTGACATGGCATACGCACATAGAAAATGTGTGCTCGAAGGCGAATCAGAGATTAGGTTTCTAAGGCAAAAACTAGGTCAAGCTTCGCGAGATGTAAAGCTGATAGCTTATAAAACTTTTGTTAGACCTTTACTTGAACATGCCTCAGTCATCTGGAGCCCTCATCAGAAAGAAATGACTACAAAGTTAGAAAAAGTTCAACGTCGTGCCGCGCGCTTCATATGCTCAAAGTACCGCCGTTTAGATTCCGTTACACTGATGTTGCAGTCGTGTGAACTGGAAACACCAGAAGTACGAAGGCAAAAAAATCGCCTGAAAGTGTTTTTTAGAATACTATATGGACATTTAAAAATCAGCAAAGATGAGTATGTGCAGCTTCCAGGAAAACGAAGCAATCGTGTTAATCATCAATATGTTTTACGCCCATACTTTGCTCACAGTGATGTGTTCCGCTTTTCTTTTTTCCCTGCCGTGATTAAACTTTGGAACGCGATACCAAGCTTTGTGGCAGATGCCAGTGATGTTTGTGAATTTGAAAAATTGTTAGACATGTATTTTTACGATTCCGCTGCCGCTTGATGCACCTGTATATATGGTCTGCCTGTATTTAAACCCTCTCTGTAAGAACCCTCAGCAGAGGGTTGACAGTATGAAGAAATAAAAGAAATAAATAAAATAAATACGACCACTTCTAGCGTGAGAACTTTTTTTTCTGAATACGAGCCCTGGACACGTATTCACAAACCACTTCTTACGCTAGACCGGTTCGTAAGAACAGGAGCCCGCCACTACAGTGCTAGCGAACTTATCAACAATGACAGCCGGCATATTGCAAATAGATCTTACGAACGAAAAAGCTTCGTGATTTCTGCCTGATTTTTTTATTTCGTTCTTTCTCTTACGGTATTATATAAATAATAAATCGTTGAATGAAAACGAACAACCAGCTCTGTCAAGGAACCCTTGAAAAGCCCCAATACGTACATCTTGCCATGTGGCATCCATATTGAATCGCAATATGGACGCCATGTGTTTGTGGGGCAGCAGCCCGCGGCAGAGCTTATGCGCCGCATGTTTATCTTCTCCTGGCGTTCACGCAGAGTTTTTTTTAGAAACGCTGCTGTTTCCACGCTGAACAGTTGTGAGCCGGAGCTCAGCACTAACACAACAGACACGGGGAAAAATTCACCGGCATATATCCAGCTTGTTCAAGGTATTTATGCAGACTGCGTTGTGCGCATAAGAAGCTGAGGTATTGCCGATTATTTATGTGGCAAGCGTTATTAGCAACACTGTTCGCCCGCATCTAACCATAACTCGAGATATTGTAACAGAACTTGTTGCTGGGCCCCCGAGTTGGTACATCTCTCATTAAGAAATTCTACCTTAAACGGTTTTAAAACAACCTTCAGCAGTCCCACGCCATTATGTTCTTTTGTTGAGTGGGATAGTTATTGTTTTTAACCACAAAGGAGCAAATAATTTAGGTAGTTCCACCACGGTTGTGGTACTTGCGAACGGTGTAGCGCGTTGTTGTTTCGCAGATATTTACGACCCCATAGAATCAGGCACTGGGTATCACAATTGCGTCAACCCTATAAGGCAGCCCGTTCACATTTGCGCTGTGCCCGCGTGTCGCGCGATGCCCACAAATCGCGCCACAGCCTCGCGGTCCGCCGGTTGCACGACCAGCGCGATGCCGAAGTTGCGCGTTCGCCAGGGGGCGGCAGCGTCTCGCCGCTCTGCTTTCCGCGGCCTCTCCTGACGAGCGCGGAAACGCGGCTGTCGTGTCCGGCGGCCAATTAGAGCGCCGCTCTGTCGAATGCGGGCCGACCCCGCTGCTGCGACAGACGGGCCGCGGCGTCGGCCGGGCCGGACGGCGTCTGGTGCCCGTGGCAGGCGCTATTAATGGGCCAATCGATGCATGCGGCCAGCTGCTCCCGAGCACGTGCTCTTGCAGCCCCCCAACTGGCCGGAAACGACGCCCGGCGCAAGGAGTTCGCTTCCGGCCGACGCGCCCCCTCGTTCACGCGGGGCCACAACGCCTCAGCCCTTCGCGTCGACAATCGGGGACCTTGCACGAAAGCCGGCCTCTTGTGGAGCAGTCAACGCGGCTGGACCGCGCGGCGGCTTCGCTAACGTACTTCGAGTACCGAAAACACGCGCGCTATCGTGTTTTGACACCAGTAGAAGTGGGGCTGGCGTGCCGAACGAAGGGACTCCGATATCGACGCAGGTCGGCCTCGAGGTGCTAGCCTTGAATTCGCAGCTGTGCGCCTCCCAGCGGGAGAGGCAGTCAGAGAAGATGCAATCAAAACCAAGTCATTTGTGAAATGGTGCTGCGGTGATGAGTAGTATTTGTTTTAATCGTGAATATACATGGGAATGGCGATCACGAAGGAACCTGGTCACCGAACTGTTTCTTCCTAGTGCGCGGTTATTTTTATTTTTGTGAATAATGTTGATTATTGATGTTATTGATTTTTCTTTCGTGGCAAAACATTTCTTAGTCCAATAAAGAGCCGGGGAATATTTTTGTCTGGTCGAATAAGAGCTTGTCAATGTGCGAAAGAATTACAGTGATGTGCTCGAGCGGGATGAGTGGGCACGCTGAAATACAAACGTCGAAATTACAAACGTCGTGACGAACAAGGAAAACCTCAGCCAAAAGTCAACGTTTCGACAAGTGGCTCGCCTTGACGAAGTCGAAACGTTGGCTCCGGGTTAAATCTTTCCTAGTTCATCCACTGTTCAGCAAAAGTGTTAGTATAGTACGTTACTGGTTCAGTGGCTACATAAGCTTCTCAGAAAAAAAAAAAGAAACAGTGTTATGCGCGCCTTGCTGCTAAATTTGATTTGAAAGCTCGATTAGGGGCCCGGCGGGATAGATCGCTGATTGAGTCTGCGCAAAAGCATGGCATTGGTCATCGCCGCCGAATCACGTCGCACGCAAGGTGGGCTGGGTTCGATTCGTTGCAGTTCATCCACGTCAAGCTTGTCTATGGTATGAATAAGTGATTTGCACAGTCGTGTGAATCCAGCTTAAGCGACTAAAATCTGATTAGTACCTCTCACAGTTTACGTAAATCGTAATTGCTCTAAGAGAGTTTAGTGCGATAGTGCGTACGGCTACGATAATCTTGGGTAGCTGTACATGACCAAATCCTGAATGAATACCTTTGCAAAACGCCTGATGTATGGAGTATACATTGCTCTTGCCAAGTAAATTTCCGTGACACCTCATTGCTAGTAGCCCTGTTAAGCGGCTCAGAAAATTATGCACAGCCGATGACAGGGCTTGAGTCGCAAAGTTAAAAAAAAAAACTGACAAGGAAGTAGTTTTGCGATGTATGCTATTCTACTGGAAGTAGTAATCACGCACAGATTTAGGAGGCTGATGGCCAATTACAAACCCTGCTTTCATTTTCTGATTATTGAACATTACCTTAGTTATTAGCATAACAAAACTCAAAGTTACAATTAAGCCTTGCCGATTCAAGTCCTTTGTCAAGCCAATATTTGTTGCACTTTATCTCCAGCGTTCCTAAATAGGACAATGTCATCTGCAAACCGCAGGTCTCTGAGGTATTCCCCATTCACCTTAGCGCCTAATCTATCCCACTCTAGCTTGTCGAGTGCTTCTTGCAACAACTGAAGTCATAGCGCTGGATTGACGGGGACACGAAAGACGACAGGACGTGTAGCGCACGTCCTGCCGTCTTTCGCGTCCCCGTCAATCCAGCGCTATGACTTCAATTGATGCAACGAACCAACTAGCCCAAAAATCTGCACTCCTGCTTCTTGCAAGCATGCCGCGAATGCTGTGCTGTCGCTTCGCCAGGCAGCCCCCTTAACCGCTATTTTTGTGCCTTTCTTGTGAGTAATTGTAGTATCTGTAGGTTCTTCGTAGATCCTTTCGGAGATATTGACGTTGGCTTCATTTACTCCTCGGCCCCCGCAAATGCCTCTATGACTGCTAGCATACCTCGGCGATGCCGAACGCCTTTTCGGAATCGATGAATGTTGTATAGAGGGACTGCTTATATTCTGCAGACTTATTAAAACGTATACATGCGATGACATGACGTTCATCCACTGTCTGATATCCAGTCATAAAACCAGCTTGTTACCGGTGGTTTATTGGAGCAACAGAATAGCAGCCAAGAGAACGTAAGCGCACTCGAAGACGGCAGAGATGAGGCAGGTGGTGTGATGAGATGAGGAGCACGAAACAGGGCTGATCGGAAAACCTTGACGAGTAGCGCAAAAAACATGGACCAAGAAAGACACAAGTGCAGAGGACGGGCGTAAACTTCCAACTGTATTCCAGATGCATCGGCATACATTCCCATCCTTGTCAGTCTTGCTTTGCTTAGGTTTATTGAGATAGTGCGCACGCACGTTTTTTAAAAGAAATCGACAAGTGCGATTTGACTGGTCTTATGGCGTTCACAGTTGATAGTTCCAAGTTATCAAACTTTTCTTGTTAACGGCAAAAACGATACTGTGTGAAACTAGTGTGGCGCGGGTTGATGTCGTGCATATATAAGCGTCTGTAACGTCTTCTAGAATGCAGTTGCAAGTTTGCGCCCGCGCTGTATACTTGTGTCTTTCTTGGTCCATGTTCCTTGCGCTACTCGTCAAGGTTTTCAGCTATGAACCATCTGGGCCAAATAAATGTTTTATGGCTGATCGGAGATCGCTGGCTCATGCTTTCGTCCTGTGATGGACATAAATTTGGCTGATGATGACGACGACGACAGCGATGTTGACGATGATGATAATGATAATTTTCCGGTCGAATATCTATGCAGAAGCTGGATTTTGATAGAGAAAATAATCTATAGAAGAATAAGAACGGCTATGAGTACCTTCGGCACACACTGCAAGCGACTTAAGATACCGTGAGCCGTTGAGAAGTGTATCGCAACTTGTCAATGTTGCCCAAGGCGTTCGTTTTGCGCTCACTTATGGAGCAGGAGCGCGTGGTCGTCTTAAATAAGCTCTGAAAGAAACTCCGGACGTTGCAACGGGCGACGAAAATGAAAGTGGTTGGTGAAACTCTAGGAGATAGGGAAGAGAGCAGCGCGCATGATAGAATAAAAACGAACTGATGCTATTTGTAGCTGAAATCGGACTGAATTGGACTGAATTGCGCTGTAGCTGAATTTGTGACAGGACTTGAGCAGGATTTACAGGTAGCATAGTTTTCGAGTGTTCATGGTAAGGGAAGGAATACCTGTAGTAGGGTGTCGCCGAGATTGAGGTGGAGTCAAGATGTCAGCACGGTGTGGGCTTTGCTGCAGAAGGACAGGCACAGAGGCATAAAGTTCGAAGACGCCTTCATTCTTTCAAAGAACTTGATTCACTTGGTTCTGGTGATGGTGATGATGATGCTGATTATGCTGCTGCTGCTGATGATGATGATGATGACTTCTGCGTGTGTTTGCCGCTGCAGCTTAGTGGTTATGGCGTCTTGACTATGACTGAGCTCGAGGCCGCTGGTTTGATCTCGGCCGTGGCGGCCGCATTTCTATATGGGCAAAATGTAAAAACGATGGTGTGCTTATATTTAGGTGCACTTTAAAGAACCCCAGGTTGTCAAAATCAATCCGGAGTCCTACACTACGGCGTGTCTGATCGTGCCTTTTGCACGTAATACCCAAAGTTCTAATTTTAATTTCTACGTGTATTTTCGTTTTTTGCCCTGAACACGGTCACAGTCACCAACGCTACATCAACATCGCCTTCATTTTCACATTGTAATGTTATTCTCGCACTATATTTAACACGCGAGCGTACGCGAATAAACGACCACGTACTAACACGGATCGTCTCATATTACCAGAGGCAAGCCCTAAGAGTAACCTATTGTCCGGGTAAATACAAGTGATCTTCTTAGCGACTGGTGCGTCGGGATTTATTACTAAATTGCACGAGGCCATGTAATTTGGGCGCAGGAAGGAGGGAGTTGTATGGGGTGGTGACGTGAGCGCTTCTAAAAACGAAGAGCAACAGCAGTCACCATAGCAACGCGGTTGAAACAAAGCTCATAAAATGACGACGACTCCTATAGCCGTGGCGAGCAGGTGCGCGGCGACGGATCGAATGGAACGCCACCTGCGAATTTTCCCCCTTCTACGATGAGCTTCCCCGCGGCTCCCTCTTTATCTGGTCTACACGCATCTCTGTCCGCGCGCTTTCGGCTTCGCTCGACGAGGGCTCTCCCCTCGCCCGTCGCAGTGCTTTAGCCCCCTTCGCCATAGCTTGTCTTCGCTGGGCTCCCTCTTTGGGCGAATAAACTCGTCCGCCTCCCTGTCCCCTTTCGCTGGTAGCACCATGTTTTGGGAAGATCCAGGAAGGCTCGCGCTCACTCTGTCGCGAACGCCGAAGACGCAGGTGCTCTTACGCTGCAGACCGTCTCGGCTCCCACGCTGCCAGCTAGGCGACCTGTGCGCGCACACAATCAGCGGCTTGGACGAATGGCTGACGCCACCACCACCGTGCGTAGTCACGACCAAGTGCTGAAGAGAGAGAGAGAAGACTATATACACTGTTGAGTACCTTTACAGGAATTACGCGTGCAGTAAAGCACCTCTTATAACAAAATAAAATGTCGGTTCTGCTTGAATGAATGTTTACACTTTTATGGGGGAAAAAAATGCCTGATATATTGTACAGCCAAACAGCTATCGCGCGCAGCAACCTTGGGTATAGTTATCAAACGCATGAAACATGCTTCATCCGATCGATTATTGTGTTCATGATCGCACTTTTGGCATTTGGTATTTAGACGAGGGTGTGAATTAATTTTGCGTATCTAGGCCGCTTAACCTAAATATGTGTTTGCGCTCATGCAGTTCGTAGCTGAGCTAACAGCGAGCATTGAAACATTTCGTTCAGTACCAAAGCAAACACCCTTCATGGGTTAAATTTTCGGTATAGCTTCTCCTGGCGCAGAATTCTCTATATAGCAGAAGCACTTATCTCGGTCTCAAGTGATTTAACAAAATTCTGAAACAACACAGTTATGTGCATTCTGAAAGGAAAGACCCTAAACTTATGCTGGCACCTTAAGGAGCTTCCGCTTGACGAGCGCTCCAGTTCTTGCGGCAATAACAATTTAGAGGAGTTCTTGTGAGGAAGGGGTGACTAGCGGGTGCTTGTCAATTAGCCTCTTGCAGTATCCAATGCACTGGCGCTGAAACTCACAGCAAAATGGAAGACTGTTCAATGCTTGTGAATACGGCCCTGGGGCCGGTATTCACGGAAGTTCTTATATGCCATAACTACTAGTAAAAGCAACTGCCAGCCAATCGTGATGCTAGGCATAATATTCGCTAATGTGGCCGGCCAATGATAAGGAGCACGTACGAACGAAAAGCATCATGAGGGAATACGGTCCCAGATCCGTGCTCAAAAAAAAAAAAAGAAAAGACAAAAGCTTCTACTTTCAGGGACATGCCCTCGTATATAGTTGACATTACTGGCACCCGGTGAGGCTCTTTTGCAGGCTGTCGCCTGTTCCCGTCATATTTCTGACGATGGATCATCATCATCAGCAGCAGCAGCAGCAGCAGCAGCAGCAGCCTGATTACGCCCACTGCAGGGCAAAGGCCTCTCCCATACTTCTCCAACTACCCCGGTCATGTACTAATTGTGGCCATGTTGTCCCTGCAAAGTTCTTAATCTCATCCGCCCACCTAACTTTCTGCCGCCCTCTGCTACGCTTCCCTTCCCTTGGAATCCACTCCGTAACCCTTAATGACCATCGGTTATCTTCCCTCCTCATTACATGTCCAGCCCATGCCACTTTCTTTTTCTTGATTTCAACTAAGATATCAGAAACTCGCGTTTGTTCCCTCACCCAATCAGCTCTTTTCTTATCCCTTAACGTTACACCTATCATTCTTCTTTCCATAGCTCGTTGCGTCGTCCTCAATTTAAGTAGAACCCTTTTCGTAAGCCTCCAGGTTTCTGCTCCGTACGTGAGTACTGGTAAGACACAACTGTTATATACTTTTCTCTTGAGGGATAATGGCAACCTGCTGTTCATGATCTGAGAATGCCTGCCAAACGCACCCCAACCCATTCTTATTCTTCTGATTATTTCAGTCTCATGATCCGGATCCGCAGTCACTACCTGTCCTACGTAGATGTACTCCCTTACCACTTCCAGTGCCTCACTACCTATCCTAAACTGCTGTTCTCTTCCGAGACTGTTAAACATTACTTTAGTTTTCTGCAGATTTATTTTTAGACCTACCCTTTGGCTTTGCCTCTCCAGGTCAGTGAGCATGCATTGCAGTTGGCCCCCTGAGTTGCTACGCAAGGCAATATCATCAGCGAATCGCAAGTTATTCTGGTATTCTCCATTAACTCTTATCCCGAATTCTTCCCAATCAAGGTCTCTGAATACCTCCTGTAAACACGCTGTGAATAGCATTGGAGAGATCGTATCTCCCTGCCTGACGCCTTTCTTTATCGCGATTTTGTTGCTTTCTTTATGGAGGACTACGGTGGCTGTGGAGCCGCTATAGATATGGTTCAGTATTTTTACATACAACTCGTCTATACCCTGATTCCGCAATGCCTTAATGACTGCTGAGGTTTCGACTGAATCAAACACTTTCTCGTAATCAATGAAAGCTATATATATTGGTTATATTCCGCACATTTCTCTATCACCTTATTGATAGTGTGAATATGGTCTATTGTTGAGTAGCCTTCACGGAATCCTGCCTGGTCCTTCGGTTGACTGAAGTCTAAGGTGTTCTTGATTCTATTTGCAATTACCTTAGTAAATACTTTGTAGGCAACGGACAGTAAGCTGATCGGTCTATAATTTTTCAAGTCTTTGGCGTCCACTTTCTTATGGATTAGGATTATGTTAGTGTTTTTCCAAGATTCCGGTACACTCGAAGTCATGAGGCATTGCGTATACAGTGTGGCCAGTTTCTCTAGAACAATCTGCCCACCATCCTTCAACAAATCTGCTGTTACCTGATCCTCCCCAGCTGCCTTCCCCCTTTGCATAGCTCCCAAGGCTTTCTTTACTTCTTCCGGCGTTACCTGTGGGATTTCGAATTCCTCTAGACTATTCTCTCTTCCATTATCGTCGTGGGTGCCACTCGAGCTGTACAAATCTCTATAGAACTCCTCAGCCACTTGAACGATCCCATCCATATTAGTAATGATATTGCCGGCTTTGTCTCTTAACGCATACATCTGATTCTTGCCTATTCTTAGTTTCTTCTTCACTGCTTTTAGGCTTCCTCCGTTCCTGAGAGCATGTTCAATTCTATCCATATTATACTTCCTTACGTCAGCTGTCTTACGCTTGTTGATTAACTTCGAAAGTTCTGCCAGTTCTATTCTAGTTGTAGGGTTAGAGACTTTGATACATTGGCGTTTCTTGATCAGATCTTTCGTCTCCTGCGATAGCTTACTGGTATCCTGTCTAATGGAGTTACCACCGACTTCTATTGCACATTCGTTAATGATTCCCACAAGATTGTCGTTCATTGCGTCAACACTAAGGTCCTCTTCCTGAGTTACCTCCTAGATGGATGGATGGATGGATGTTATGAGTGTCCCCTTTGAAACGGGGCGGTGGGTTGCGCCACCTAGCCATTGTTATTATACTGCCTAATGTCCTACCTAGGTTAAACAATTAAAAAAAAGAAAAAAAAAACACCATGAACTCCCACAACAAAATTTTCTAATCCCCTATTGCGAACTTTGCTTTTGTACGTATCCGTTTTTTGTCGTTTCCCTACTTTTCTTCCACCAATCCTCCAATCGCCTCTTACTAATCCCTATTGCGGACATGCTTACTTTTCCACTGCTCTCGCTGAACCCAAGGGCTTCAAGGAGGCCAGTGGTGCCTAAATGTACCGCTGGGCAGACGTCTTCACATTCTAATAAAACATGCTCCATAGTTTCTCTAGCTTTACCGCAGCAAGCACATGCTTCTTCTTCCTTCTTATATCTCGCTTTATAGGTGCGTGTTCTAAGGCATCCCGATCTCGCTTCGAAAAGTAATCAGCTTCCCTTTGAGTTATCATAAATTGTTTCTTTCCTGATTTCGTTTTTTCCTCTCAAGTATTAACTCATGGAAGGTTTATTTTTCATGGCAGCCACGCATGAGATTATTTCGGCCTCTATGACTTTCCGCTTGACGTTCTTTGTTGCTGTGTTGCCCACCCTACCGGCCACATACTTGCTGGTAAGCTTCCTAGGTCTTTTCCTCCACTGTGAATCAACGTCTTTCCTGTACAGATACCTGAATACTCTCCCAGACCATTTACTTTCTTCCATATTCCTCAGTCGTTCTTCACACTCAATTTCACTGCGAGCTTCCGTCACTTCAAAACTAGTTCAGCCCATATCACTCTGCACAGCTTCATGTGTAGTCTTCCCGTGAGCGCCCAATCCGCGGCGACCCACTGACCTTTGGTTCACATCGAGTCCTGATTGTACCCCTGATTTAAAGCAAACAACCGCCTTTCCAAAAGAAAGTCCTGGAACCATTACACCTTTCCACATACCTTGGAGCACCTTGTACCTATTGTATCCGCATAGCGCTATGTGCTTCCATTATGGCTGCATTTCTCTTCCCCTTCACTGTTATTGTTTTTTCCTGTGTTTCCATATATCTATTGCCTTCGTTTAACCATATACCAAGGTATTTATATTCTGTTACCCGAGGTATTTCCTGGCCCTGTATCTCCACTGTCTGTTCATTGTTTTCATTGAATATCATAACAACTGATTTTCTAACACTAAATTTCAAACCTAAATTGTTGCTTTCCCGTCCACAGATATTAGCCAGACGTTGCAAATCACTTTGCTTGTTAGCCAGCAACACAATGTCATCCGCATAAAATAAACCTGGAAGCAGTTGCTCTACAACTGTACCCGCCTGTTTGTATGAGACATTAAATCCGATATTACTTTCTTCTAGCGCCCTCTCCATCCTCACCATGTACATCATAAACAGCAGCGGGGATAAATGGCACCCCTGCCTCAGTCCCTTGTTGATATCAACTTTCTCCTCGCTCCTCATCCCTTACCATTCAACGCAAACGGTGTTTTCTAGGTAAATCTCTCTCAAAAACTGTAGACAATTGTCGCCTAAGCCTTCCCCTTCCAGAATATCCCACAAAATGTTGCGGTCTGCGTTGTCATACGCTCCTGTGATGTCTAAAAAGGCCACATATAACGGTCTGTTTTCTACTTTTCATATTTCAGTACACTTAATAAGAACAAATAAGTTATCATCTAAACGCCTACCTATTCTGAAGCCATTCTGAAGTTCTCCCAAAATGCTATTATTATATGCCCATGCTTGAAGCTTTAATTTGATGGCCTGCATTGCTAGCCTGTGTATTACCGACGTAATGGTCAAGGGTCTATACGAGTCAATTTTATCTTTCTCCCCCTTACCTTTATAAATTAAATTCATTCTACTTTGTCGCCAACTGTCTGGTATTCGTCTATCTTTTAAACTTTTTTTCCACTGCTTTCACCAGAGCTTCCTTACTTTTTTGTCCTAGTTCATTAATCAACCTAACGGGAACCTCGTCTAGCCCCGTGGCTGTGCGCTTAGGAATTTTCTTTTCGGCTTTCTTCCAGTTGAAATTTGTCAGCACCAGCTCCTTTTCCACCTGGGCATCTTTCATGCTCTTTTTTTTTTCTTCAAATACAACCTGCTCATTGCCTTGGAAAGATTCGGCTGTTATTTTTCGGATGTAATTTATTGCTGCTTCTCCTTCCAGTCTGTTTCCATCTTCGTCTAGGATATGTTGTTGTATTGTTGTTGACTTCCTGCCTAATAATTTTATGCGGTTCCAAAATATTCTAGGTGCGGCCTTCTTTTTCTCACCTATTTCTGAGAACCAACGTTCACTTTCACCTTTTATTTTTGCTTGCACCAGTATTTTAACCATAGACTTTTTCTCCCGGTATATTTCCCATTTACTGGCTACTTCATCCTGCGGCAACTGCGCCTTCTTTGTCTGCCTGTGCTCTCGGGATGCTTTCTGTCGTTTGGTGATCGCTTCTCGTATCTCCCTGTTCCACCAGCTTTTCGGTTTCTTTTTTCCTTTCCAACGGACACGTTGTTTCTCTTTCCGTATTTCTGTCGATATTATACTTAGATGCTAACTATATCCCCACTCTTTATTTGGCCATTTGCCAAGTTCTTCCTCGACTCTAGTGACTATATTTGTAATTGTTCAACATTCAAATTTGGACTGGCCATTTTGCACTCCTTGCTCTCTTTCCCAACTACATATTCCATTTTCAAAATGATGCGTTTATGGTCACTCCCTATGCTGCTATGCCCTTCCTCATCAATGACCATTTCTCTCAACTTATCAAGAATTTCTTCTGTCATCAGACAGTAATCAATGGTTGATTGCCGGTTTCCCACTTCCCACGTGATCTGCCCTTCACACTTAGGCCCTGTATTCACGATAACGAGGTTATGTTGCTCACAGCGGTCTAGCACTGACTTCCCGTTGTTGTCGGTATAGCCATCTAAATCCTTTATGTGGGCATTCATGTCACCCAATAGGACAGTTTCCGCACCATTCCCGAAACCCTTAATACGATGCGCGCCCTGCCTCCCTCATTCCTATAGTAAGTCGCGATGTTCTGCCCAACTCATTAGAACGTTGGGGGGAAAACCACCTTTACAGATGAGGCTGAAAATGCAACTGTGCGCCCGGCAGGTTGCCAAAAACGTGGTGCAGGTGCGCGTGACACGCTTTTGACAAGAACCTATACCTGAACAAGTACGAGAATTCGCTCCGTCCACAATACGCTCTCAAGCATTATATTGCATAGATGGAATTCAGAGGTGCGGATAATATTGTTACGTTCGGACCGGTGTAGAATTTGAGCCGGCAAAACTTGGATCAATGATAGCTCATCGCATAACATCGATCTTTATTGAACGTACTTTTCTTACTAATTATTGGAGAAATGAGACGTAAGGAAAAGGTTATTCCGACTCGGTTGGAAACACTAGTTGGGAAAATGAAACGTGACCACCACACTGGTCTAGTTGTAAACAAAACTGTAAGACAACAATATCCTCTATAGGGTTATCTACAACGATACTTATCGAAAATCTAATTGCAAAGAAGAAGCTTACAAGTGCGTTCATCGTGACATTACTGTAGTTGCATGTTGCGTCAACAGTTTAATTATCTTACACGTCAGGTGTGGATGAAGGTTCTGTAAAGTTATAACTGCTTACTTTCGTTTTAGTCATAATTCCGATCGGACGCTTTAGGAGCTAAAGACTTCAGAAGATCATCCATATAATGAACGTTTTCTTGCTATTCATTGTCACACTTCTTTCCTTCCCGTGGCCTAAATGAGTTCCCGATTGTGGCCGAAAAATGTGTCGTTGCTCAACTTACATCGGAATTCAACGAATCGTATACCTTCGTCAAAGATCCAGACACACCTCGTACAAAGTGGAAG